>NC_087163.1:16242084-16252084 GCF_035594125.1 Scylla paramamosain
GTCCTCCTTGGGTACTAGGAGGCAGGGTGATGCCCATGGGGAGCTGCTGGGTATAGCCAAGCCCTGCTCTAATAAGTACTGGACCTCCTCCTGCATCTGTTCTCGTTTCCGGGGGTTGACTCTGTAGGGAGACTGCTTGATAGGGAAGGTCCCTGGAAGCACCTTCACATCATGGCGGAGGACATTACAGATTTTAGGATGGTCACCGAACACGGCATACTGAGAGATCAATCTTGAGATATCCAGTGCTCGAGAGGATGAAAGATGACGGAGCTGATCATCTAAGTGTTGGATAATGTAGGTGTTGTTTTGCGTGTCCTTGGGATGTATGGTGTTTGTGTCAATCTCAGTGGTAATACATTTATCATACATCAATGAACACACAGAGGCAGGTTTTAACTCTGAGTCAGCCTCCTGGGGTTCAATGGTACCACAGGAAGCTACTCTAGGGGTTGGTTGGGCGCCAGTCACAGGGGTTCTACATTTATACATGGAATGTCTGAGTATGGTAGGCACAACCACCTGGTGGGCTTCTGCCCAAGCAGCATCATCTGGGACCTTAGAGAGCCGGAACACTCTCATGAGAACTCCATCCTGTTTGTAAAAGGCAGGGTAATGAGTAATTTGATCTGGAGGGATAACCTTGTCATGAAATTGAGTCAAAATAGTGTCTTCCTGTTGAGCCTCAGTGAGAAGTTTTTCAGAAAATATTTGATTGAGTTCAAGTGGGGATGGGCTCTTCTTTGGAAGTGAGAAAGACTGATCAGATTTCCTTGCTTGTGCACGAGTAGTGACACAAACAGGGAATAAGCCTGGTTGTTGCTCTTCTAACTGTACAGTGGGGTTATCCATCAACATTGTGTCACTAATTACCAAAGGGGGAGTCACCTTACTGCCAGCTAGGTCATTAGCGAGGAGTAGTTGAGCATTAGGGATGGGTAAGGCTGGTTCTTCACTAACTCCTATTATCACTTCACCTCTTACTAGTGGGCTATCAAGATGTACCTTAGCTAATGCAATGGGGAAGGGGTCATGGAAGTCTTTTAAATATACCTTTTCACCTGTGTAACACTGTTCAATACCAGGGACTGCTGACTTCAGCACTAGGGACTGAGCTGAACAGGTGTCTCTGACAATCTTAACTGGGTGATCCTTGTTATCAATGCTGATGGTGCCTACAGACCTGAAAGGCTCAAATAAGTCTTTAGGTACAGGAAAGGAGGGAAGAGCTTGTATGGAAGCAACTGGCTTGGCAGGATATGTTTGAGCTACCTTGCACTTGGGATTAGGACAGTTCTTTATGAGGTGCCCCGGCTGTTTACAAAAAGCACAAAATAGAGGTGGTCCAGTACTACTGCCGGTCATTTTACCAACCCCTGAGTTACCTGAGTTTATCTTACCACTAGGAGTCTCGGTCAGCTTGTCTGAGGTTGCCTTGCGATTCACCAGGGAGAAAAGGTCCGCTAACTGAGCGGCTTTGAGAAGATCTGTTTCTTCTTTGTTGGTGATGTGTAACATTACTGAGTAAGGGAGCTTACGCATGAACTCTTCTAAGGCTAAGAGATTTACTAATTCGTCGTACGTGGTTATCGCGGCTGACTTAAGCCAACGCTTGAGAGCCTTCAGTTTCTCTGAGGCAAACTCTAGATAGGTTTGTTGCGGAGTTTTGAACATTTTTCGAAAAGACTGACGGTATCCATCTGTGGTAATGGAGTACGCCGCTAGGATGCCCTGTTTGACACAGTCGTAATCCGTGTTGTTTTCGAGGCCGTTCACAATAGTTAAAGCCTTTTGGCTGAGTTTGGGTTTAAGAAGCCAAGGCCAGTCTTCTCGGGGCAGTTCAAAATGTACTGCTGTGTCCTCGAACTGTCCAAAGAAAGTTTCGGGGTCTTTGTCAGAGAACTGAGGGAGTAGTGAGAGATATTTAGTTAACTTTTGTTTGAGGTCAGCTGTGGTGGTTGATCGAGATTTTAATTGTGTGAGTTGGGTCTCGTGGATTCTTTCTTTTTCTCTCTCATCTCTTTCTTTTTCTCTCTCCTCTCTTTCTTTTTCTCTCTCCTCTCTTTCTTTTTCCTCCTTTTCTATTACGTATGCCAGATCTCTTTCCGCTTTTTCTTTTTGAAAAGCTAGTTCTTCTCGCCTTGGTTCTCTCTCTTCTCTCTCTCTTTCTCTTTCTCTTGCTGCCTCTCTCTCTTCTCTCTCTCTTGCTGCCTCTCTCTCTTCTCTCTCTCTTTCTCTTGCTGCCTCTCTCTCTTCTCTTGCTGCCATTAGTTTCAGCTTTTCGAGTTCGAGCATTAAACTGGCGTCGTGCTGTGAAGCAGCACTAGTGGCTTCACCTCCAAGGTGAACTAGGATTTGAGTTCGGAGTTCTTCCTTCCGAATGTCAGACGGATATGAGAGATCAAACTGTCGGGCTATGTACTTTAAATCATCCTTTGTCACTTTGGCAGTTTGTAGCTCCGCCACAGAAGGATTACTGCAAAATGCGTCCAAGTTTAACTCATGCGACATGATTAATGAGCGTGAGGTCAAATGAACCAAATCAAGTGTGTCTGAGCCCTACACTGAAACCTGATCCAAGACCTAGGTTCGCCACCACGAGTCGGAAGGACCCGCGTGAACGACAGGTTCGAAACCACGAGTCGGAGGGAAATGAGTTGACCCGCGTGCATCGACAGAGACTCGTTTTTGAGTCTAGTTGAGTCAAGGTTAGCAACGCCTTAACTGTGCTTCTGAAGAGGCAACGAATCGAAGAAGTGTAGCGATAATCACTGCCCCAAAATGACTACCATAGAACTAACACTTAAGCACTTGTAATGGCTTGCCGTATTCGCTGCTTTCAAGCAAAGAGTGGAACGCAAGTTCCCAAGTTATAAGGAGTCTCGGAGTTCGGGGTGAAGGTCACTACTAGGGGAATCGAACCGACACTAAAGCAACACTGAGGAAATCAATTGTTAGGTTTTAACGCTTTTATGACTAGACGCCGGTACCTCGCGTACTTTTAAAGCGGAAAAACGCAAAAATTCACCAACAAAGAAATAAGCACAACTTCATATACACTCGAGAGCAGGAAAGGAACTAGTGTAGTTATATGTATGTGTAAACATGTGTAATATCCCGGACAGGCCCCCAATTGTTACGTGTGAGCATACACTGAACTCTAGGGGATGGACCATGAAGGGGTGTTGCTCACACTAACAATGGAAGGGTTAAAGAAAAGAGAAAAGGAGACATTTTAACTGCTATTTAATATCTTAAAGTTAACCCTTAAATTAAGTAACAATACAAAATTGAAGATTATTTGTAAGTAAAAGTAAGTAACAGAGTGGCAATCTGAACTGGACTGAATAACTTAAAAGACTGGTTCAGTTAATAACTTAAGCCAAGTTAGTAAATGCATATAGATACAAATTACAAAAATAAACACCTTTACATATACATAATAGAAAATAAATAAAAATGTGTTTGTGTGTGTGTAAATGTGTTTATGTGTGTGTGTGTGTGTGTGGGTGTGTAACACTGGTGTAACTCTTACCACCGCTCTCGAGTGTATATGAGGCTCCCAGCGTATGCCAAGGCGACCTCAGAGCTGTAGCGACCCTTGGAGGAGACTGAAGCTCGATGGAACTCCACCCCTCGTTATCGGCTTGGTAGCCTGCTAGAGGTCACGTATCCAGTATGCCTCAAGCTATCCACGTGGCAGCGCCACGAGTTGAGAGGCAGGCACCTGGTTCCGTGGTAGAGTAGTCACGTGTGTGACAACATGGACGCATAAGACCCTTGTACAGAGTTAGCAGCTGAGGGGGTGAGAAAAACTGGCAGAGACGTCTCAGAATGCCAAACTTCAAAGAAGCTGTTTAGCTAGAGATGAGATGTGAAGTTTCAAGTCCAGATTATAAGTAAAGGACAGACCGAGGATGCTCAGTGTAGAAGAGGGGGACAGTTGAGTGTTACTGAAGAAGATGGGATAGTTGTCTGGAAGGTTGTGTTGAGTTGATAGATGGAGGAATTAAGTTTTTGAGTCATTGAATAATACCAAGTTTGCTCTGCCTTAATCAGAAATTTTAGAAAGATCAAAAGTGAGGCATTCTGTGGCTTCCCTGCGTGAAATGTTTACTTCCTGAAGTGTTGGACGTCTATGAAAAGAAATGGAACAGTGTATGGTCGTATCATCAGTGTAGGAGTGGATAGGACAAGAAGTTTGGTTTAGAAGGTTATTAATGGATAATAAGAAGAAAGTGGGTAACAAGTCAGGGCCATGAGGAACACCACTGTTAATAGATTTAGGAGAATTATAGTGACCGTCTACCACAGCAGAAATAGAACGGTCAGAAAGAAAACTTGAGATGAAGTTACAGAGAGAAGGATAAAAGCCATAGGGGGGTACTTTGAAAATCAAAGCTTTGTGCGAAACTCTACCAAAAGGTTTTGATATATCCAAGACAACAGCAAAAGTTTCACCAAAATCTCTAAGAGAGGATGACCAAGACTCAGTAAGGAAAGTCAGATCACCAAAAGAGCGGCCATGACGGAACCCATACTTGGGATCAGATAGAAGGTTCTGAAGTGATAAATGTTTAAGAATCTTACTGTTGATTATAGGCTCAAAAACTTTATATAAGCAGGAAATTAAAGCAATAGGAATGTAGTTTGAGAGATTAGAATTGTCACCCTTTTCAGGAACAGGCTGAATGTAGGCAAACTTCCAGCAAGAAGGAAAGGTAGATTTTGACAGACAGAGTTGCAAGAGTTTGACTAGGCAAGGTGCAAGCACGGAGGCACAGTTTCGGAGAACAATGAGAGGGACCCCATCAGGTCCATAACCCTTCCGAGGGTTGATGCGAGCGAGGGCATGGAAAACATCACTGCGAAGAATTTTAATAGGTAGCATGAAGTAGTCAGAGGGTGGAGGAGAGGGAGGAACAAGCTCTGAATCGTCCAAGGTAGAGTTTTCAAAAAAGGTTTGAGCGAAGAGTTCAACTTTAGAGATAGATTTGATAGCAGTGGTGCCATCTGTTTGAAATAGAAGAAGGAAAGGAGAAGCAAAGTTATTGGAAATATTTTTGGCTAGATGCCAGAAGTCACGATGGGAGTTATATCTTGAAATATTTTGACATTATTAATGAAGGAGTTTTTGGCTACTTAGAGACCAGACTTGGCATGGTTCCGGGCAGAAATATAAAGTGTATTAGATTCTGGTGATGGAAGGCTTAAGTACCTTTTGTGGGCCACCTCTCTATCGTGTATAGCACGAAAACAAGCTGTGTTAAACAAAGTTTTGGAAGGTTTAGATCGAGAAAAAGAGTGAGGAATGTACTCCTCCATGCCAGACACTATCACCTCTGTTATGCACTCGGCACACGGAGATGGGTCTCTGATACGGAAGCAGTAGTCATTCCAAGGAAAATCAGCAAAATACCTCCTCACGTCCCCCAAGTAGCAGAGGAGGAGGGATTGGAGCGATAGGACAAGATACAGATATGAGACTGTGATCGGAGGAAGCCAACGGAGAAGAGAGGGTGACAGCATAAGGAGGATTAGATGTTAGGAAAAGGCCAAGAATGTTGGGTGTATCTCCAAGACGGTCAGGAATATGAGTAGGGTGTTGTATCAATTGTTCTAGATAGCGGAAGACAGCAAAGTTAAAGGCTAGTTCACCAGGATGGTCAGTGAAGGGAGAGGAAAGCCAAAGCTGGTGGTGAAAATTGAAGTCTTCAAGAATGAAGATCTCGGCAAAAGGGAAGAGAGTCAGAATGTGCTCCGCTTTAGAAGTTAAGTAGTCAAAGAATTTCTTATAGTCAAAGGAGTTAGGTGAGAGGTATACATCACAGATAAATTTAGTTTGAGAGTGACTCTGTAGTCTCATCTCTAGCTAAAACAGCTTCTATGAAGTTGGGTGTTCTGACACGTCTCCGACAGTTTTTCTCACCCCCCCCAGCTGCTAACTCTGTACAAGGGCCTTATCCGTCCATGTATGGAGTATGCTTCACACGTCTCAGGGAGTTCCACTCATACTGCTCTGGAACTCCCTGCCTGCTTCTGTATTTCCACCTTCCTATGACTTGAATTCCTTCAAGAGGGAGGTTTCAAGACACTTATTCATCAATTCTTGACTACTGCTTTGATCCTTTTATGGGACTGGCATTTCAGTGAGCATTTTTTATATTTGATTTTTGTTGCCCTTGGCCAGTATCCTTCCTACTTAAAAAAAAGAAAAGAAGTTGTAGCCAGATGGTAGAAAACTCGGAAGATTCAAGAACGAGGGCACGAGAGCAGGTTAAGTCGTTGGGCACATAAACGCAACATCGAGGTTTAGATTGAAAATTGTGATAGAGAAAGTAGGAGGAAACAGAAAAGGGGCTACAGTCAGTTGCCTCAGACACCTGAGTTTCAGTGAGGAAAAGAAGATGAGGTTTAGAAGAGAAGAGGTGGTGTTCTACAGATTGAAAATTAGATCTTAGACCGCGAATATTGCAGAAGTTAATGAAGAAAATATTGAGGGTGGTGCCAAGACACTTAGGGCCGTTATCAGAAGAGCACTCTGACGTGGGGACATTTGTGGTCCTCTCCCCAGATGGGGACTTCGAAGCTGGTGTGGGGGTTGCCATAATAATTTTGAATTTTTCATTAAAGGGTGTGTCTGTGTGTTATTAGGTGCTTGTAGTTTTGTGTTAAGGAAGAGAGTTGTCTTTAGAGGGCAGGCTGTGACTGCCCCCTTGTGTTGTGAGACACAAAAAGGAAACGTTCAGTGAGGTCACAGCTGGTTTTAATGATAAGTTCACAGCATTCCCTGAGTCAGTGCTTTAGATCTCACTGGGAGTAATAATCGCTTCGGCAGGTGTCTATTGCCTCCTCCTAGTGAATTTCAGTGTAGTAGGGGTAAGTGGAAAAAGGGTAAGAGGAATGAGAAAAGTAATGTATGCGGGGGCTATGAGTGTGATGAAGGAGGATGAGTGACGAGAAGAGACGGAGTGAGAAGAGTGTGAGAGCGTGACGGGAATGAAGGAAGGGCTGATTGAGAGGAAGTAGGGAGTGAGGAGAGAAAAAAAAAATGAGGGCAGTAAAAGATGGGTCACTTGAACACCAGATTAACCATTTTCTCAACTTTTCCTGCATCGTTGACGTTTTACTTTCCCTTACATCATCCACGAGCCCATTGGTTTATTTAGGATTTTTCCCCCCTACCGTATGCATATACTACATCTTGACACTTTCATTATCTCTCATTGTCCTTTTTTACATCATTGATACATCACCAGTATTATCGTCATTATCAACACTATATAAAATGTATATATTTTTAAGTTTGTATATTCTGACACGTGTTATTATTATCATTATTATTATTATTATTATTATTATTATTATTATTATTATTATTATTATTGTTACTATTATTATTATTATTATTATTATTATTATTATTATTATTATTATTATTATTATTATTATAACTAATTATTGTTACTATTCTCATCAAAAATCTTAGCGTTTACCCATATGGGAGTTATCGTAAACCCTAAAGATTCCTGGCAGTTTATTGGATTAATTGAAAAGTTACCGACAGATGTGGAGTGAGGCCACCGACTTAGAGGATGCGTGGTTGAATCTGTCGAGACTGTACAGTGCTAGGTATCGAGTGGCATGCATCCGGTCTGACTAGATATATTGGGTGTGTGGTGAGTCACTTCACCCACTGTGTAATCGACTTTAGAAGACAGCACCACGTTATAGGGTTTCTAATGGTTTAGGCAGAAGTGGAGTTGGTATTTGTTCTTCGCTTTACACGCGTCCCCGCAGGAATAATGAACTCAACATTAAATATCTAGTACCAATAACTTATAATTTTACACATCTCGCATTCATTATTGAAAATTACTAGTGTGACAGAAATGTTTAAGTTGAGTAGGAACTATGCTACCTCAAGTGGCTAACAATTACCGGCTTTCTCCGTTTAAATAAATATTCATATTTCACATATAGGTAGATCTTACATTTGTTTAAAAGTATTCTCATTATCACAGACACAATAGAAAATATAAATGTATAATTTTATGACTGAAAAATATTTTACTCTTCATCCCTTTAAAGTAACGAGCATCCTTCAGACATAAAACAGTAGCTTACAGACAACATTTCGCAACATTTCCATCAAATATATTCAAGAGGGATGGTCAAGAAGAATGATGAAGGCACTGCGCGATTGACTCTGAGTTTATAATGCTGTGGGTGGTTGTAATGAAGACGGGGATATTGCAGGGAAGAAAGGAGGAAATATAAGAGCACGTGGAGAAGATGGAGGAGGAGGAAGAAGGAAAGAAAAAGGTATATAGTGCAGACGGGGGTGAGGAGGAAGAAGAGGAAGAGGAGGCAGAGAGGGATAAGCAAGGAAAAACAGGAGCTAGAAAGGATGGACGAACGGATGAAAGGTGAAAGGAAAGAAAAGGGAAAAGAAGAAGTGGGAAATGTGTGTGTGTGTGTATGTGTGCGTGTGTGTGTGGGTGAGAGAGAGAGAGAGAGAGAGAGAGAGAGAGAGAGAGAGAGAGAGAGAGAGAGAGAGAGAGAGAGAGAGAGAGAGAGAGAGAGAGAGAGAGAGAGAGAAAGTCTAGAAGAAACACAGTATAAATATTATCAACTCAGCACGCAACTTTAACTCATATTATTTCGATTTGTTTACTTTGTTCTAGCTTGTTCATAGCATACTATCATTCTCCTGCCCAGTTATCAAGAAACCTTGTAAATATTAGAGGAAAAGAGGAGATAAGGATAAGATAAGCTAAAGACAGACTGACTGAGCCACAGACCAATCAGCGACTAGATGAGAAGAGCCACTGTCCAATTACTGGTGAGGTTACAGAAGTAGCCTTCGTTTCAGTAGGAATGAATGAAAACTAGTGTCGCTCGCTCCCAAACTTTGCTGTCCACTGTCTCCATTTACAATTTCATGCAAATAACCTCTGTGGGGAGTCGCGGAGGTCGACTCCAGTCCAGCCTAGAGTATAGAGGCTTTGAAATTTGATTCCCCTGTATGCTGTGATCCCATTACGAGACCAACCATGCCAGCTGAGAGAAAGATGGTTACCCATGTTCGTGTTTTGAATTTTCACTGCAATTCGCTCAGAGGCAAGAGTGGCGGCCACCATTCTCCTTCCATAGTCAGAAGAAAGTGTGAGCGGTGTGATGTCTGTGGCTGTGGGTGTTGCAATACTTCTCTCTCTCTCTCTCTCTCTCTCTCTCTCTCTCTCTCTCTCTCTCTCTCTCTTGACACACACACACACACACACACACACACGATAAGCAGATCTGTCGCAGGATCAGAGGACTGAAAGGGTAAGGTAGTGGCCGCGGCATTTCGCCTTCCTTCTGCCTTCTGATACCCCTAACCTACTCTGATCTCTAGCAGACTTCGTTCACTTTTCACCATCTTATTTTCCTTTACCGACCCTTGCAATCCTTTCTGCTCCCTTCCGCCCATTCCTGTTTCTCTATTACACCAACAGGCAGGGAACAATGCTAGCCCCTTTAGACTCAGTCCAGGATGAGTGGTTGCCTTCCTCCATCTCCTCTCCTTTCTTTAAGCCGCCACCAGGGTTGAAATGCAGCACCAAGTCTATTATCTTTTTTTTTTTCTTCTTATTTCAAATAAACATTTTCTCTTCCTTCTGTACTCACAAAGCTGCCATAAGATGTATATACACAGGCAACCAAATGATATGTGTACAGGAGAGGAATATCAAAATGGATGTGAAGATGCCAGGGCTTGCACACTTGTGGCGTCATAAAAAGCATTTGTCTTTTGTGAAGGTTGGAGTGTATTAGCATACGCACACAGTCTCCCAACACATCCACAGAAACTCATAGGAATGGGAACAAAGCATTAATACCAGCATGTTGTCGAAATCGCACTAAGGCAACCAGAGAGGAAGAGACGCCGGCTACTCGATCAAAGGCACGTCTTATGCCTCCACTCCTTCGTCAGCCTTGAATGCAACGCTTCACA
>NC_087163.1:16257084-16282084 GCF_035594125.1 Scylla paramamosain
CTACTTTCTCTATCCTCATTTTCGATCCAAAGCTGGATGCTGCGTTTATGTGCGCAATGACTTAACCTGCTCTCGTGCCCACGCTCTTGAATCTTCCGAGTTTCTCACCATCTGGCTACGACTACAGAGTCACTCTCATACTAAATTTATCTGTGCTGTATACCTCTCACCTAACTCCTCTGATTATTAGAAATTCTTTGACTACTTAACTTCCAAAGTGGAGCACATTCTGACCCTCTTCCCTTTTGCAGAGATCGCCATTCATGGATACTTCAATGTTCACCACCAGCTTTGGCTTTCCTCTCCCTTCACTGACCATCCTGGTGAACTAGCCTACAACTTTGCTATCCTCCATGACCTAGAGCAATTGGTGCAACACCCTACTCGTATTCCTGACCGTCTTGAAGATACGCCCAACATTCTTAACCTTTTCTTGACCTCTAATCCTTCTGCTTATGCTGTCACCCTTTCTTCTCCGTTGTGCTCCTCCGATCACAATCTCATATCTTTATCTTGTCCTATCGCTTCAATCCCTCCTCAGCATTCCCCTAAGCGAAGGTGCCTCTGGCGTTTTGCCTTTGCTAGTTGGGGGGACCTGAGGAGGTATTTTGCTGATTTTCCTTGGAATGACTACTGCTTCCGTGTCAGAGACCGGTCTTTGTTTGCTGAGCGCATAACAGAGGTGATAGTGTCTGGCATGGAGGCGTACATTCCTCACTCTTTTTCTCGTCCTAAACCTTCTAAACCTTGGTTTAACACAGCTTGTTCTCGTGCTATACATGATAGAGAAGTGGCCCACAAAAGGTACTTCAGCCTTCCATCACCAGAATCTCATGCACTTTATATTTCTGCCCGGAACCATGCCAAGTCTGTTCTCCAACTAGCCAAAAACTCCTTCATTAACAGAAAATGTCAAAACCTTTCAAGATCTAACTCCCTTCGTGATTTCTGGCATCTAGCCAAAAATATCTCCAATAACTTTGCTTCTTCTTCTTTCCCTCCTCTATTTCAACCAGATGGCGCCACTGCTATTACATATTTTTCTAAAGCAGAACTCTTCGTTCAAACCTTTGCTAAAAACTCTACCTTGGATGATTTTGGGCTTGTTCTTCCCTCTCCTCCACCCTCTGACTACTTCATGCCACGTATTAAAATTCTTCGCAGTGATGTCTTCCATGCCTTCGCTGGCCTAAACCCTCGGAAGGCTTATGGTCCTAATGGGGTCCCTCCTATTTTTCTTCGAAACTGTGCCTCCGTGCCTGCACCTTGCCTAGTCAAACTCTTTCAGCTCTGTCTGTCAACATCTACCTTTCCTTCTTGCTGGAAGTTTGCCTACATTCAACCTGTTCCTAAAAAGGGTGACCGTTCTAATCCCTCAAACTACCATCCTATTGCTTTAATTTCCTGCCTATCTAAAGTTTTTGAATCTATCCTCAACAGGAAGATTCTTAAACATCTATCACTTCACAACCTTCTATCTGATCGCCAGTATGGGTTCCGTCAAGGCCGCTCTACTGGTGATCTTCTGGCTTTCCTTACTGAGTCTTGGTCATCCTCTTTTAGATATTTTGGTGAAACTTTTGCTGTTGCCTTGGAAATATCAAAAGCTTTAGATAGGGCCTGGCACAAAGCTTTCATTTCCAAACTACCCTCCTACGGTTTCTATCCTTCTCTCTGTAACTTCATCTCAAGTTTCCTTTCTGACCATTTTATTGCTGCTGTGGTAGACGGTCAGTGTTCTTCTCCTAAATCTATTAGCAGTGGTGTTCCTCAGGGTTCTGTCCTGTCACCCACTCTCTTCTTCTTATTCATTAATGATCTTCTAAACCAAACTTCTTGTCCTATCCACTCCTACGCTGATGATAGCACCCTGCACTTTTCCACGTCTTTTCATAGACGTCCTACGCTTCAGGAGGTAAACATATCACGCAGGGAAGCCACAGAACGCTTGACTTCTGATCTTTCTAAAATTTCTGATGGGGCAGAGCAAACTTGGTATTGTTCAATGCCTCAAAAACTCAATTCCTCCATCTATCAACTCAACACAACCTTCCAGACAACTATCCCCTCTTCTTCAGTGACACTCAACTGTCCCCTTCTTCTACACTGGACATCCTCGGTCTGTCCTTTACTTATAATCTGAACTGGAACCTTCACATCTCATCTCTAGCTAAAACAGCTTCTATGAAGTTAGGTGTTCTGAGACGTCTCCGCCAGTTTTTCTCACCCCCCCAGCTGCTAACTCTGTACAAGGGCCTTATCTGTCCATGTATGGAGTATGCTTCACATGTCTGGGGAGGTTCCACTCATACTGCTCTTCTAGACAGGGTGGAATGAAAAGCTTCTCGTCTCATCAACTCCTCTCCTCTAACTGACTGTCTTCAGCCTCTCTCTCACCGTCGCAATGTTGCATATCTAGCTGTCTTCTACCGCTATTTTCATGCTAACTGCTCTTATGATCTTGCTAACTGCATGCCTCCCCTCCTTCCGCGGCCTCACTGCACAAGACTTTCTTCTTTCTCTCACCCCTATTCTGTCCACCTCTCTAACGCAAGAGTTAACCAGTATTCTCAATCATTCATTCCTTTCTCTGGTAAACTCTGGAACTCCCTGCCTACTTCTGTATTTCCACCTTCCTATGACTTGAATTCCTTCAAGAGGGAGGTTTCATGACACTTATTCATCAATTTTTGACCACTGCTTTGACCCTTTTATGGGACTTTTATGGGACTCAGTGGGCATTTTTTTTATTAGATTTTTGTTGCCCTTGGCCAGTGTTCTTCCTACATAAAAAAAAAAAAAAAAATATATATATATATATATATATATATATATATATATATATATATATATATATATATATATATATATATATATATATATATATATATATATATATATATATATATCCAATTCATTGACAACTACTGCTACCACTGCATCGCGGATTTGCCTCCACAGCGCTGCTCCCACTGTTCGGAATATAGATGAGATGCTTACTACTGTTGGATCAGATGAGGAGCTTGGCGTGTTGGTAGCGAGGAGGACCGGGTAGTGAGCTTAGTATTTTGGTTGCTTGGAGGTCCGGTTGATGTTTTTAGCGTGGAGGTCGTGGATGGTAAGTTGATATGTTTGATGTGTGTGTGAGTAAAAGATACGAACAATGAGAGTTCTTCTTGATTTAGTAATAGAGAGAATGTACACACTTGATATGAGATGAGATAGATGATTATGACGTGATGATTGTTCTCTCTCTCTCTCTCTCTCTCTCTCTCTCTCTCTCTCTCTCTCTCTCTCTCTCTCTCTCTCTCTCTCTCTCTCTCTCTCTCTCTCTTTTCTGATGTGGTATGAAACTGCTCCTCGTGAACTGATGACTGAGCAACGTCTCTTAAGACTGTGATTGAGCGGAACTGAGCTGCAACTGACTCTCGGACGGGGACTGAGAGCTAGCTACCATGCGGGATATATATATATATATATATATATATATATATATATATATATATATATATATATATATATATATATATATATATATATATATATATATATATATATATATATATATATATATATATATATTCATAATTTCACATATTCATTCCACGTGTGCTCATGGCCAGCCAGTCTGCTCTATTTTAACCTTCTTCTCAAGGCACTTCCAGTCCTTAGGGAAAGCACCTACGTTCGCTTCTGAGTCTTTCCTTCCTGGTCATTGGCTAAAATAACTACCTCTCCTTTTGGCTCCTTTACCTCATTTCCTGGGATTTCATTGGTCAGTTTTTCACCCCAGAACCTAAATCATATACATATATATATATATATATATATATATATATATATATATATATATATATATATATATATATATATATATATATATATATATATATATATATATATATATATATAAGAGAGTACTGTTAAGACTAATACAGTTGCCTTCCTCCACGAAAAATGCGTCCTCACATTTGGACATAACAATAAAGAGAGCAGTAAGATGTGAGCAATTAGCAGATAATACATATCAGAGAGAGAGTACTCCACGAAAAATGCGTCCTCACATTTGGACATAACAATAAAGAGAGCAGTAACATGTGAGCAATTAGCAGATAATACATGACATCAGAGAGAGAGTACGGAAGGATAACCTTAATAATAATATACAGACATAATAATATAACAGAATACATATACAGCACATATATGTAAAGAGAAATATACACACATATACAATATATTGAAACTGGATGATTAAACCTTAGAATGGGAACAAAATTTCTGTCTGTAATAAGAAGGTGTGTGTGTGTGTGTGTGTGTGTGTGTGTGTGTGTGTGTGTGTGTGTGTGTGTGTGTGTGTGTGTGTGTGTGTGTGTGTGTGTGTGTGTGTGTGTGTGTGTGTGTGTGTGTGTGTGTGTGTGTGTGTGTGTGTGTGTGTGTGTGTGTGTGTGTGAGTCGCTTGGGGGATCTGTTAAATCAGAACTTAAACACCTGATGTACACACTCATCATCAAATCCCCCTGTTCACACGCTTAAAATGATGGATATCGATGATCTGTTCTAGTAAGGTTTTGATATCTAGACTTTTTACCTTTTGGCCATGGAGAGATTCGATTACATGGTGTGGCCCAAAGAACAATGCATCTAATAATGTCGTGAGCCGGTGATGGACAGTATGAAGCACACTGAGGACAGAGTGCACAATGTTGAAAAATATCCTCCCTCATAGTCGGCCAGAAATATGATCATTTAGCTTGTGAGAGGCATCTGTCCCGACCTGGATGTACTGCGTGGGGTGAGTCATGAACGTGGTGAAGTATGGTACTCAGTAACGACTGAGGTATCACGAGTTGAAATAAACGCTCACTACAATCGACAGTAGAGACATCACTCAACTTATACAAGAGACCGTCTTGCATGAAAAACGTATCAGCACTCACTTGCAACTTAGAAAGGTATGCCTTATCGCCAGATTCGAGGTAATAAGCAACACTAGAACAGAAGGGGTCTGGACGTTGATGTTTCCTTATTTCATCCATGGTTGGCATGGCAGGATCTTCTGTGATGGCGGAGATAGCTGCAACATTGCGTGATAGTGCGTCTGCCACTTAGTTTCCCTTACCAAGAATATATGAAAATGTAGGATTAAGTTCTTAAATCGTGAGATGCCAGCGAGCAAACTGACCTGTAAAGTTGTTGCCTTTGAACGTCTCTGTGACAGCATAATGATCAGTGTGTGCATGAATCTTATAGCCTAAGATGAGTTCACGGATATGACGTAACGCCCAGATCACGGCGAGAGTTTCACCCTTTGTGACGTCATAATTTTGCTCTGCCCTGTTGAGAAGTTTGCTAGCATACCCTAATACGTGATGTTTACCAAGTGAATCTTTCTGCATGAGAAAAGCACCGATTCCAAAGCCAGAAGCGTCAGTGTATAAGATTAAATCTTTCTCGAAATTAGGAAAAACAATGACTGGCACAAGGCAGTTTTGATAAGATCAAAGGCATTTTTTTTTCCTTTTCAGACCAGATGAATGCAATATTTTTCTTTAGCAAATGAGTGAGAGGTTGAGCGATAAGGCTGAATTTTTTTTATGAACTGGCAATAAAATCCAGCAAGACCGATGAAATGCCTGATCTGATCGATATTAGTAGGAACAAGGAAATTTTTCACAGCATTTACCTTGTCATTTAAAGTGTAAATACCATCTCTGTCGACTTTCTGGCCAATGAATTTGACTTGCTGTTAGAGAAACGAACATTTACTGAGTTTGATCTTTAAGCCATCAACTTAAAGACAACAGACAGTGTGTGAAAATGGTCCTGTAGACACTCTGATGCAGTGATAAAATCATCAAGGAAGCAGAGGATCCGGGAGAATTGAATTTATTTATCTCTGAAATGTTAAAGGCGAGTTACGTAGACCTCGAGCCATGCGTTTGAGCATGAATTGGCCAGAGGAGGTAACGAAAACAGTATATGGGCGTGAAGTTTCCTCTAATTCAACTTAGAAGAATCCTGAGTGTAAATCTAGGGTGGAAAATACCACATTTGAATAACCGAGGGACTGAAGATCACCTAACCTCGGCATTGGATAACGGGCAGGAATGGTAGATGCGTTTAGTTTCCTGAAGTCGACAACGACACGTTTCTTTGGAGCGAGCAACAAGGGAGCGTTACGAGGTGAACAGGCAGGTTCCACTACATCCTTAAGTAACATACCTCGCACAACTTCATCAGGCAGAACACGGCAGCTATGTGGCACCCTATAGCTGAAGGCGTATGATGATCTGGACCCAGGCGTCAGATGGATAGCGTGAGTGATGACGTCTGTGAGGCCAAGAGGTTCACCAGGGAGCAAGACAACGTTCCTGAAATAATTTAGGAGAGCGAGTAATTCATGTCGTCCGTGATAGCCGGGAGAGAAGACATGTTATGGCTGTCAGATGATGATACATTATTGATAGAGGAAGAAGATAAATCATCCAAGATTACAACTTTTTCAGAGTAAGGCAAGGCTTCTCCAAGTAGCACACCTACTTTGAGCTTGACAGGCACAGATGTGACATTTTTTCAGCCCAGTTTTGTCATCGATTATGGTAAGAACGGATTGTTACTCAACACTTCTATATGAAGGTTGTTGAGCATAACAAAATATAACAGTACCTGCTACAGCATTCTTAACTTTAGCGTTTACTACATATAACGCACATTCAGATAGCGTTACCAGATCTGATAGCAAAATGTGTTTACAAGGAGTTACACCGTGGTCTGACTGGGAAGCTGATTGAGAATGAGGCTGTGAGACAGGGAAATTAGATGATGTAACACAAGAATCCCGTGTAGATAACATTTGATCGCTAGTAGAAGGAGGACTTGCAACAGATGTCACTACACCAGCAAGAGAGGAAGTATCAGAGAGAAGAACAGTAGGAATATTAGTATATCTTTATCACAATTATATATTTTATAAACTTCATTCAGTGCTTTTGGTTTCCGAGCTCGTAACCAACCTATCTCACGCACCGCCTTTCCTTGTCAGTCCTCACCACACGACTAGCGAGACCACACGAGGTTTGTTTACAACATTTCACCCCTATTTTTTCTACTTACTTTGCCTAGTATCAGTTTTTACCAATAGGTCATATATATATATATATATATATATATATATATATATATATATATATATATATATATATATATATATATATATATATATATATATATATATATATATATATATATATATATATATATATATATATATATATATATATATATATATATATATATATATATATTAGGGTGGAACACTTTTTTTACTTTTTTTGAAATTCTTTTGTGGCTAGTGCGGAAAAGGTGCCAACTGGTGAGAAAAAAACATTGTGTTCTGTGCATTTTTCTCTAGAACTACATTTTTCTGTCCCCGCTTGCTGATCAAAGTCTGAAAAAAATAAGTGTCTTAAATTGGTAAACTTCACATAATACCCCATTTCTACAATTTATTGTGTACTATCTGTAGCTAGTGTGCAATATTGTCTTCTATATGTATAATAGTAACATACTAAATCTGTAAGCTGTATAGATATATCTTCTGTCCCCGCAATGTGTTTGAAATAATAATAATAATAATAATAATAATAATTTTTTTTTCTTTTTTATGTAGGAAGGACACTGGCCAAGGGCAACAAAAATCTAGTAAAAAAAAATGCCCACTGAAATGCCAGTCCCATAAAAGGGTCAAAGCAGCGGTCAAAATTGATGAATAAGTGTCTTGAAACCTCCCTCTTGAAGGAGTTCAAGTCATAGGAAGGTGGAAATACAGAAGTAGGCAGGGAGTTCCAGAGTTTACCAGAGAAAGGGATGAATGATTGAGAATACTGGTTAACTCTTGCTTTAGAGAAGTGGACAGAATAGGGGTGAGAGAAAGAAGAAAGTCTTGTGCAGCGCGGCCGTGGAAGGAGGGGAGGCATGCAGTTAGCAAGATCAGAAGAGCAGCTAGCATGAAAATAGCGGTAAAAGACAGCTAGACATGCAACATTGCGGCGGTGAGAGAGAGGCTGAAGACAGTCAGTTAGAGGAGAGGAGTTGATGAGACAAAAAGCTTTTGATTCCACCCTGTCTAGAAGAGCAGTATGAGTGGAACACCCCCAGACATGTGAAGCATACTCCATACATGGACGGATAAGGCCCTTGTACAGAGTTAGCGGCTGGGGGTGTGAGAAAAACTGGCGGAGACGTCTCAGAACACCTAACTTCATAGAAGCTGTTTTAGCTAGAGATGAGATGTGAAGTTTCCAGTTCAGATTATAAGTAAAGGACAGACCGAGGATGTTCAGTGTAGAAGAGGGGGACAGTTGAGTGTCATTGAAGAAGAGGGGATAGTTGTCTGGAAGGTTGTGTTGAGTTGATAGATGGAGGAATTGAGTTTTTGAGGCATTGAACAATACCAAGTTTGCTCTGCCCCAATCAGAAATTTTAGAAAGGTCAGAAGTCAGGCGTTCTGTGGCTTCCCTGCGTGACATCTTTACCTCCTGAAGGGTTGGAGGTCTATGAAAAGACGTGGAAAAGTGCAGGGTGGTATCATCAGCGTAGATGTTTGGTTCAGAAGATCATTAATAAATAATAAGAAGAGAGTGGGTGACAGGACAGAACCCTGAGGAACACCACTGTTAATAGATTTAGGAGAAGAACAGTGACCGTCTACCACAGCAGCAATAGAACGGTCAGAAAGGAAACTTGAGATGAAGTTACAGAGAGAAGGATAGAAACCGTAGAAGGGTAGTTTGGAAGTCAAAGCTTTGTGCCAGGCTCTATCAAAAGCTCCAAGGCAAATGTCCAAGGCAACAGCAAAAGTTTCACCAAAATCTCTAAAAGAGGATGACCAAGACTCAGTAAGGAAAGCCAGAAGATCACCAGTAGAGCGGCCTTTATGGAACCCATACTGGCGATCAGATAGAAGGTTGTGAAGTGATAGATGTTTAAGAATCTTCCTGTTGAGGATAGATTCAAAAACTTTAGATAGGCAGGAAATTAAAGCAATAGGACGGTAGTTTGAGGGATTAGAATGGTCACCCTTTTTAGGAACAGGTTGAATGTAGGCAAACTTCCAGCAGAAGGAAAGGTAGATGTTGACAGACAGAGCTGAAAGAGTTTGACTGGGCAAGGTGCAAGCACGGAGGCACAGTTTCGGAGAACAATAGGAGGGACCCCATCAGGTCCATAAGCCTTCCGATGGTTTAGGCCAGCGAGGGCATGGAAAACATCATTGCGAAGAATTTTAATAGGTGGCATGAAGTAGTCAGAGGGTGGAGGAGACGGAGGAACAAGCCCAGAATCGTCCAAGGTAGAGTTTTTAGCAAAGGTTTGAGCAAAGAGTTCATCAGCTTTAGAAATAGATATGATAGCAGTGGTGCCATCTGGTTGAAATAGAGGAGGGAAAGAAGAAGAAGCAAAGTTGTTGGAGATATTTTTGGCTGGATGCCAGAAATCACGAGGGGAGTTAGATCTTGAAAGGTTTTGACATTTTCTGTTAATGAAGGAGTTTTTGGCTAGTTGGAGAACAGACTTGGCATGGTTCCGGGCAGAAATATAAAGTGCATGAGATTCTGGTGATTGAAGGTTTAAGTACCTTTTGTGGGCCACTTCTCTATCATGTATAGCACGAGAACAAGCTGTGTTAAACCAAGGTTTAGAAGGTTTAGGACGAGAAAAAGAGTGAGGAATGTATGCCTCCATGCCAGACACTATCACCTCTGTTATGCGCTCAGCACACAAAGACAGGTCTCTGACACGGAAGCAGTAGTCATTCCAAGGAAAATCAAGCCTGATACAGCAGACCTTAGCGTTTACAACATATAAAACACATTCAGATAGCGTTACCGGATCTGGTAGCAAAATGCGTTTTACATGGAGTTACACCGTGGTCTAACTGGGAAGATGGTTGATAATGAGGCTGTGAGAAGAATAGGAATATAAGTAGCCCCTTGACCGATTTCATTGATGAGAGAAAAAAAGGCTAATGTCATACTTGCACATAGTATTGAAGCCTATGAGATCAGCATTAAAAGATACATTTGGTACAATGTAGAAATAACCACATATGTCTGGTTCCTGAGGTGATAAAAACAGTGAGAAGAGTACTTTCCCTTGAGGTAAGATAATTTTCCCAGATATACCATTGAGATTAATAACAGGAGGTAATGCTAAATACATACATTTTGATAAGGTTAACAACAACACCCGTGTCAAAGAAAGATTTGTATGATGCAGATTGATACGTAACATCTGTAACAATGCCACTGGATAATTCAGCATATCTAATTTTAACTGAAGGAAGTGCTGAGTTACCATGATGGATGAAGCATACCTTGTGTTTTGTTCGATTTTAAGGTACATAAAAAGGTGATGATTTGAGGATTGATGATGATGTTATGATGGATTGGCCAGAGAAGGGCGCGAGAGTTTCCCAACGATGCTTGTTGAGCAACCTGAGACTGTGCATTATAATGCCTGCAGTTTTGGAAGAAATGACCTACCCTTTTGTGGAATGATCAGAATGCATCAGGATTGAATGAGTGTCTTCCTGAGTTATCAAGAACAACCTTACACTGCGTGAGAACATGACCAGGCACCTTGCAACGGGTGCAGGTGATATTTCTTGATCTCGATTTCGATCGAGTTTACTTATATTTAGGCGAAGGGTATGTACATTTTTTTTTTTTTTTATGTAGGATGGACACTGGCCAAGGGCAACAACAATCCAATAAAAAAAAATGCCCACTGAAATGCCAGTCCCTTAAAAGGATCAAAGCAGTAGTCAAAAATTGATGAATAAGTGTCTTGAGACCTCCCATTCAAGTCATAGGAAGGTGGAAATACAGAAGCAGGCAGGGAGTTCCAGAGTTTACTAGATAAAGGGATGAATGATTGAGAATACTGGTCAACTTGCGTTAGAGAGGTGGACAGAATAGGGGTGAGATAAAGAAGAAAGTCTTGTGCAGCGAGGCCGCGGGAGGAGGGGAGGCATGCAGTTAGCAAGATGAAAAGAACAGATAGCATGAAAATAGCGGTAGACGACAGCTAGAGATGCAATATTGCGGCGGTGAGAGAGAGGCAGTCAGTTAGAGGAGAGGAATTGATGAGACGAAAAGCTTTTGATTCTACCCTGTCTAGAAGAGCAGTATGAGTGGTACTCCCTCAGACATGTGAAGCATACATATTCCATACATGGACGAATAAGGCCCTTGTACAGAGTTAGCAGCTGGGGTGGTGAGAAAAACTGGCGGAGACGTCTCAGAACACCTAACTTCATGGAAGCTGTTTTAGCTAGAGATGAGATGTGAAGTTTTCAGTTCAGATTATAAGTAAAGAACAAACCAAGGATGTTCAATGTAGAAGAGGGGGACAGTTGAGCGTCATTGGAGGAGAGAAAATAGTTGTCTGGAAGGTTGTGTCGAGTTGATAGATGGAGAAACTGAGTTTTTGAGGCATTGAACAATACCAAGTTTGCTCTGCCCCAATCAGAAATTTTAGAAATATCAGAAGTCAAGCGTTCTGTGGCTTCCCTGCGTGAAATGTTTACCTCCTGAAGGGTTGGACGCCTATGAAAAGACGTGGAAAAGTGCAGGGTGGTATCATCAGCGTAAGAGTAGATAGAACAAAAAGTTTGGTTTAGAAGATCATTGATGAATAATAAGAAGAGAGTGGGTGACATTACAGAACCCTGAGAAACACCGCTGTTAACAGACATCCAACCTCAAGACCACGCGAACGTCTCTTTCTTTTTTCTTTCCTGGCCACGACACGCATGCACGCAGAAAGCCGTTCTCCTATCCAGGCCAGCTGATCCTGTAACTCCCCGCATGCAGACACGGCGAGTAAGAGGCTACCAACCGTGTGTCGATAACACCAGTCTGGAAACAAGCAGGAAAATGACGCCTCATTCCCCAGGAGGTACCACCAGGGACGCTCTGCGGACTTGAAGGGACGCTGCCCTGTTTACCCCTTCGCCTTCACCATCACCGGTGAGACCAGGTGGCCACCAGAGGCCATTCAACCTAGATCCCGACCTACCTGAGAGGGACGCCATCCATCCACACTCTCATCCATCCACACCCTCCGCTACCGATCAGATAAACAATAACGAGATCTCAAAGTTCCTTAGGATAGTTAGGTAGGTAGTCCTACCTCATGGTCTTCAACCAGAGATGGGGAAGGACTTTAGTAAAGCGTTTGACAAAGTACCCCATCAGAGACTTCTGAGAAAGGTTAAGGCACACGAGATAGACGGGAAAGTGTTAGACTGGATAAGGTCATGGCTAAGTGACAGGCGACAGAGAGTTGTAATAAACGGCTCTAAACCCGAGTGGGATTAAGTAATTAGTGGGATGCCTCAGGAATCAGTATTAGGGCCATTGTTTGTAATATATATATCAATGATTTTTAATAGTGGAATTATTAGTGATGTTAGTAAATTTGCGGATGACACGAAGATAACTAGATTAATTAGGTCAGAATCAGATGACATCGCCTTGCAGGCAGATTTGGATAGGATGAACGAATAAACAGATAGATAGCAAATGCAATTTAAAATCAACAAATGCAAAGTACTTAGTATAAGTAGAATAAACCCACACTGTAGGTACAAAATAAACAACGAAGCTCTGGTAGGTTCAGGGTACGAAAATTATTTAGGAGTTATAGTTAGCTCTGAACTCCGTCTAAGAAAGCAAAGCGTAGAGGCCAGAAACAGGGCAAATAGGGTATTAGGATTAATTTTTAGGAGTGTTAAAAGTTGAAGTCCAGAAGTAAAATTAAAGTTACATTACGCGTTGTTCAGAACTCATCTAGACTACGCTGTGCAGTTGTGGTCCCCATATTACAGGAAGGATATAGGTCTATTAGAATCAGTACAAAGGAGAATGACTAAAAGGATACAGGGGATGAGGAGTAGTCCTTACGAAGAGAGATTGAAGCTGTTAAATTTACATTTCTTAGAGAGACGTTGGTTAAGAGGGGACCTGATAGAAGTCTTTAAGTGGTATAAGGATAATAACAAGGGAGACGTAAACACAATTCTTAGTATCAGTAACCAGGATAGAACTAGAAATAACGTATTTAAGGTTGAAAAAAAAAGGTTAAAAAAAGAGATAGGAAGGAATTGGATCTCAAATAGAGTGGTAGATGAATGGAACGGACTCAGTAATCAAGTTGTTAGTGCTGAGTCATTAAGGAGCTTTAAGAGAAGATTAGACAGATTTATGGATGGGGATGATAAGTGGAAATAGGTAGCTATATTTCATGCAGGGACTGCCACGTATAAGCGTCATGGCTTCTTGCAGTTTTCCTTATTTCTTATGTTCTAATGTTGTTATGAAGCGATAGATAAGAATCCTCCTCGGCCTGGCAGACGTTAAAAGTTCCATTTTGTGAGTGTTTAAAGGGAAAGTATTTATTTTTGTTCAGTTTCATTCAAACCAGTGATTTTTTTTTTTCTTAAAATATGTGACTGGGCAATCGGCACACATATAATAGAAAGACTGGTGAAGAAATGACGGTTAACCTACAAAGAAACATCTGATATAGGAGCACATTATATAAACCTTAAGAAGGCCCTTGCCCTTGCGACCAAGGGCAACAAAAATCTAATAAAAAACAATGCCCACTGAAATGCCAGTCCCATAAAAGGGTCAAAGCAGTGGTAAAAAATTGGTGGATAAGTGTCTTGAAACCTCCCTCTTGAAGGAATTCAAGTCATAGGAAGATGGAAATACAGAAGCAGGCAGGGAGTTCCAGAGTTTACCAGAGAAAGGGATAAATGATTGAGAATACTGGTTAACTCTTGCGTTAGAGAGGTGGACAAAATAGGGGTGAGAGAAAGAAGAAAGTCTTGTGCAGCGAGGCCGCGGAAGGAGGGGAGGCATGCAGTTAGCAAGATCAAAAGAGCAGTTAGCATGAAAATAGCGGTAGAAGACAGCTAGATATGCAACATTGCGGCAGTGAGAGAAAGGCTGAAGACAGTCAGTTAGAGGAGAGGAGTTGATATGACGAAAAGCTTTTGATTCCACCCTGTCTAGAAGAGCAGTATGAATGGAACCCCCCCCAGACAAGTGAAGCATACTCCATACATGGACGGATAAGGCCCTTGTACAGAGTTAGCAGCTGGGGGGGTGAGAAAAAACTGGCGGAGACGTCTCGGAACACCTAACTTCATAGAAACTGTTTTAGCTAGAGATGAGATGTGAAGTTTCCAGTTCAGATTATAAGTAAAGGACAGACCGAGAATGTTCAGTGTAGAAGAGGGGGACAGCTGAGTGTCATTGAAGAAGAGGGGATAGTTGTCTGGAAGGTTGTGTCGAGTTGATAGATGGAGGAATTGAGTTTTTGAGGAATTGAACAATACCAAGTTTGCTCTACCCCAATCAGAAATTTTAGAAACATTAGAAGTCAGGCGTTCTGTGGCTTCCCTGCGTGCTATGTTTACCTCCTGAAGGGTTGGACGTCTATGAAAAGAAGTGGAAAAGTGCAGGGTGGTATCATCAGCGTAGGAGTGGATAGGACAAGAAGTTTGGTTTAGAAGATCATTAATGAATAAGAAGAAGAGAGTGGGTGACATTACAGAACCCTGAGGAACACCACTGTTAATAGATTTAGGAGAAGAACAGTGACCGTCTACCACAGCAGCAATAGAACGGTCAGAAAGGAAACTTGAGATGAAGTTACAGAGAGAAGGATAGAAACCGTAAGAGAGTAGTTTGGAAATCAAAGCCTTGTGCCAGACACTGTCAAAGGCTTTTGATATGTCCAAGGCAACAGCAAAAGTTTCACCAAAATCTCTAAAAGAGGATGACCAAGACTCAGTAAGGAAAGCCAGAAGATCACCAGTAGAGCGGCCTTGACGTAACCCATACTGGCGATCAGATAGAAGGTTGTGAAGTGATAGATGTTTAAGAATCTTCCTGTTGAGGATAGATTAAAAAACTTTAGATAGGCAGGAAATTAAAGCAATAGGACGGTAGTTTGAGGGATTAGAGCGGTCACCCTTTTTAGGAACAGGTTGAATGTAGGCAAACTTCCAGCCAAAAGGAAAGGTAGATGTTGACAGACAGAGCTGAAAGAGTTTAACTAGGCAAGGTGCAAGCACGGAAGCACAGTTTCGGAGAACAATAGGAGGGACCCCATCAGGTCCATAAGCCTTCCGAGGGTTTAGGCCAGCGAGGGCATGGAAAACATCATTGCGAAGAATTTTAATAGGTGGCATGAAGTTGTCAGAGGGTGGAGGAGAGGGAGGAACAAGCCCAGAATCGTCCAAGGTAGAGTTTTTAGCAAAAGTTTGAGCAAAGAGTTCAGCTTTAGAAATAGATGTGATAGCAGTGGTGCCATCTGGTTGAAGTAGAGGAGGGAAAGAAGAAGAAGCAAAGTTATTGGAGATATTTTTGGCTAGATGCCAGAAATCACGAGGGGAATTAGATCTTGAAAGGTTTTAACATTTTCTGTTAATGAAGGAGTTTTTGGCTAGTTGGAGAACAGACTTGGCATGGTTCAGGGCAGAAATATAAAGTGCATGAGATTTTGGTGATGGAAGGCTTAAGTACCTTTTGTGGGCCACCTCTCTATCATGTATAACACGAGAACAAGCTGTGTTAAACCAAGGTTTAGAAGGTTTAGGACGAGAAAAAGAGTGAGGAATGTACGCCTCCATGCCAGACACTATCACCTCTGTTATGCGCTCAGCACACAAAGACGGGTCTCTGACACGGAAGCAGTAGTCATTCCAAGGAAAATCAGCAAAATACCTCCTCAGGTCCCCCCAACTAGCAGAGGCAAAACGCCAGAGGCACCTTCGCTTAGGGAGATCCTGAGGAGGGATTGGAGTGATAGGACAAGATAAAAATATGAGATTGTGATATTGTGATCGGAGGAGCCCAACGGAGAGGAAAGGGTGACAGCATAAGCAGAAGGATTAGAGGTCAGGAAAAGGTCAAGAATGTTGGGCGTATCTCCAAGACGGTCAAGAATACGAGCAGGGTGTTGCACCAATTGCTCTAGGTCATGGAGGATAGCAAAGTTGTAGGCTAGTTCACCAGGATGGTCAGTGAAGGGAGAGGAAAGCCAAAGCTGGTGGTGAACATTGAAGTCTCCAAGAATGGAGATCTCTGCAAAAGGGAAGAGGGTCAGAATGTGCTCCACTTTGGAAGTTAAGTAGTCAAAGAATTTCTTATAGTCAGAGGAGTTAGGAGAGAGGTATACAGCACAGTTAAATTTAGTATGAGAATGACTCTGTAGTCGTAGCCAGATGGTGGAAAACTCGGAAGATTCAAGAGCGTGGGCACGAGAGCAGGTTAAGGCATTGTGCACATAAACGCGCAGCATCCAGCTTTGGATCGAAAATGAGGATAGAAAAAGTAGGAGGGAACAGAAAAGGGGCTACTGTCAGTTGCCTCAGACACCTGAGTTTCAGTGAGGAAAAGAAGATGAGGTATGTATGTTTAAACATACACGTTATCGCGATAAATTAATATATAATCAAGGAAATGCAAGCTATCAATGAGATCCATTAATTCCATACTCGGACGATCAACAAAGAAAAACAAGAAATTATAGAATTACAACCACATTACACTGATATTCCTGACGAATTCAACTGATAAACACATTTTTAGATTTTAGTAATATTCCACAGAACGGAGGTGACGCTTATAATCAAGTTTTACGTTTTTTTTTTTTTTTTTTTAACAAGATTTTTCACGTTGCTTAATCCCAGTAAGTATTAAAGTAGAACATTATGTAAAAGCTTCAACTCTCAATGCCCGTGGTCACGATAATATTCCTCCTAAGGAGTTAAGACCCACAGCTACATGCGTTGCCAGTCTATTATCAAACATCATATACATCTCATTTGGAAGTGAAATATTTCATGTTGAAATAAAAATAACAAAAGTAACTCCTATTCATAAAGCCGGTTGTTAAAATCACATCATCACCAGCTACCACCCTTGTCAGTGATGCCGGTTTTCAATAAAATCATGGAAACAACAATCACCAGTACACACAGTAATATCCTTGTAATTAAAATATTAAAGTTTAATCGACATATATTCCGAAGAAGTCTCTCAGCAAAATCTAGAGGAATACAGTGTGTTAGCAGTATTGACAATAAATTATATATGTTGCAGGTATATTTATAGATGTACGAAGGCACTTCATACTCTTAGATCACTACATTCTTCTTGGAAAGCAGAGAAAAATATAGGTGTCCGAAGTGTGCCACTACATCTTTTTAGCAGTCTAGTAATAGATTACAAGCGCATTACAACAAAATCTTATAAAAGGAGTTCCACAAGGGTCAATACTGGATCCAATTCTCTTCATAATATGAACAGGTCACATATGCAGATTACACAAAATGCTCTCAGATAAGCACATAAAATATGTATTCAAACCTAAATTCAGAATTCTAAATAATAAATCAACGAATAAAAGTCAATAAAATTTTTGTGAATAAAACCAGTTCGACACGTTTTATATATATATATATATATATATATATATATATATATATATATATATATATATATATATATATATATATATATATATATATATATATATATATATATATATATATATATATATATATATATATATATATATATATATATATATATATATATTATATGTGTATCTAATAACATTAGAAAACATAATTTTTCGAGTGGTCAGCCATACAAAACTATTGTATCTTTATATTGACGAATACTTGAACTGCGGGCACCATATATTTATATTAAGTGGAGTACTATAGGCATCTTCTATTTACTGGGATCCGTTTCAGATCACTGATCTGGCCGCGAGGCCCGTGTTCTGTTTACACCTCGATCTGGATTTATCCTGATCTGAGTGATCCGGATCATGATCTGGGTGAGGTGATCTGGGTCCGAAGGTAACAGACGACAGTTGCTGAAACTGCTGGCGGTGGCCACATAAGCGGCTGAGCAACCTCAACTGGAGACTTGTTTAGGGGAATACACAACAAGAAAACAGGTGATATGTCTGAGGAACAAAGTGAATGGTAACACCAATCCTTGATTTAACGGTTTCTGATTAAAATTACCTAGCCATTACCGGCTCTACCAAGGACTACGGTAGATTATGAGGCAAAGGAAGATAATACTTGTTCAGTCGAAAATAATACATCTCTACTCTGGAAATCCCTCAGTAATGGTGTCACTAGTGTCACCACGGGTGCCCTAGCCTCACCTTACGTCCAAATATTTTCTTATTTTACTATTCTGTACTTCACCAAAGCGAGTACTTTCAGCAGGTTATATGAACTTTGTGTGAAACCATTATACAAAGTTCATGGTCAAACATGGAACCCAGTTGCCTGGGTAGACATGTGGCCGGGACTCATTGGTGGCCTTCTCGGCCGAACTTCCTCTGGAAATGTACATTAGGCTGTAATTCTTGTTGACACTTCCATAGCACACAGTGGTGAGCATCAACAGTCTGCCGCTTGTGGTAGCTGGGCAGCGACTTGCTTGTGTTGTTATTGTTTTGATCAGTAATGACCGGGAGCGTTCTTTTTACCTCGAGCGAATCCAGATCAGATCCAAATCCAGATGAATGATCTAGGGCAGATCAATGTTGTAAATAGAAGACCCCTTATTCGTCAACAAGTCGCCAGTGAAGCTATGATGACCATTTATGTTCCTTGTGTTGCCTTTATTTTATGTACTGTGTTTTTGTATGGGGTGGCACATGGCATTCTTGTCAAGAAAGTTTATGGCGCAAAATTACTTTTTTTAGATGTACATTTTTTTTTTTTCTTTATGGACGGATACGATTCCGTAAGTCTTGTATATCCAACACATATTCATTGAAATTGATTAACGTATACGTACAATGAAGCCCGAAACCCAGATGTGGAGGTGCACTTGAAGGTTGGGATGGAATCAGGTAATGTGACGTATGTATGTATGGAGCTTGTAATATTGACAGAGCAGTGAAATCTTATTTTTGTAATTTGCTAGATTCTTATGTAAGCTGTTAGCTTCTAATGAGTACTTGTGGTAGTCTAGACTTGAACATTACCATGGTGTAAGCTTCTTGAACCTAAGAGGGGAGATTGTTCCAAAGTTTAGGTCTCCTAAGTGGGAGGTATTTTGGTGTTCTATCGTACTTTGACTGGCATAATTTCCTATGGAAAGCGTAAGAGATGATTGAAGTAAAGTTTTTTAGGTTTCCTAAGTGGGAGGTATTTTGGTGTATTGTCGTACTTTGACTTGCATAATTTCCTATGGAAAACGTAAGGGATGACTGAGATAAAGTTTGTTTAGACATTTGAAGATAGCCACGTCTGTGTCGCAAATCATTCTTAGTA
Organism: Scylla paramamosain; assembly: GCF_035594125.1. NCBI lineage: Eukaryota > Metazoa > Arthropoda > Malacostraca > Decapoda > Portunidae > Scylla > Scylla paramamosain. The sequence goes on from NC_087163.1 coordinate 16,276,475, forward strand.
TATTGTTAAAAATTTAAAATCAATTAAAATGGGAATTACATGGCCACATTTATCTTTGTTTATTATAAAAAAAAGAGTTAATTTACCGTGGTACTGTGAAGGAAAATAGTGCCATCGGCGTATTAGGCAAATATATAGTCATTGACGTACTGTATTGCGCAATATCATCGCATTTCTCATCTTTATTTATTAAAAAAATCGAGTTAATTTACCGTGCTGATGTAAAGGAACTGGGCGCTATTGGCGTATTAAGCAGATGTATAGTCATTGGCGTGTTATATTGCGCAGTATCATTTACAAGAATTGTGAAAATTGTGCGCCCTTTCACTGAACACTTCACAATTTTTCTTTAGAAGAGAGAGTGCTATTCAGATGGACAGATTGCGGTCTTCACTTAAACAGCTATCGAGCTATTTTGTACATTGGTTTTACGTTTTTTTTGTGTGTTTTTATTTATTTTTTTTTCGGAGAACTGTTTAGTCTGCACTATCAAAATTACTGTATTAGTAAAGGGATATTCATTAATTATCATGTTATTAGAGATTTTGTTTGTGATTATCGTCAGGCTTGTTTCGCTGGATGATTACCATCGGAAACCGTGTTCGTATTTAGAGAGAAATTTGTTGGATTGTAAGAACGCTGTGATTTTTATTTACTTATTTATTTATTTTATTTATTTATTTATTCATTTTTATTTTTTTTAGATAGTTGAGATATGCGATGGTACTTGCCGTATTTGCCGGTGCTACTTCTACCTACGAGTACGCTTTTAAATACGGGCATGACTATAACATACTTCCTTGAGCGTGGGATAGATACCGTAAGTGATTGAGGTACTCATAATGTGTCAGGTTAAAGACATTAAAAAAGAATCAAAGAACCTTGATAAAATAGAAGGATATATTGTCGGAGGAGGAAGATTTTGGTTTATTTCTTTAATAATTAAAATTACCGCAATACTAAACAAGTTGGAATTGGATTTGTTCCCGTCAGTCTCTCACTCATTTTCAGTCGGATGTTAGCTATCCTTTAGTCAACGGTAGGTGTTGTAAAATGTATTATTTTTTCCATGGTTGCAGAAAGAGAGAGAGAGAGAGAGAGAGAGAGAGAGAGAGAGAGAGAGAGAGAGAGAGAGAGAGAGAGAGAGAGAGAGAGAGAGAGAGAGAGAGAGAGAGAGTATAGACTGAATTTACTCGAATGTATTTTATTGTTGATATTTTCTACGTATAACTGTTGTTCTGTGTTTGCAAAGTTGACTATGATTAAGATGCAGGAAGATGAGTTGAACGAGGATTTATATCAGTCCTCCATGAAAGTTCGTTGTCAAATCTCCTTAGAGCAAAGATATATATCAGAAAAGGTAATGTGGTCATTATTTATTCATTTATTTATTTATTTAGATTAATTTATTTAAATTTCTTAAAAAAAAAAAAACGTACCGAGTCGATTGGAGGAAGTAGGATTTATCGTTTGGGGTAATTTAGAGAAGAAAACAATAATAAAAAAAAGGAAGAGTATATATCTTGAAAGTTGGTAATCAAAGAAAATGGGTTAAAGAATAGGGATTAAAAGTACATAAATATTAAAGAAAAGAAAATAATTAATCATATTTTTAAGTCACGGTTGGAAGAATAGATTATAATCATAGGAAAATAACAGCGGGACAAAATAGTACCGTCGGTAAAGAAGTGAAAATGATAAGGAAAAAATTGTATGTTAGGTCCCGATGGGTCCTACGGTTAATTGATAAGATTCTGTGCTAGTGGTAATGCTGTTGCACTGTTTTAATCAAGTTTGCAGTAGTTATAATACTGCTGATTTTATTTTGCAGCCTTAATAAGTTTTTTTTTTTTTTTATAGCATCTATGGACCATATTATGAGGCATTTCCGTGCCACTCCTCCACTGCTCTCAAAAGGCTCTAAATGAAATTTATTTATTTATTTATTCTATTTATTTATTTATTTATTTTAATTAATTAATTACATAATTATTTTTATTTATTTATTTTTATTAATTAATTACATAATTATTTTTATTTATTTATTTATTTTATTTATTTTTTTATTATTATTATTATTTTTTTTTTTTTTGCAGTTCTAGTGATATATTAACAAGCTTTCTCCAAAATATTGAGAACTCGGCAAGTCATCTCTGTCTGGTTTGAAAATTATCCTGGTGAGAAAGCAGAGTTTATAATATAGATATATGTAAAGAAGGCAAACGAAATAATTCCCATGGACTCGACGTTAGATAAGGGAGAGAATAAACTCTTACATCATATCCTCCCCTCACCAACTCCGCAAGCCTTGAACCAGACCCTCTATAATCTCCGAGCATGGCCTTTCTTCTCCCTCACTCTTCCGATCTACTTTATCATCATCATTATCCCCCCAACATTCTCTATCTCTCTCTCTCTCTCTCTCTCTCTCTCTCTCTCTCTCTCTCTCTCTCTCTCTCTCTCTCTCTCTCTCTGCTTTTCCTCTACACCTATTCCATCTCGTAATTATCACCAAATGTTTCCCTTATATTATCTGCTTTTCTTTTTTATTTCTCTTATCTGCTTTTCTTTTTTATTTCTCTCCAGAGATGTGTTCTCATCCTCGCCCATACATTTTCCATTATACATTGCATATCATCATCACGCCTACGTATACTGTATTCCTGTTCTATATATTCACTTCCACTCCCCCAACCTCCACACACAGCGCCACTCCTGTCCTCCCGTGTCGTCATTGTTATTAATCACTTTGGACCCTTGCCAGAGAGAGAGAGAGAGAGAGAGAGAGAGAGAGAGAGAGAGAGAGAGAGAGAGAGAGAGAGAGATGGGCTTGTCGCTCACAAGCCCATACCGTACAAGTCTACGTTACCTTTATTGCACCATCCCTGACGCTTCTATATATATATATATATATATATATATATATATATATATATATATATATATATATATATATATATATATATATATATATATATATATATACTTTTAAATCTGGATGAGAAAAAGGCTGTAGGGCCGGATAAGATCAGTCCCTGCCTGCTTCTCCAGTGTGCCGATGAGTTGGCGCGCCCACTCGCCTCATTTTCTAGTCATTGTTTCCAGACCAGCAAGTGGCCAAAAATTGGGAAAACTAGCAATGTTGTGCCAATGTTCCCCCCCAAAAAAAATGGATAAAAGTGACGCTAAAAATTATCGCCCTGTGTTCCGTCGTGGCTCCGCGCCTCGTTGAGCACCTCGAACAGTATTACTTGCTTTGTACCAGGCAGTATGGCTTCAAACAGGGCCGGTCAGCGGCTGACCTGCACCTGTTGCTGACAACTGACCTCAGTGGTGCCCTGGACCAAAGTAAAGCCATTGCCGTCGTAGCGCTGGACATACAGGGCGCATTTAGCCGAGTGTGGCACGCAACCCTGGTCAACAAACTCCATGCTGCAGACATAAACCCTTCTGCCGCTCCTCAGTAACTACTTGAGTGACAGGCACCTGAGATGACTATTGGAGGTCAAGAGTCTGAAGTGCAGCTCGTCAAAGCAGGTGTCCCTCAGGGGAGCTGCCTTGGCCACCTGCTGTGGAACCTGTATATAAAAGACCTGTTGCACCAGCGCCAGGGCCTACGCGAATGATCTCACGTTGACCCACAGCTTCGGCTCAGGGGAGGAAGCCGCCGCTGTGCCAGCTCAGCAACACGCTGAACCGTATCACAGCCTGGTGTAGCGCGTGGCAGGTGAGATTCCCGTCGCATAAAACCAAGCTGATTGTCGTCTCCAGGTCGAGACCACCCCTGAGCCTCGACTTTACCTGGGAGACGCTGACGCCGCAAAACAAGGTGGAGGTGCTGGGGGTTATCTAAGGTCGTGGGTTGACCTACAGGACCCACATCGAGCAGCTTGCCAGAGAGGCTTCGGGGAAGCTGGTCTCTCTGAGGAAAATATCGTGGCTCCTGGACTGCAATAGTCTAGAAGTGTTTTATAAAACACAAGTTCAATCTTCGATGGAGTACGCGTTCCTGGCGCGGCCTGCACACACCTTACCCTCGATACAACCCATGATACAAAAAAATATTTTAAAACTTCTGAAACTAATTTTTAGGATTAACAATGAAGTTTTTCTTGATTTGCGTGAATACAACAAATTACTTTCAGGTATGAGCCCCCAAATGTAGTCTCCCATCATGTTTTCATTGAAGGATCCCTAATATCTCTGTTCAAAGTTCATTATATCTTGGTGCTCCCCTTGTTCCTCTGAATATGTTCCTATATACTCCTTGAAGTTGTCGAGGTGAGCATCTAGGATATGGACCTTCAAGGACATTCTGCTGCCCATCTCACCATAGGTTTTCACTAAAGCTTCAATTAGTTCCATATAGTTATCAGCCTTGTTGTTGCTAAGAAAGGCCTGTACTACAGCAGTGAGACACTCCTAAGCTGTTTTCTCCTTTTTTCGTGAGGTTCTGTAGAAATTCTAAGCACTCAATAATTTTCCTTATTTGTTGTCCAATGAAGGTACCAGCTTTCATCTTTGCCTCTGAAAGCTTAGGAAAGAAGTCTTGAAGATATATGAAGACTGCAGACTTCTTGTCAAGAGCTATAACAATAATATAATTTCATGAGACTCAGTTTGATGAGTAGTGGAGGAAACAAAAGCTTTTGAGGATTCACCAATGGCTCATGTTTGATATTGTGTGCTCCCACTGTAGTGTCAGTCCTGCGAGGCCAGTGCTTTCTCTGATAATGTGCTGCTCTGTCTCTACTGTCCCAAAGGCAAAGAAAACAGAGATTCTTGGTAAAACCTCGTTGCAGTCCCATCAAGAAAGCCACAATCTTGAAATCTCCAATAACTTCCCAGCCATACTTGTTGTAATTTAAAGTTTCCAGTAGAAGCTTTACACTGTTGTAGTCCTCCTTAAGATGCACAGAATGAGCAAGAGGCAGAGAAGGATACTTGTTTCCATTGTGCAGAAGTACACCTTTCAGGCTTTTGGAGGAGCTGTCAATGAAGAGTCTCCATTTATCTGTATTGCAAACAATTCCAATAGCATCAAACAAACCTGATACATCATTGCAGTAACATAGCCTGTCCTCCTTTGCAAAGAAGCTGGAGAAATGTTTGTGACGTTCTCTTCGGATGGTCACTTGCACACTGTCATCAAGTAAATCCCATTCCTTCAGCCTTGAAATCAAAAGCTCACCATTTAACTTTGTCAAATCAAGATTTCTGATGAGGTCATTGAGGTCTCTTTGCTTTGGGTTGTAAGGATTCCTCTTAACTATAACTGTATCTGTGATGTCACAGTCTTCCTCTCTGTTTAGTTCATCTTCTGACTTGCTGCTTTCTTCTGATAGTTGACCTCTTTCTGGAGGAGCTTGTACAGGATGATCAGCACTGTGTGGCACTGGCGCAATGGAAGATGAAATGTCTGAATAGAATAGCAGGTGCATTTTTCCCTGATCGGCGTTAGGAAGTTAGGAAGGATCCACCATGCAGAAAAAAAAAAAAAAAAACACTCAGTTGAGTGATCAGTAGGTTCACGACATATTCTACGGATAGCAAATTTCATGGCTTTGTGTTCCTCTCTATACCATCTGTTAATTCTTAACTGGATTTTAC
>NC_087163.1:16287084-16297084 GCF_035594125.1 Scylla paramamosain
ACATTTGGCTGAAGAAACATCTCTTGCCAATGACCAGCAATAGTCTGCAAGTATGGTTGTGCTCCATTTATCCTGATACCGCTTTTCCATGGCTGAAATATCTTGGTGAAGTGTTTCACCGTGCTCGTCATTAACTGTAACACATTTCGCTGGAAAGAAGTCTAAATTTGAGTTCAAAAGTTGATTTTAAGTGGCATGTTAAATCCCAAGTTCTTATAAGCTTGATGAGGTTTTCCACCTATTCCTCATAGTTTTCTTCCCTTCGGTTTCTGAGAAATCCCTTTGTGTCACTAACTTCAATGTTTCCCAAGCATATTTCTCCTCCCCAAGAATGGCTGATTCGATGTCGCCCTTTTTAAGAAGCTTACGAATCTGAGGACCGATAAAAACTCCCTCTTTTAACTTAGTGTCTCTCAGTGAGGAGGATTTATTATTATTATTATTTTTTTGATACTTGAATCCTTGACCGCATTTGTCCATAGCTTTTAAAAAGTTCTTCATGAGTCTCAGTTTTATGTGTAGCGGTGGTAGCAACGTTTTGTTTGATTCAGCGACAGGTAGATGTTGAACATTTTTCATTCCAGGCTCCAGTGATTGACAAGGTGACCAGTCTTTCCTCATATAGTCCCATTCACATAAAAAGCAGCATTAAATGCTTTGCAGCATATGTTTTATATTCTAATAGGTTTCTTTCATATGTGATGCATAGTTCACAGGGATTGACGGCTCTTAATATTGCCATTATGCAATAAAACACCCTTTTTAGACTCGTTTTCGGTAAATTTATGAACAGTTTTCAGTGGCTGAGTTCATATTCGATGCCAAGTGCTTCCATCACACCATTAATATTGTTGAAGGCCACTAAATCACCTTCCATTTCAATGAAAATTTTCAATTGCTGCTGACGGTCATGGAATTTTGAAATCTTCACATCAACTGCTAGGAGATTCCACTGTTGAAGACGAGAGCATAGCAGCTTTGCCGTATTCTTGGGTAGCTGTAGATCCCTGACAAGGTCATGGAGTTCCCTTGTGTTATAAGATATGGCCTAGAGGAGCCTTTTTGCTTAATCAGTATTTAGGTCACTCTGTAATCCAACGCTGTCATCATTCTCTTCTTCCTCCTCACCACTTTCCTTATTTGACTCGAATGATACAGAAGTTGGTGCATCAGGAACAAGTAGACCTTATCCATGTTGAACTGGGCGAATAGCCGATGAAGTGTTTGTATATTTAATGAAGTGCTTTTTCTTCTTTGTCAAGCCCTTTTGTACTGGAGGTACCATAAAGAAATAACAATTGTTGGTATGGTCTGTTGACTCTCGCCAGAAAAATCACTTACATTTCACCACAAAATTGGACAGCACAACCACCTTCTGTGACTGCTGGGTTAGTAATGAAGAGCAGTGACTGAGTGTTGTGAGAAACACACGATCGCAAGCCTGCTGGAACCTATTCTAACATGTAGGTGTATCTTGAAAAGTAGAGCTAAGAATAAATTTTAACCACAATATTCATTAACAGTACCAAAAATTAGTTGAAAATTACTACTTTGGTCTCGGAAGCATTTTGGTTGTTGACTAGTGATCAAATAAACTGAAAACCACATCCCGTCTCTCGCTAAAACAACTTTCACGAAATTAGATATTATATATGAGTCGTCTCCGCCCTTTTTTCTCACCCTTCGGCTGCTAACTCTGTACAGGAGTCTTATCCGCCCATGTGTAGAGTATGCTTCACATATGTATATGGGTGTTTGGTTCCTCCCGTGGCTTTGCTGCTCAAGGCTTTCTACCTCAATTCTATCTACCCCTCTAATGTAGGTTAACTGGTATCTTGAATTTTTCTTTCCTTTTATTGGTAAATTCTGGAACTCCCTGGCTGCTTTTGTATTTCCTTTAACTCTAAATGCTTCAAGGCATCGGTGAGACGAAAAGCTCTTGACTCCAGTTTGTTTAGAAGGGGTGTATGAGATAAGTCTCCTCATATGTGGGAGCAGTATTCCATGCTCATTAGGCCGATGTATAGTATAAAAAATTGGAAGAAAGAAAGGTACTGGCGTATATTACTTTTGACGTAATAGAGAGGAGATAAGAATTTCAATGTCCCAAAAGATAGTTCTCTGGATGGCTGTTTCGAATGGATAAGTGAAAGAATTGGGGTTTTTTAGACAATGAACGACACAATATTTGGTTAACTCCAGTCTTAAATATTTGATAAATCCTTGCACTGCATGAAATACATTGCCACAAAGTGCCTATTACCTTTGCAGGACTGCAAAGGTTTCCTTGCTCATGGTAGCAAAATAATTTTCAATGAGAAATGCAGCATTGAAACCTTTTACGATTGTGATGATGTATTGCTGAGACAACTCTGTTCCTCCTCCTGTATCCTAAACCTTCTATTTTTCATACTGATCAAAATATTTCATAGAAGTCCTCTGGGTTCTGCAGTGTTAAACAGTTATTGCATAATTTAATATTGTAATCACTATACTAGTACATGCAATTATTTGTTTACTTTTATTTATTTGTTTACTTATTTATTTATTTATTTATTCAGTATTTGCCTTATGCTATGATCTTTCTGTGAAGTTATCAACAAAATAGTTTAATATTTGTTTATTTATTTATCTTTTATTTATTTATTTTTTCTTTGTCATAACCTCTCATTTGCCACTTTATACTTTATTACCTTTTTTTTCACACATCCACAACATCTATCGTGCTCAAATGCCATTACTATTAATCATAAAGCTTGTCTACTAATCATAAAGCTTTCATTACTATCACCACAACTTCCTTTTCATGGTACAAGTACATAATGAAATGCGTATTTAAATTGATTGCCTTAGAAGATAATGAGCTATCATGCTCAAATCGAAAATTAAAGTATTAGGTCAGTAGGAGTTAATTTGTGTTTTCTTTCCATACTGTGAGACACTTTGATGCAATGCAATCTGTTAAAAAGTATTTTATGAACTTGTATTTGATTTTTTTTTACTCTATTTTGCTGTAATTGACATTTAATCATATTAAGAATAATTTGTTAGATTCGTAATATATTTGTCAACATACCTCCGTCACATTTCTTATCACCTACATCTACAAATTAGAAGCTGAAATCAAAGCTAAGCATACACCTGTGATAATTCTAATATGTAAGTTTGAGATGGCTGCCCTTAAAATATTAATTAAACAATACGAACTGTAATGCAATGCAGGTACAGAAATGTTGTGTAATATGTGCCAAAAGTAGGTTTACCTGCAGGAATTGCATTTTTTTTTCTATTCCTCCGAAAGTCTTGTCTAGCTCATTTGCTAGTGCTTAAGTTATTCCAGGAAAAATTACTGGTTGTGCTTGACACATGCCATTTGCAAGATTTGAAGCCACTGCAATCATTGGAAATTATAATTAAATTACTTAATCCATTATTTCGTTTTGAGTGTAATAAAAAATATTTTCTATATTACCGAAGCAAGAAATTATTTAAATCAGGATTATATATATATATATATATATATATATATATATATATATATATATATATATATATATATATATATATATATATATATATATATATATATATATATATATATATATATATTTTTTTTCTTAATGTAGGAGGGACACTGGCCAAGGGCAAACAAAAATCCAATAAAAACAAATGCCCACTGAAATCCTAGTCCCATAAAAGGATCAAAGCAGTAGTAAAAAACTGGTGATGATGATTCTATATTACCGAAGAAAGAAATTATTTAAATCAGGATTATATATATATATATATATATATATATATATATATATATATATATATATATATATATATATATATATATATATATATATATATATATATATATATATATATATATATATATATATATATATATTTTTTTTTTTTTTTTTTCTTAATGTAGGAGGGACACTGGCCAAGGGCAACAAAAATCCAATAAAAACAAATGCCCACTGAAATCCTACTCCCATAAAAGGATCAAAGCAGTAGTAAAAAACTGATGGATAGGTGTCTTGAAACCTCCCTCTTGAAGGAATTCAAGTCATAGGAAGGTGGGAGTACCGAAGCAGGCAAGGAGTTCCAGAGTTTACCAGAGAAGGGGATGAATGATTGAAAATACTGGTTAACTCTTGTGTCAGAGAGGTGGACAGAACAGACGTGAGAGAAAAAAGAAAGTCTCGTGCAGCGAGGCCGCGGGAGGAAGGGAGGCATGCAGTTAGCAAGATCAGAAGAGCAGTTAGCATGAAAATAGCGGTAGAAGACAGCTAAAGATACAACATTGCGGCGGTGAGAGACAGGCTGAAGACAGTCAGTTAGAGGAGAGGAGTTGATGAAATAGAATAGAGGTGAGAGAAAGAAGAAAGTCTTGTGCAGCGAGGCCGCGGGAGGAAGGGAGGCATGCAGTTAGCAAGATCAGAAGAGCAGTTAGCATGAAAATAGCGGTAGAAGACAGCTAAAGATGCAACATTGCGGCGGTGAGAGACAGGCTGAAGACAGTCAGTTAGAGGAGAGGAGTTGATGAAACGAAAAGCTTTTGATTCCACCCTGCCTAGAAGAGCAGTTTGAGTGGAACCCCCCCAAACATGTGAAGCATAAACCATACATGGAATATGCTTCACAGAGTTAGCAGCTGGGGGGATGAGAAACAAAAAAAAACTGGCGGAGACGTCTCAAAACACCTTATTTCATAGAAGCTGTTTTAGCTAGAGATGAGATGTGAAGTTTCGAGTTCAGATTATAAGTAAAAGACAGACCGAGGATGTTCAGTGTAGAAGAGGGGACAATTGAGTGTCATTGAAGAAGAGGGGATAGTTGTCTGGAAGGTTGTGTCAAGTTCATAGATGGAGGAATTGAGTTTTTGAAGCATTGAACAATGCTCTGCCTCAATCAGAAATTTTAGAAAGATCAGAAGTCAAGAGTTCTGTGGCTTCCCTGCGTGAAATGTTTACCTCCTGAAGGGTTGGACGTCTTTGAAAAGACGTGGAAAAGTGCAGGATGGTATCATCAGCGTAGGAGTGGATAAAACAAGAAATAAGGTTTAGAAGATCAATAATGAATAATAGGAAGAGAGTGGGTGAGAGGACGGAACTCTGAAGAACACCACTAATAATAGATTTAGGAGAACAGTGACCGTCTACCACAGCAACAATAGAACGGTCAGAAAGGAAACTTGAGATGAAGTTACAGAGAGGAGGATAGAAGCCGTAGGAGGGTTGTTTGGAAATCAAAGCTTTGTGCCAGACTCTATCAAAAGCTTTTGATATGTCCAAGGCAACAGCAAAAGTTTCACCAAAATCTCTAAAAGAGGATGACCAAGACTCAGTAAGGAAAGCCAGAAGATCACCAGTAGAGCGGCCTTGACGGAACCCATACTGGCGATCAGATAAAAGGTTGTGAAGTGATAGATGTTTAAGAATCTTCCTGTTGAGGATAGATTAAAAAAACTTTAGATAGGCAGGAAATTAAAGCAATAGGACGGTAATTTGAGGGATTAGAACAGTCACCCTTTTTAGGAACAGGCTGAATGTAGGCAAACTTCCAGCAAGAAGGAAAGGTAGATGTTGACAGACAGAGCTGAATGAGTTTGACTAGGCAAGGTGCAAGCACGGAGGCATAGTTTCGAAGAACAATAAGAGGGACCTCATCAGGTCCATAAGCCTTCCGATGTTTTAGGCCAGCAAGGGCATGGAAAACATCATTGCGAAGAATAGTCAGAGGGTGGAGTTTTTAGCAAAGGTTTGAGCGAAGAGTTCAGCTTTAGAAATAGATGTGATAGCAGTGGTGCCATCTGGTTGAAATAAAGGAGGGAAAGAAGAAGCAAAGTTATTGGAGATATTTTTGGCTAGATCCCAGAAGTCACGAGGGGAGTTAAATCTTGAAAAGTTTTGACACTTTCTGTTAATGAAGGAGCCTTTGGCTAGTTGTAGAACAGACTTGGTATGGTTCCGGGCAGAAATATAAAGTGCATGATGGTGATGGAAGGCTTGAGCACCTTTTGTGGGCCACCTCTCTATCATGTATAGCACGAGAACAACCTTTCCAAGGTTTGGAAAGTTTAGGTCGAGAAAAAGAGTGAGGAATGTACGCCTCCATGCCAGACACTATCACTTCTGTTATACAGCATAGATAAATTTAGTTTGAGAGTGACTCTGTAGTCGTAGCCAGATGGTGGAAAACTCGGAAGATTCAAGAGCGTGGACACGAGAGCAGGTTAAGTCACTGCGCACATAAACGCAACATTCAACTATGGATCGAAAATGAGAATAGAGAAAGTAGGAGGAAACAGAAAAGGGCTACTATCAGTTGCCTCAGACACCTGAGTTTCAGTGAGGAAAAGAAGATGAGGTTTAGAAGAGGAGAGGTGGTGTTCTACAGATTGAAAATTAGATCTTAGATCGCGAATGTTGCAGAAGTTAATAAAGAAAAGGTTGAGGACGGTGTCAAGACACTTAGGGTCGTCGACAGAAAGGCAGGGACATTTATGGTCCCCTCCCCAGATGGAGACTCCGAGGCTGGTGTAGGAGTCGCCATGATAATTTTGAAATTTTTGAGTGAAGGGTGTGTATGTTATTAGGTGCTTGTAGTTTTGTGTAGAGGAAGAGAGTTGTCTTTAGAGGGCAGGCTGTGACTGCCTCCTTGTGTTGTGAGACACAAAGGGAAACGTTCAGTGAGGTCACAGCTGGGTTTAATGATAAGTTCACTGCACCCCTTGAACAGTGCTTTAGACCTCACTGGGAGTAATTATCGTTTCGTTAGTGTCTATATATATATATATATATATATATATATATATATATATATATATATATATATATATATATATATATATATATATATATATATATATATATATATATATATATATATATATATATATATATATATATATATGAGGATCATTCAATTGGCCATAAGTACTTTTTACCACATCACATGAAGGAAACATGCTCACCCATTGGCAGCAGCTTCCACGCAAGTAGGTTTGCTTATTCATATATTACCGGTTGTACAGAGTCAATTAATATGAGACATAAACTACCTTCTGCCTCCAGCCAAGTGAGAATGGCCAAGTGTCATGTACTCTTATTTTACGCCAGATTTTGTTTTAAATTATGTGGACTTTAAATTATGTGGAACAAGATGTTCTACATATGTTAGATATAATTCTGGAATGCATTGCTACACATGCGCACATTATTTTATTTATTAAACAAATGCTATGGCTGGCAGTGTCAGCTTAGTAGTGGCCTGTTTAAAGACACACTGAGTTGTCCTTTATGTACAATAGTTACTTTCGTTCATTATTCGTGTCTAATTATATTTTTTGTCGCTTCAGAACATTCACAACATATACTGTAGGTGCGGCACACGTAAGTTCATTACTAGTCCGTGTCTAAGTGTAGCTTTCCTTCGCCACTTGTGCTGTATTCTGACAATCTTCTTAAGTTTTGAGCTAGAGTGATTTAAGCATTAGGCAAGTGAGTGATGTACACTGTGCCTGATGTGGCCGCCAACTGAAGGCTTCGCTCGTCTTCCGAGGCGTTTTACTGGTTTTAATTGAGGTGAGGTTCGTGGACGACCAAGTTGCTGAAGTGTGCCCACCTCATTCTAATCTACTGCCCCATGCACCCACCATACCTCATGAGACGGAGGACAGTGACAAAGGTTACGAAATTGACTGATATTCATCTTACTGAATGAGGCATATAATTAGTAATCTTGTGGGATTGTGTTGTTAGACTAAGTTAAGTTAGTATCATTGGAGATATTGATTGGGGCTTTAGGTTAGGTTACATTACGTTCTGTTTGATAAAAATTCTTGGTGGAGTTCGTTCCTTACGGTTATTCCATACTTGTTATAAGGAATTTTCCCTCAAATATGTTTTTTTTTTTTTTTTCTCCTTTGAGTTTCTATATTCATATCTTTTTTTAGATCGTTTGTATGATGAAACCTGATGCAATATTTTTATCCAATGCTTTGAATCCAACAATTTCCCTCTTCTCAATAGCCCTGCCTACCAGCACTTTTTTTTTTTTAATATTATTGAATAATGACTGAAATCGGGCAAAAATCAAAACAACCAAAAGGATAGGTAAAACTAGTAAGGAACAAGTGAAATGAAGTAATGAACTTGGGTAAATATTAACCTCCTGTACTGACTAAAATATCTTGAAAAATACCTTTTGGCATCTTTGCGGAATAAACGCAGCTTAACTCCAGGATGTACATATAATGTACACAGAACTTTCGGTGCTGCACAGACAGCATCAGAGAACATGATCACTGAGGTGGGGTAGCATTGTGGTGTGTTCGAGATTTGTTGTCAGGTTTCAGGCTGATAGTAGACATTGCTACCGTCTCTGCGCGTGCCAATTGACATACTCATAGGTCGGTCCACTCAATTGGAACAATACTTACCACAGTCTCAGGTCTCTTAATTAGGAGCTGCCGTTTGATGTGTGTCGAGGACAAATGGTAGCCAGTGTCCCTCATATATGTCATCATTTTCGCTTAGCTCTGGCCGGCCTCACTATTAACGAAAGTGATAGGTCCGTAGTACTTACAATTGTCTAAGCAATATAATAGGTCTTAATGGACGTTTTGCTCGGTGCGATTATCTCTCAGCGATAATTGTTCATGGCTCAACCATATTTCTTTGTTTTTTAATAGGGCTGTTTTGCTTCGACTGACTGCAGCAAGAGTTGCTCACGGGCATCGTCGGCTCCGAATAATTGCAGGGCTGAGGGGTGGATATAATCGCAGTCGCAAACGAACATTTGGCTTTAGGCCAGGAGGAGGCAGTAGACACCTGCCGAAACGATAATTACTCCCAGTGAGGTCTAAAGCACTGTTCAGGGGGTGCTGTGAACTTATCATTAAACCCAGCTGTGACCTCACTGAACGTTTCCCTTTGTGTCTCACAACACAAGGGGGTAGTCACAGCCTGCCCTCTAAAGACAACTCTCTTCCTCCACACAAAACTACAAGCACCTAATAACACACACACCCTTCACTCAAAAAATTTTAAAATCATGGCGACTCCTACACCAGCCTCGGAGTCCCCATCTGGGGAGGGGACCATAAATGTCCCCAGGTCGGACTGCCTTTCCGTCGACGACCGTAAGTGTCTTGACACCCCCCTCAACTTTTTCTTCATTAACTTCTGCAACATTCGCGGTCTAAGATCTAATTTTCAATCTGTAGAACACCACCTCTCCTCTTCTAAACCTCATCTTCTTTTCCTCACTGAAACTCAGGTGTCTGAGGCAACTGACAATAGCCCCTTTTCTGTTCCCTCCTACTTTCTCTATCCTCATTTTCGATCCAAAGCTGGATGCTGCGTTTATGTGCGCAATGACTTAACCTGCTCTCGTGCCCACGCTCTTGAATCTTCCGAGTTTTCCACCATCTGGCTTCGACTACAGAGTCATTCTCATACTAAATTTATCTGTGCTGTATACCTCTCTCCTAACTCCTCTGACTATAAGAAATTCTTTGACTACTTAACTTCCAAAGTGGAGCACATTCTGACCCTCTTCCCTTTTGCAGAGATCTCCATTCTTGGAGACTTCAATGTTCACCACCAGCTTTGGCTTTCCTCTCCCTTCAGTGACCATCCTGGTGAACTAGCCTACAACTTTGCTATCCTCCATGACCTAGAGCAATTGGTGCAACACCCTACTCGTATTCCTGACCGTCTTGGAGATACGCCCAACATTCTTGACCTTTTCCTGACCTCTAATCCTTCTGCTTATGCTGTCACCCTTTCTTCTCCGTTGGGCTCCTCCGATCACAATCTCATATCTTTATCTTGTCCTATCACTCCAATCCCTCCTCAGGATCCCCCTAAGCGAAGGTGCCTCTGGCGTTTTGCCTCTGCTAGTTGGGGGGACCTGAGGCGGTATTTTGCTGATTTTCCTTGGAATGACTACTGCTTCCGTGTCAGAGACCCGTCTTTGTGTGCTGAGCGCATAACAGAGG
>NC_087163.1:16302084-16312084 GCF_035594125.1 Scylla paramamosain
AATGCCAGTCCCATAAAAGGATCCAAAGCGGTAGTCAAAAATTGAAGGATAAATGTCTTGAAACCTTCCTTTTGAAGGAATACAAGGCATAGTAAGGTGGAAAACAGAAGCAGGCAGGAAGTTCCAGAGTTTACCAGAGAAAGAGATGAATGATTGAAAATACTGGTTAACTCTTGCATTAGAGAGGTGGACAGAATAGGGGTGAGAGAAAGAAGAAAGTCTTGCACAGCGAGGCCGCGGGAGGAGGGGAGGCATGCAGTTAGTAAGATCATAGCATGAAAATTTAGTTAGCATGAAAATAGCGGTAGAAGACAGCTAGAAATGCAACATTGCAGCGATGAGAGAGAGGCTGAAGACGGTCAGTTAGAGGAGAGGAGTTGATGAGACGAAAAGCTTTTGCTTCCACCCTGTCTAGAAGAGCGGCATGAGTGGAACCCCCCCAGACATGTGAAGCATACTCCATACATGGACGGATAAGGCCCTTGTACAGAGTTAGCAGCTGGGGGATGAGAAAAACTGGCGGAGACGTCTCAGAACACCTAACTTCATAGAAGCTATTTTAGCTAGAGATGAGATGTGAAGTTTCCAGTTCAGATTATAAGTAAAGGACAGACCGAGGATGTTCAGTGTAGAAGAGGGGGACAGTTGAGTGTCAATGAAGAAGAGGGGATAGTTGTCTGGAAGGTTGTGTCGAGTTGATAGATTGAAGAATTGAGTTTTTGAGGCATTGAGCAATACCAAGTTTGCTCTGCCCTAATCAAAAATTTTACAAAGTTCAGAAGTCAAGCGTTCTGTTTCCCTGCGTGAAATGTTTACTTCCTGAAGGGTTGGACGTCCATGAAAAGACGTGGAAAAGTGCAGGGTGGTATCATCAGCGTAGGAGTGGATAGGACAAGAAGTTTGATTTAGAAGATCATTAATGAATAATAAGAAGAGAGTGGGTGACAGAACAGAAACTTGAAAACAGAAACACCACTGTTAATAGATTTAGGAGAAGAACAGTGACCGTTTACCACACCAGCAATAGAACGGTCAGACAGAGCTGAAAGAGTTTGACTAGGCAAGATAAAAGCACAGAAGAACAGTTTTGGAAAACAATAGGAGGACCCCATCAGGTCCATAAGCCTTCCGAGGGTTTAGGCCATCGAGGGTATGGAAAACATCATTGCAAAGAATTTTAATAGGTAGCATGAAGTAGTCAGAGTGTGGAGGAGAGGGAGAAACAAGAATCGTCCAAGGTAGAGTTTTTAGCAAAGTTTTGAGCGAAAAGTTTAGCTTTAGAAATAGATGTGATAGCAGTGGTGGCACCTTGTTAAAATAAAGGAGGGAAAGAAGAAGCAAAGTTATTGGAAATATTTTGGCTGGATGCCAGAAGTCACGAGGGGAGTTAGATCTTGAAAGATTTTGACACTTTCTGTTAATGACGGAGTTTTTAGCTTGTTGGAGAACAGACTTGATATGATTCCGGGCAGAAAAATAGAGTGCATGAGATTCTGGTGATGGAAGGCTTAAGTACCTTTTGTGGGCCACCTCTCTATCATGTATAGCATATCAAGTATAGAACAAGCTGTGTTAAACCAAGGTTTGGAAGGTTTGGGTCGAGAAAAAGAGTGAGGAATGTACGCCTCCATGCCAGACACTATCACCTCTGTTATGCGCTCAGCACACAAAGACAGGTCTCTGACACGGAAGCAGTAGTAATTCCAAGGAAAATCAGCAAAATACTTCCTCAGGTCCTCCCAACTAGCAGAGGCAAAACGCGAGAGGCACCTTCGCTTATGGGGATCCTGAGGAGGGATTGGAGCGATAGGAGAAAATACAGATATGAGATTGTGGTCGGAGGAGCCCAGCGAAGAAGAGAGGGCGACAGTATAAGCAGAAGGATTAAAGATCAGGAAAAGGTCAAGAATGTTGGGCGTATCTCCAAGACGAACAGGAATACGAGTAGGGTGTTGCACCAGTTGCTCTAGGTCGTGGAGGATAGCAAAGTTGAAGGCTAGTTCACCAGGATGGTCAGTGAAGGGAGAGGAAAGCCAAAGCTGGTGATGAACATTGAAGTCTCCAAGAATAGAGATCTCTGCAAAAATGAATAGGGCAAGAATGTGCTCCACTCTGGAAGTTAAGTAGTCAAAGAATTTCTTATAGTTAGAGGAGATAGGTTAGAGGTATACAGCACAGATAAATTTAGTTTGAGAGTGACTCTGTAGTTGTAGCCAGATGATGGAAAACTCGCAAGATTCAAGAGCGTGGGCAAGAGAACAGGTTAAGTCATTGTGCACATAAACGCAACATCCAGCTTTGGATCGAAAATGAGGATAGAGAAAGTAGGAGGGAACAGAAAAGGGGCTACTCTCAGTTGCCTTAGACACATGAATTTCAGTGAGGACAAGAAGATGAGGTTTAGAAGAGGAGAGGTGGTGTTCTACAGATTAGATCTTAGATCGCTAATGTTGCAGAAGTTAATGAAGGGAAACTTGTGGGGGGGTGTGAGGACACTTTGGGTCGTCGATAGAAGGGCAGTCCGACCTGGGGACCCTTCCCAGATGGGGACTCAGAGGTTGGTGTAGGAGTCGCCATGATAATTTTGAAATTTTAAGTGAAGGGTGTGTGTGTTATTAGGTGCTTGTAGTTTTGTGTGGAGGAAAAGAGTTGTCTTTAGAGGGCAGGCTGTGACTGCTCCCTTGTGTTGTGAGGCACAAAGGGAAACGTTCAGTGAGGTCACAGCTGGGTTTAGTGATAGGTTCACAACACCACCTGAACAATGCTTTAGACCTGACTGGGAGTAATTATCGGTTCGGTAGGTGTCTACTGCTTTCTCCTTACAAATGCAATATCATGGTGTTGAGATGATGATAGTTTGGGTTATTTAGAACAAAACTTGCAAGCAATGATACTGACTACATATGTCACTACGCGCGCGGGAAAACTCTCTCTCTCTCTCTCTCTCTCTCTCTCTCTCTCTCTCTCTCTCTCTCTCTCTCTCTCTCTCTCTCTCTCTCTGTCTCTCTCTCTCTTTTATTTGAACAGATATTTACAGAAAGGCTTAAAATTCCACGTTGAGTATGGAATTATTTAAAAAGCCTATGATAGTATTATCTACAGGAATAACACTATACATACTTAACATAAAGATAATAATACTAATACAATAATACAATAAAATAATAAAAATTTAAAGCGCCAGTGGGGACAGGTGCATGCTACGCCAGCTGTGGGCTGCCAGCTTCACCTGGTGCGTGGACATGTCTTGCACTTGGAGCGTGGCCACCGTGAACATGTTCCACAGCCGCGAAGTCCTGGCTGTGTAGGTGCGCTGGTGTTGGCTAGAGCGAGATCGAGGGACCTTCACTAGCTCGTCGCTACTGAGCTGCACTCTGCACTGTGTGTGGCAGCAGCCTCAGGGGGTCAAGGTGAGGGACCCTCTGCACCTGAGTTTTGTGGCACACCACTAGTGCCGACACGTCCCGGCGGTGCTCCAGTGACGTTACTGGTGGGTGCTGTTGGTCCTCATCGGTGGCCACCAAGCGCAGGGCTCGCCGCTGCACAGCATCCAGTCTCTGCATGTGGGTGGCGGCACTCGACATCCAGGACAGGGTACCGTACTCCATACATGGGCGTATCTGTGCCCTGTATAGCGTGAGGATGCCCCGTGGGTCGAGGGTGTTCGCCATCCAGCGCAGGGCAGAGACTTGGAGAGAGGTCTGGCGGGCGACGACAGCGATGTGGTGATCGAAGCGTAGGCCGCGGTCCACAGACACGCCCAGGATCTTGATGTAATCTTGAAGTGGCAGGCTCTTGCCTCCAAAACACAGCTGTCCTGAGACTGCGTGTGAGGCACCTGGGGACCGCGAGATGACCATCGCCTGCGTCTTCTCAGGAACGAAATTAACCTGCCACATCTTTCCCCACTGCTCCACCAGTCCGAGCTGCCTGTTCAGCTCAGTGACGGCACGCTGACTGTCAAGGCGGCACTAGGAGCGGGAGAGTGTGCAGTCGTCGGCGTATGCTGCCACAGATGACAGCTGCCGGAGGAGGTCGTCGATATATATGTTCCATAGGACTGGGCCCAAGACGGAGCCTTGTGGAACTGAGGCCCGGACAGGTGAAGGCCTTGATGACTGCCCGTTGACTACTACCTGAAGGGTCCTACCCTGGAAGTAATCTTCGAGCAGCATTAGCAGGTTACCTTGGACACCCTTGGCGCGAAGCTTTTCAATGAGCCCCGCGTGCCAGACCCTGTCAAAAGCCCCAGCAATGTCCAGGGCCACCACAAGGGTGTCCAGGCCTTCTTCCAGGGCGTCTTGCCAGTTCTTGGAGAGGATGAGGAGGAGGTCTGCGGTGGATCTGCCAGGCCTGAAGCCAAACTGCCTGTTTGAGAGGAGGTGGTTCTCGTTCAGGTGTTGGCAGATGGCAGCAGCCACTATTTGCTCCAGCAGCTTGCCCACCACTGAGAGCAGGGAGATGGGTCTGTAGTTGCTGGGCTCAGACCTTGAGTTTTTCTTGTGGACCGGGACCACACGCGCTTCCTTCCATACTGAGGGTCACTTCTTCTCCCTCAGGCAAGATGTAAAGACGGTGGTGAGAGGAGCTGACAGCTCTCTAGCGCAGTGCTTGAGGAGCCGTGGGCTGACGTCATCCGGGCCTGTGGCTTTACCCACATCCACCACACCGAGTAGCCGCTCAACCTGCTCTGCCGTCACCAAGACAGTGGTGACAGTGCAATCAGTTTCCGGGGCCAGCTGTGGTACAGGTCGTGCCGAGTCATCAACCTTCATCTTGTTGGAGAAAAGCTCGGCGAGGAGTGTGGCCTTGTCTGCACTGCTCGTGGCAGTGGATCCGTCAGGTCTGGTGAGTGGAGGAAGAGTCTCGCGGTGACATGCTCTTTGCTGCTCCTTCACCAG
This sequence comes from Scylla paramamosain, assembly GCF_035594125.1. Lineage (NCBI taxonomy): Eukaryota > Metazoa > Arthropoda > Malacostraca > Decapoda > Portunidae > Scylla > Scylla paramamosain. The sequence continues at coordinate 16,306,986 of NC_087163.1, forward strand.
ATTCCATAAGGTCTTGTTGCCAACACCTGGGCCACTGAGCTTTCGCCTTCTGTCCCCCCTTAGCTGATTCCTCGCCCATCTGCAGATGGACGTCATCCTCTTACACGCCTACCAGTGCAGCGTCCTGCATGACGGGTGTCGCTTGTACCTCACCCAGGCAGCATGCTTGGCCTCGGCAGATGCTCTGCAGCGAAAACCAAACCAGGCAGGATCACCAGGCCTGGAGAGATATACTCGGCTGGGCACATGCTGCTGTTGGAGGGCAAGGAGCCTGGTGGTGAGGGTGCATGCCTTGGTCTCAGCATCTCCCATTAGAAGGGACTCCCAGTCCGTGTTCTCCATGCCCTGCTTCATGGATGGCCAGTCCGTCCTGTTCCAAAGCCAGACGGTACGCGGGATAGCGTCTTCCCTCGCCGTTTGCAGCTCGACCTGAGACAGCACGGCAAAGTGGTCTGAGCTGCCCACTGGTCCTAGCTGCTGGTAGCTGATGCTGGCTTCGGGTAGGTCTGTCACCACAGGATCCAGCAGCCCTCCCCCCTCCCCTGTGGAAGGTGACATGGTTGGTTAGGCCCTGAACAGCCAGGAGATTACTGAAAGCATCCTGCTGCATGTGGAAGTTCAGGTTCCCCATTATCATCACATGGGAACACTTGTGATGCTGGAGCAGGGTGTCGAGTTCCTCCGTCAGGAAGTCTAGCGGGGCTCGTCCTTGTCTCGGAGGGCGGTACATGACACAGAGGAGAAGCCCACTGTTGTCTACAAGTACCACCCTGAAGAACAGTGCCTCCATCAGGTGTGGCACGGCTACCTCAAGTTCCTGTGTTTGGAGGCCGTCCTTAAACAGGCAGCGACACGTCCGCCTGCTCTATTTTCTCGGTCCATCCTCACCCACAGGGAGTAGCCTGATATTTTGCCGAACGTCGGCTCCACCTCGTCACTCAGCCACGTTTCTGTCACTGCGACAATGTCAGCACTATGTCTCAGCACGAAATTGTGGCTAAGGTCACCTATATTGGTGCGGAGTCATCTCACGTTGGCGGAGACCACGGTCAGGTGACAGCTTGGGCGTCTGTTCCCTTGCCTCCTCGCGTTGGCTTGGAAATGAGGTGTGGTGGTGAGACGCATTAGTGTCTGCCCTGCCACGAGGAGAGATTCCAGCTGGGGTAGTGACCGGGTTGTGGCTGCCAGGAAGGCTGGAGGGGGCCTGAAAGGGCTGCTGGGAGTGAGGAAGTCGTTGCCGCGCTAAACCCTCCGTCAGAACCCTTATGAACATTCTCTCCTGCCTTTGTTCCTGGTGTTCGTCAACAGCGCGGCTGTAGCACATCTCAGCTGTGTGCCCGGGGCGGAAGCGGTAGTCGCATCGGTCCCTTTGCTCTCCCCTGTGCCTCACTGGGTACGCAGATGCCTGTGGCTAAGTCATGCGAGGAGAAGGGACAGGTCGCCGGTCAGGTGTGTTGGGGTGACTTCGTGTCCGCCGCTGGCCGCGTCGCTGTCGCTGGGTCTTCTTCCTGCTTCCATTGTTGTTTTTGTTGTTGTTGTTGCTCCTATCGCTATTATTGTTGCTGTTGTTGTTGTTACTACTGCTGCTGCTGCTGCTGCTGCTGCTGCTGCTGCTGCTGCTGCTACTACTGCTGTTGCTGCTGGTAGTACTGCTGCTGTTTCTCCTGCTGTTGTTGTTGCTGCTGCTGCTACTACTACTACTGCTGTTGTTGCTGTTGTTGTCGTTACTGTTACTGTTGTTGTTGTTGATGCTGTTTTTGTTACTGTTGCTGCTGCAATTGTTATTGGTGGTAATGGTGGTGTTGGTGCTACCTGAGGCTGTGGTGGTGGTGGCGGTGGTGGGGGGTGCGGCCGCTGTGGTGAAAGCGTCCGTTACTCTTATGAGAGGCTTAGGCCTCCCAGATTGCCACCACTGCCTCCAGTGGTCCGATGAGGCACACGCCTTCTCCCAGGTCCTCAGGATAGAGGAGGGAGTAGCAGTAGTCGCAATAGAACTACTGGAGACTCTCGCGTCTGCTTTCTTGCACTCCGTGAGGACCTCCGTGAGCTCATGGAGTTCAGCCACGTGTGTCTGTTTTTCGAGAATCCAGTCCCTTTGTAGCATGAGGGACCGAATTATGTTATTTTTGTTTGTTACCTCCTTCTGTAGGCGTAGAGTGTAAGAGATGAGATCCTCCTTATCCATCTCCCTGTAGTGCTGCCGCTCGTCCACATCTACGTCTGCGTCTGCATCGCCACCATCATCGCTTTCGTTGGGGGCGGCAAGCGTGGTGGGAGCATTTTCGTTAGGATCTAGAGGGAGGTAAACTACAGCGTCTTCAATGCTGCATAACCTCCGTAGTTCCTGCGTGTCTTCACATGTGTAGACATCATGGTCTCCGAGGCAGGATGAATGGCAGACATTGGGGCATTCATTTCTGCCTTCGCATCTAACATAAGGTGCATTCTTGACTGCAGCCTTCCCACAGACAGCACACCACTTCTGAGGGCAATACCCGGGAAGGTCTCGCCTCTTGGTGGGCCTGTGATCCGCCATTTCTGTGCAGTTTCAGCAGGTGGTAGTAGTGGTGACAGCTGCAGTGGTAGATGCTAGGGATGGGTTGGGTGCGGTCAGGTCAGTCAGGTCAGTCAGGTCAGGCCAGGGTCTCGGCGCCGGAGTTAATTGCTTCGGAAGGAGAGAGTGTGGGTGCAGCTTGGGGTTAATTTCCCAGGGGATTTCCTTCCTTTCTGTAGGGAGGGCACAGTAGAAGGAGGGGTACGGAGACAGGACTCGTCACAGTAACCCCTAATCCGCACAGCACTGTACACTGTCACAACACTTTATCCCCTTCATTGCACTGTACACTTATACGTCACGTGTTGGTGTGCTGGCAGGTGGGGGGGGGGCGCCGACTGCAGATGAGATGAGATCACGTTGTTGGAGAGTATCGTCACAATAACCCTTGCGGCCTCACAACACTATTCACTGTTACAGCACTGAATCTCCGTCACAGCACTGTACACTATTATCCGTCACTTTTAAACGTCGTATTGGTGTGCTGGTATGTGGAGGGTACCGGAGCACGCTGACTGTAGATGAGATGAGACAACGTGCAAGCTCAGTTAAGGAGCGACCTGCAGACACGTCCTCACTCTGCGACCTCTGACCTGACTCTCTCTCTCTCTCTCTCTCTCTCTCTCTCTCTCTCTCTCTCTCTCTCTCTCTCTCTCTATCTCTCTCTCTCTCACTCACGCGCGCGCGCGCTCGCACAGTGTAATTAGGTAGAGGTCAGGCTCATGTTTTAAATAAATCATAAGAGAAGCAACTGCATGCTCGCTTGAAATTCCTCGAAAACAATAAATTGTCGGTTGCGGGAAGTCACGAGGGTTGTGTCACATGAGGAGGCGGCAGGAGGCGTGGGAGTGTGTGCCAGGGCGGCAGAGGATGTTCTAAAAAATGTGAATGCAAGTAAAGTCACAGTAGAAAGAAAGGAAGTATGATTAAGCCGGAATAACAGATTGCTTGTAATTGCTACATATACCCTGGAAATAAAAAAAAAAAAAAAAAAAAAGTAAAAAAAAAAACATTTCTTACTAGTGATGAAGGTGGAGGAAGGGGAGCGCTGATGGCACTAATGTTAGATATTATTTTGAAAAAAGCAAGTGATGGGAGACTATTGGAGAATTTCGACACATGATCGTGCCGTGTCAAAGGTAACGTAGCGAAAAGGAATAAGCAACAGCAGTCGAACAGGAGTTATTTTGCCGTATAATTATGCAACACTGAATAAATCCGTGGCATACATATACATGTTTCAAGGGAGAGAGAGAAGTCTTGGCCACCCGTTGCCACCACTGTTCTAGATTGATGTTGTGATAAAACTTGTTTTGATTGATAAGATACTTACCGCCTCTGTTAAGATGATAATTGCATCAGTTGATAATGAGGAGCTTGGTGTGGTGGTGGTTGTTCTGGATGACCGGCTAGTAGCTTGATATTGTTGGTAGCCTTGAAATCGTGAGTAGTGGTTTGATATTGTTGATGTGTGCTAGTAAAAAAGAGTTCTTCTTGATTTAACAATGGATAGAATGTACACGCGTGATACCGAGACACAGTTGATTACAGACGTGACGATACTGATGTATTCATTCTCTGAACTGATATTACTGATGGCAACTGAATAAACTGATCCCTCAGACTTTTGGAATGAAAACTTATCTGGCATCTCTCCATCTGCCCACCAATGGCAAAGCCCAAGATTAAGGCAGCCATTGCTTCTTCATTCCCGCTCAACTCTAAAGTTGCATACTGTCATCAATCTATAATAAATAAATAAATTAATTAATTAATAAAAAAAAATCAAGACTAGTCACATTCATGGGCAACGTTTAAGACAGGGGAAGAGATGTTTAGTGGCTTGGTAAAGTAAAAAAAAAGAAAAGTATATAATACTTAATTACTTAATTTGATGCCCCTTTTGAGGAAGTTAGGTAAAAACTAAAACAAACAATTACAAGGGTACAACAGGGAATGCCTAACACCAATATTCATTTCAAAACATTCACCCATACCTACTTTAATGGCTAATTATGAAGCTGAACTCAACCATTCAATCATTAGACCCACAAAATTAATTCCTCTGCTACAGTCGTATGTATCGCCTCAATTTTTATTTATATATGTATTTATTTTCTTATACTATCATATGCTTTGTTTAGTTAAAAGATATTACCACCCATATATTTTTGCCCTTAACTATAATAAGGAGAATGAACACTTCTTAAAAAATATATATATATATATATATATATATATATATATATATATATATATATATATATATATATATATATATATATATATATATATATATATATATATGAAAAAACTATTACTTGTGTTACTAACAGCCAAATGATGGAGTTCATAATTACCATTAAATCTTTTTGCTAGCAGTAGCATCTTGGTGAAGTGCTCTCACTCCAACAACATTCTAGTCACTTCATAAACTTCTGGTTCATTTCACTGCCTCCCTGTCTACTGCATCATTGTATTTTTAATGCAATGAGTGCAACATACATACACATATCTTATATGATTTTTTTCTCTATTATTTTAC
>NC_087163.1:16317084-16319584 GCF_035594125.1 Scylla paramamosain
ACCAGTACAGCAAGTTACCTAAGCTTACCATTGACTAGCCAGAGCAAGCTAAGTAACGCAGTGATTTTGGACTTAGTCATATTAGCCAGCCAAAGTCAAGTTCTTGTAATCTAAAGCCCTCCCTGGTCGGTCTGCTCATTTCTGTGCATACGCAGTAGGGTTCTTGTGACGTCAACACACAACTCTGCTGTAAAGCAAACATGAATTTGTCGACTTTCAAGATGATGTTCGAGTCGCAGGAGCAGGCATATAAGTCAGCACTGGATATGGTTGTGAAACAGATGTACGACCAAATTAACAAACTGGAAAACAAAGTATCTGATCTTTCTACCAGCCTAGAATTTACTCTGCGAGAAGTTGTTTATCTGAAATCAAACACAAAGAAATACGATAAGGAGAGGAAGGAAGATAAAACTAAAATTGAAAAGTTAGTCCAGCATTCATCTTACCTCAAAATCTAAGATCTAGAAGTAAAAGCAATTTATCAAGAATATTACAGCAGACGGAAGAACCTGAGGATCAGCGGACTGGAAGAGCAAAAAAGACGAAGTCTGGAGAGCAAACATCAGCAGCTGTGGCATATCTCCTGGAGACGAAACTGAAACTGTCTGGCGTTGTTTAAGAGCGAACTCACAGGGTCGGGCCTCGCCGAGACGCCAAGCCTCCTATTGCTGTGGTGCGTTTCACTCGCTACAGTGACCGCTATGTTGCAATCAGACGAGGGAGCTATCTCAGGGGTACTAATACATTTCTGAACGAAGATTTGTCTTCAGCATCTTCTAGCCATTAAGAATACTGAGATGCCCTTGTTCAAGCAAACCAGAGCCGAAGGAAAAATAGCGTTCTTCCGCCACACAAAACTCATCGTAAGGGAGAGGACGAGTGAGGATGCTACGGGACGATGGCGACGACCGACGGAGGTCACGGTTGCTGTGGATGGCAGCATGCCATGGTGCTCGAGGCAGGTCCGGGGCCCGTGACGAGTGCTGCTGGTGCGCGGGGCGGGTTGGATCCCGCTTCGGGCGCTGCCGGTGCACGGGAATTGTTGGAGCTTCCTTCGGGCTCTGCTGGTACGCGCGGCTGGTTGAAGCCCGCTTCGGGCTGTAATGGTCCGCGGGACGGATCGGAGCTCGTGACGGTCGTTTCTGGTGCTGCTAGTGGTGACGTCCATGTCGAGGCAGCAGGGGACCGGGAAAGACAACACTCGTCCGACACACTCGCTCCCCTCCCAGCAGTCTAGCTCGCGCCTGCTCTCCGCCTCGCCTGCTTCTTCATCGCAGAACAAAGAAAGCAAGAAAAGTCTACGAAGTAGCGCAAGGAAATAGAATCCCCATTGTAGTTTACAATAGTCTGTTATCATAACCTTACATTCTCATAGTTGTCATGATGGAATCAGATCAAAACTTTCAGTTTTATAGTTTAAAAATAAAAAATTGCCATAATGTAGTAAATAATCTTAGCTACAATTACCTACCGAATACTGCATCTTATACTACTATTGTTCTACACTACTATTAGTGCTGCTGTTGCTGCTATAGTTAACACTACTATCACTACCATTATTACTACTGTTAACCACTGTTAACAGATTTAGGAGAAGAACAGTGACCGTCTACCACAGCAGCAATAGAACGGTCAGAAAGGACACTTGAGATGAAGTTACAGAGAGGATAGAAACCGTCGGAGAGTAGTTTGGAAATCAAAGCTTTGTGCCAGACTCTATCTAAAGCTCCAAGGCAACACCAAAAGTTTAACCAAAATCTCTAAAAGAGGATGACCAAAACTCAGTAAGGAAAGCCAGAAGATCACCAGTAGAGCGGCCTTGACGGAACCCATACGGGCGATCAGATAGAAGGTTGTGAAGTGATAGATGTTTAAGAACCTTCCTGTTGAGGATAGATTAAAAAAAAAATAGATAGGCAGGAAATTAAATCAATAGGACGGTAGTTTGAGGGATTAGAACGGTCACCCTTTTTAGGAACAGGTTGAATGTAGGCAAACTTCCAGCAAGAAGGAAAGGTAGATGTTGACAGACAGAGCTGAAAGAGTTTGACTAGGCAAGGTGCAAGCACGGAGGCACAGTTTCGGAGAACAATAGGAGGGACCCCATCAGGTCCATAAGCCTTCCGAGGGTTTAGGCCAGCGAGGGCATGGAAAACATCATTGCAAAGAATTTTAATAGGTGGCATGAAGTAGTCAGAGGGTGGAGGAGAGGGAGGAACAAGCCCAGTATCGTCCAAGGTAGAGTTTTTAGCAAAGGTTTGAGCGAAGAGTTCAACTTTAGAAATAGATGTGATAGCAGTGGTGCCATCTGGTTGAAATAGAGGAGGGAAAGAAAAAGAAGCAAAGTTATTGGAGATATTTTTGGCTAGAAGCGAAAAGTCACGAGGGGAGTTAGATTTTGAAAGGTTTTGATATTTTCTGTTAATGAAGGAATTTTTGGCTAGTTGGAGAACAGACTTGGCATGGTTCCGGGCAGAAATATAAAGTGCATGAGATT
>NC_087163.1:16324584-16332084 GCF_035594125.1 Scylla paramamosain
TCATTTTATGCAGGAAAATGAGCGGATTATGGTCAGTGAAGACCTGCACAGGCCGCCTCGTCCCTTTGACGTATACTTCAAAATGACTCAAACTCAGCACTAGGCACAAAGCCTTTTTCTCAATAGTGCTGTAAGCCCTCTGATATGGTTGCAGCTTCTTAGAATAATAGCCTATGGGGTGCTCAACTCCTTCATGATCCTGCATTAACACACCACCCACACCACTCTGACTGGCATCCACATATAACACAAATGATTTCTCATAATCAGGCATGCGTAGCACTGAGGTACTGATTAACATTTTCTTAATTTCCACTAAAGCTTCCTCACAATGTTTATCCCAACAAAATTTTAACTTCTTACTCAGCAACTTGGTCAGTGGTATGGCAACATCTGAGAAATTTTTACAAAAACCCTAGGTAGTCCACATCAGCTTACACAAAATCACTTTTCGCCAAGTTGACTACTGTTGGCATCATCCAGCCTCCTGAATACTTCCTCCAGTAACTCCACATGCTCCTCCCAACTCTCAGTGTACAACAAAATGTCATCCATCTACACAGAACATCCCTTCAAGCCTTTCAGTAGTCTGTTCATCAATCCCTGAAAAGAACTGCCACTGTTCTTCATCCCAAATGGAAGAACTTTTTACTGATACAATCCATTCATGATGACGAAAGCTGATATAACTTTTGTTCTCTTAGTAAGTCAACAACTCAATTTTTGTTATGAAGTTTGCATTACCCACATGATCTATACAATCATCAACTCTAGGGATGGGGTAAGTATCAAGTTTTGTCACCATGTTAACCTTCCTATAATCCGTACAAAAACGGAAACTCTCTTGACCAGGTTTGGGCACTAATACACACGGTGAGCTCCATGGATTTTCACTGGGCTCAATCAACTCATGTTCCAACATATATTCCACTTCCTTTCTCATGATTTCCCTTTTCCTTGGATTAACTCTCTAAGGGTGTTGTTTGATGGGTTCAACCTCCTTAACATCTACATCATGTACCACCATATTTTGTTTTCCTAGTTGCATCAGGGAACAAAGAACTAAATTTCTCAATAATCTCCCTAATCTTTTCCTTCTTTTCTAACTTCATGTCTCAGTCTATCATTGAAATTCCCCAACAGGGCTGAGTTCTCTAGCACCATTCCCTCACACCTACTCAGTTTCACTTTAGACTACTCCTCTTCTACCTCAGTGGCTACATTCACAACATTCACGCTTTTGACTACTTTCATTCTACTACTCCTCATTCTCTTTCATGGAAAAGCTTCAACATATTTATGCGACACAACTGGTTCATTTTCTTCCTCCCTGGAATTTTTACAACATAATTAACATCACTCATTTTTCTCTCAATCTCCCAAGGCCCACTGAACCTGGCTTTGAAAGGGTTACCTTGCAATGAGAAAATGACCAAGAACTTGTCCCCAGGCTAGAATGATCTGGCCCTTGCCTTCCTGTCATACTAGCCTTTCATCTCACTCTGACTACCTTTCAAATTTTCTTGCGCAATTTCCCTAGCTCTCATTAATCTGTCCTTGAAATCTGATCCATGCTTCACTACATTAGGGGGCTCCTCTATCCCTAACCACTTTTCTTTCACCATCCTCAAAGGACCATTAACTTCATGCCCATACACTAACTAAAACGGGCTGAAACCTATGGACTCTTGCACACTGTCCCTCAATGCGAACAAAGCTAGTGGCAACGGCTCATCCCACTTAACACTCATCTTCTCACAATACATCCTGAGAGTATTTGTTAGTCTGTTGAAATCTTTCTACACAACCCTGAGACTGGGGATGATAAGCACTTGATAACTTCTGTTCAATCTTCAGGCCGCTTAGAATCTCCCTGAACATGCGAGAAGTGCAATTACTTCCCTGGTCTGACTGCAACACCTTAGGAATTCCCCCCCACGAGAAAACTTTCACCAGCTCCCTCACAATATTTTTAGAGTTTATACTCCTAAGGGGAATGGCCTCAGGGAACCTGGATGACATACAGCTAATAATCAGCAAATATTGGTTTCCCCTCCTGGTTCTTGGCAAAGGACCGACACAGTCTGTTACAGTTTTACTGAAAGGCTCCTCAACCACAGGGATAGCGTGAAGGGGGGCAGTGCGAATCACATGGTTCTGCTTGCCCACTTTCTAACATAAACCGCAAGATTTACAAAACTTTTTTTCACATCACCCCTTACTTTGGGCCAGTAAAAATTACACAGAATTTTTCCTAGGGATTTCCTGACCGCCAGGTGTCCTGCAAGATTACCTTCATGTGTCATTTCCAATATGTTCTTTCTATACACCTGTGGCACCACAATCTGCCTTTTCACCATCCAGTGATCAGAGGCAGGAGTATTCGAAGGCTTCCAACTTCTCATTAATACACCATTATGCACATAGTAACATACATACTTATCACCAAGCTCATCCAGCCTTTTAGCTTTATTTCAAACAAATTTGAGGCTTTCATCACTTTCCTGAGCTTTCATGAACTCATTCTTTTCTACCACAAAATCAAGGTTAGGCTCCACCTGGCCTACAACCCTTTCATCACTCGCACGCTCAGGGCTATTTCCTTTTTCATCCGGTTACTTGAACAGGACGCCCAGGCTTTCATTCTCCGGCGTTGTTCCCTCGGTGTCCACAAGTCCCCTCCGGGCCATCGCTCGGGTCACCGCGCGGACACTTCCACCTCCCCGTTTTGTTGAGTGAGGGACTGCTGCCGGAGTGGTGGTCTCTGTCATCCCTACCACAGGCCTGTCTACCATCTGAAAATTAGGGATGACTCTACCTCCAGCCAGGTCGTTCCCGACCAACATATCCACTCCATCTACAAGCAGTTTCTCCTTCACTCCAACTGTCACCTCTCCAGTGACATATCCACAGTCCAACCAAACCTTGTGCAGGAGAATATTGAACTTGCCTCCTACACTCTTGCTCGTGACCTCTCTGACAGTGATGGGCTCCTCATTCCATGGGAGTACACTACTTAAGATCAGACTCTGGTAATCTCCCGTATCCCAAAGGATTCTGATTACCTTCTCGGGACTTCCCTCCACTTTCACCGTGCCTTCACTGGTGAAATGCTCAAAGCCTTCATCCCTTTGCGGTTCCTCTTGTATCTGTATACTCATATTCTCCACATATTTCACCAGGTCCCTTTGGGCAGCAACTGCTCCCGCTGGATTTGGCCTTTCTTTCGGACACTGGTACTTCTTATGCCCACTTCCCCCCACATCCAAGTCACTTAACTGTACTTTCATCACCACTATCCTTCTGGTAATAGGTAGAGCTTCCGGGCCCAATCCTGTGTGGCATAGACCTAACGTTGTGATTGGGTGGCGGAGGCATGTTGTGATTGTAGGGAAAATTATAGTTGTTAAGGTGGGGCGGGTTTGGTTTGTGGAATGATACTGAGGTCATCTGGGGATCATTCCTATATCTCTGATGACACTTTTGTTGGAGAATGACCTTCTCCCTCCATGGTATTCAACTCTACTCAGCCCATGGATTTCACAGTAACTGTCAACCCTGCGTCCAGCTTCCATCACATCTTTCACTTTATGTGATACAAGCTCATATTTTAAACTGGGGGACTTGGTTCATAAATTGTTCCATCAGTAAAACTCCATTTATCTCCTCGGCTGTAGTAGCTTTCTCGGCCTTCATCCACCGTTCCAGTTTAAGACAGCATTCTCGAGGCATCTCGAAATAAGTAGCACCTGACCGTTTTCTGATCTTGCGGAGCCTTTCCTGGTACACTCCCGGACTCACACTGGTTGATCCCACCACCGCTTCCTTTATCACTTTATAATCACTCGCCTCTTGCTCACTCAGACTCGCATATGCCTCCCTGGCCTTTCCCTCAAATTTAGACTGTACCAGTAATGCCCACTCATCTTTATCCCATCCCCTCAACTTTGCTGATTTTTTTTTCAAACTGAAGGAAGTAATCCTCTTCCTCACCTTCCACAAATTTAGGCACATAGATTACGTTTCTCTCTATGTCCCCTTTTTTTCTTGAGCACCATTTCCTGTCCTGGCCTCATTTAGTTTATTCCTGTTTTCCGCTCTAATCTTTTCTATCTCATCTCCTTCTGCATTTGCAACTGCTCCCTCTGCTCTCCACTTCTTTCTACATTTGCAATTAAAGTTTCTAGTAGTGGAATTCTTTTTACTACTAGAAAGGCCATCAGTTCCGCCAAGTGCACCCAGATTTATCTCACTCACCCCAGCACCTTCCTCTACACTCTCTCCATCATCACTCTCACTTTCATCACCATCATTTTTAAACCAGCTTCTTTCCACGAGAACATTTTCCAACTCCACCTGTATTTCCTCCTTTTTCGTAGATTTCAACTCCACTTGGAACCTCTCAGCCACTGAACACAATTCCTCCTTGGTTAGTGGGTACAAACCATGCACACTCCTTGACAGAAGGAACGCCTCAACACGTTTAGCCACCATGATTACAATCACTACGCTTAACACAATATTCCTCCAAATATTACACCACTGAATATTAAAAAATACCCTAACAGAATACACCTTCACACACCAATATCGGCACAACAAAAACATGTACACAATCAATACATGCACAGTTTTTTTTTTTTTTTTAATATTTTACACAGGTCAATTCATCTCAATGACAATTACCATGTAACACTCATTACACTCCACAAGTATTCAAAATTCCCGGAAGGCCGCCAGTTCTTTCTCACGATCCCGGTAATCTTTCCAAGAAAGTGGACGTTACACTGATCCCAGAAAGTTTTAAAGGTCCGGATTTTTAAAGGCTTCGAGTGCCTACCCAACCTATCCGATATCGCCAGAATTACATCCTCTCACTGTACCCTTACATTGATACAGCACACCAAGAATCACCTCAAATACCAGATCAATGTTGGGGAGTAGAAAACACAATCATTCCGTATCATAAGCAGATATATTACTGCAAATGATAACTCACAAACACAATGAGGTAGTACACGTTAATACATGACATTCCCGTCACTTCACACAACACCAGAACCCGTTTACACATTCACAGGCCACTAAAATATTTCCCCCAGCTGCAGAAATTTACCCAGACGCCGTCACCGCGTCCTCAGATAATAATTCTCGAATTTTACCTCCTTAAACATCACAAGACATCACCATCATCACCAAAGATCACCTATGGAGGAGGCACTAGACACCTGCCGAAACGATAATTACTCCAAGTGAGGTCTAAAACACTGTTCAGGGGGTGCTGTGAACTTATCATTAAACCCAGCTGTGACCTCACTAAACGTTTTCCTTTGTGTCTCACAACACAAGGGGGCAGTCACAGCCTGCCCTCTAAAAACAACTCCCTTCCTCCACACAAAACTGCAAGCACCTAATAACACACACACCCTTCACTCAAAAATTTTAAAATCATCATGGCGACTCCCACACCAGCCTCGGAGTCCCCATCTGGGGAGGGGACCATAAATGTCCCCAGGTCGGACTGCCTTTCTGTCGACGACCCTAAGTGTCTTGACATCCCCCTCAACTTTTTCTTCATTAACTTCTGCAACATTCGCGGTCTAAGATATAATTTTCAATCTGCAGAACACCACTTCTCCTCTTCTAAACCTCATCTTCTTTTCCTCACTAAAACTCAGGTGTCTGAGGCAACTGACAGTAACCCCTTTTCTGTTCCCTCCTACTTTCTCTATCCTCATTTTCTATCCAAAGCTGGATGCTGTGCTTATGTGCGCATTGACTTAACCTGCTCTCGTGCCCACGCTCTTGAATCTTCCGAGTTTTCCACCATCTGGCTACGACTACAAAGTCACTCTTAAACTAAATTTATCTGTGCTGTTTACCTCTCACCTAACTCCTTTGACTATAAAAATTTTTTTGACTACTTAACTTCCAAAGTGTAGCACATTCTGACCCTCTTCCCTTTTGCAGAGATCTCCATTCTTGGAGACTTCAATGTTCACCACCAGTTTTGGCTTTCCTCTCACTTCACTGACCATCCTGGTGAACTAGCCTACAACTTTGCTATCCTCCACGAACTAGAGCAATTGGTGCAACACCCTACTCGAATTCCTGACCGTCTTGGAGATACGCCCAACATTCTTAACATTTTCCTGACCTCTAATCCTTTTACCTATGCTGTCACCCTTTCTTCTCCGTTGGGCTCCTCCGAACACAATCTCATATCTTTATCTTGTCCTATCACTCCAATCTCTCCTCAGGATCCCCCTAAGCGAAGGTAACTCTGGCGTTTTGCCTCTGGTAGTTGAGGGACCTGAGGAGATATTTTGCTGATTTTCCTTGGAATGACTACTGCTTCCATGTCAGAGACCCGTCTTTGTGTGCTGAGCGCATAACAGAGGTGATAGTGTCTGGCATGGAAGCGTACATTCCTCACTCTTTTTCTCGTCCTAAACCTTCTAAACCTTGGTTTAACACAGCTTGTTCTCGTGCTATACATGACAGAGAGGTGGCCCACAAAAGGTACTTAAGAATTCCATCACCAGAATTTCATGCACTTTATATTTCTGCCCGGAACCATGCAAAGTTTGTTCTCCAACTAGCCAAAAACTTCATTAACAGAAAGTGTCAAAATCTTTCAAGATCTAACTCCCCTCGTGACTTCTGGTATCTAGCCAAAAATATCTCCAATAACTTTGCTTCTTCATCTTTCCCTCTTCTATTTCAACCAGATGTCTGTCAACATCTAGCTTTCCTTCTTGCTGGAAGTTTGCCTAATTCAGCCTGTTCCTAAAAATGGTGACCGTTCTAATCCCTCAAACTACCGTTCAATTGTTTTAATTTCCTGCCTATCTATTTTTTTTTTATCTATCCTCAACAGGAAGATTCTTAAACATCTATATCTTCACAACCTTCTATCTGATCGCCAGTATGGGTTCCGTCAAGTCCCCTCTACTGGTGATCTTCTGGCTTTCCTTACTGAGTCTTGGTCATCCTCTTTTAGAGTTTTTGGTGAAACTTTTGCTGTTGCCTTGGAAATATCAAAAGCTTTATGTAGAGTCTGACACAAAGCTTTGATTTCCAAACTACCCTCCTATGGCTTCTATCCTTCTCTCTGTAAATTCATCTTAAGTTTCCTTTCTGACCGTTCTATTGCTGCTGTGGTAGACGGTCACTGTTCTTCTCTAAAATGTATAAACAGTTGTGTTCCTCAGGGTTTTGTCCTGTCACCCACTCTTTTCTTATAATTCATTAATGATTTTCTAAACCAAACTTCTTGTCCTATCCACTCCTACGCTGATGATAACACCCTGCACTTTTCCACGTCTTTTCATAGACGTCCAACTCTTCAGGAAGTAAACATTTTACGCAGGGAAGCCACAGAACGCCTGACTTCTGATCTTTCTAAAATTTCTGATTGGGGCAGAGCAAACTTGGTATTGTTCAATGCCTCAAAAGCTCAGTTCCACCATCTATCAACTCGATACAACCTTCCAGACA
>NC_087163.1:16337084-16342084 GCF_035594125.1 Scylla paramamosain
AGCTTAGCGGTCGAGTGCGGAAACGTTGCCGCTATTTCTGTTGCATCTTCTTTTAAGTGTACCTCGTGACATTACACACACACACACACATATATATATATATATATATATATATATATATATATATATATATATATATATATATATATATATATATATATATATATATATATATATAATAGTAATAATAAGAGAGAGAAACAAGAAAAGGAACACTGCAAAATTAACTTCTAGTGATTTAGGTGAAAGCCGCCAGGAATATGAGAAGAGAAAACCGACAGGTAACCGTCAGCAGTTGCAAGTCCTTTAATCTCTTAACTCTTTTTGTTCACCAGCTAAGGTTGTATTCATAACCACTTGTTAGACTGGTTGAACTCTCTCTACCTTTATTTAATTATTATTATTAAAGGTTTATTGAGTATTATGTCAACATATACATATATACATATTGCACAAAGGAAAAAATATACATGAATGTACATAATACACAAAGCGGGCACCAGCCCGCAGGTGGGGGAGTCTTGGGTCCCGGTGGTGGGCGGTGCGGTGGCGCGGCGAGGAGTGCTGCTGCTGGGAGGCGTCCAACGACTGGTAGCCAGTGGCGGAGGCGTACCAAGCTGCCTGTCTCTTCCTTGTTTCCAGCTGCCGGTGCGTGTGGCGGGCGCGCTTGGTTGCGGCGAGCCTGGCTCGCGCCCTCACTTGGCTCAGGCTGGGCGGCACATGCCTTGTCACCTGGGGGCCACTAGCAGCTCTCTTGGCGGCTGCGTCAGCAGCCTCGTTGCCTCGTACTCCCACGTGGCTGGGTATCCAGTTGAGCCTCACCCGCCGCCCCTGCGCGGCGAGGCTCTGGAGGCTACCCAGGATGGCGGTGACGAGGCCCACGTTGTCGCTGGGATACGGCTGTTGTAGAGCCTGTAGCCCCGTTCTGGAGTCGGTGTGGAGCACCACGGTGCGCTCCCGCCGGTGTTGAGCGTGCTCCAGGGCCAGCAGGATGGCCACCAGTTCTGTCTGCAGGGTGGAGCAGTGGTCGGGAGTCCTCTCACACACCTCGGCCCCTCTGGTGATGGCAGCAGCGCCCGTCCTTCCGCTGTCAGGGTCAGCCGAGCCATCGGTGTAGTACACAACACTGTCTGGCTCGGTGACCTGCGCCATGGCCATGAAGGCGTGCTGCCGCATCTCCTCCACCGCGCAGAGCGCCTTGCTGGCGGGCAGCTGTGTGGCGGAGAACTCTGCCGCGGGTGGCTCCCACGGGGGTGGGGCGCGGAAGGTGGGGGCAGGGAGGTCCGCCTGTGGCCAGTTCTCCATGCGAGCCAGGTTGTGGGTAGCCAGCGTGCACTGCAGCAGCCACGGGTTGCGGCGGAGAGATTCGGCACCCTGCGTCCCCGCCAGCCTCAGTCTCCTCTGTGTCACTCCCTCCGCGTCACGCTGCAGCACCCTCGCTACGCGGCAGGCCGTGATCTGCTGTACCCTGGTGGTGAGGGGTACCAGTCTGGTCTCGCTCTGCATGACGCATGCGCTGGACCACCTCGGTGCCCCCAGCATGGTCCTCATTGCGGTGTTTTGTAGCACCTCGATCCGCTCCTGCTGGTTTGGAGAGAGTGCTATGAGGACGGGGGCGCTGTAATCCACCAGCGAGCGAACAGCGTGCACGTAGTACTGGCGCAGGACGGAAAAAGTGGCGCCCGCGCTGATTCGCGTCATGGCCCGCATCACGTTCAGCCTAGACTGCGTCCTCTCCCTCAGGTAGGCGGCGTGGGCTGTGAAGGACAGCCGCTTGTCCACCCACACACCGAGGTACTGGTAGGAGTTGGTCCATGCCAGCTCAACTCCCTGGACGCGGAGCTGCCAGGTTGGGTCTGCCGCCTTCACCATCATGGCCCGGGACTTCTCTGCCGAGATCTTGAGCCCCAGGTCCTGGCATTTCCCGCTGATGAGGTCGAGTGCCTGCTGCGTCCTCCTGAGCTTGTTGCCCCTTCCGGTGACGACGAGGGCGAGGTCATCGGCGTAGCTCAGTAGGACGGTGCCAGCGTGGAAAGGCAGTGCCACTAGCTGTTCCATCAGCAGGTTGAACAGTAGAGGGCTGAGGATGCCGCCCTGGGGCGTCCCGTTCTCAAGTACCTTGAAGGTCGACCTCAGGCCCTGGAACCTAACCCTGGCGCGGCGGCGCTGCAGGTAGTCGCGGAGCCAGGCCAGCAGCCTTCCTCGCACCCCTTTCCGCACGAGTGCGTCGAGGATGGCGTGAGGGCTGGCTAGCTCGAACGCCTTCTCGAGGTCGATGAAGACGATGACGGCGGGGCGGTGGTCAATTTGGGTAAGCAGGGCGAGGATGCTGTCTGCCGTGCTCACTCCGCGGGTGTAGCCGAACACATGTGGGTGAGAGGGCCCCACGCGCCACTGTAGCCGCGCGAGCACCATCCTCTCAGCCGTTTTGGCCGTGCAGCTGAGGAGAGAGATGGGTCTGATCTTGGTGGGCTCCCTCGGCTTTGGAATCGGCTGAATGTCGGCTTCCTTCCACGCGGGCGGCAGACAGCCCGCCATCCATGAGGCGTTGATGGTGGCCAACAGCGCGGCGTACCCAGCCGGCCCAGCGTGCGCCAACATGGAGTATGGCACGCCGTCCGCCCCCGCTGCCGTGTCGCGGCCTCTCCTCCTAGCCCGCTCCAGCTCTTGAAGGGAGAAGGGCTGGTCAGTCACGTCGGCTTCCTCCATCGCCTCCCTGACAGCCTCGTCGCGGTGTGGTCGGAGCTGCTGCTGGATGCGTTGTGTCTGGGGAGGAAGCTGGTCACTGGAGCTCCGCGTGGTGAACATGGTGGCAAGCCTCTCTGCCTCCTGCTGCGGGTGCGGGTGGGCGGGCGGGCGGGGCGGGGCAGCGCCGGAGGCTGTCCTCACGCTCCTCCACAGCTGGCCTAGAGACGTGTGGTGGCTAAAAGTGGCGCACCACTCCAGCCACTTAGCCTCTCTGGCCCTCAGGGATACCTGCCGTGCGCGGGCCACCACATCCTGTAGGAGTCTTAGGTTGTTGGGGTTGGGGCGCCTTTTGTACAGTTTTCTGTGCTGGTTGACACGGTGGTTGTGCTCGCGCACCTCTTCGTTGTAGTACCACCAGTCTGTCCGGTGGCGGCGGCTCGGGGTGCACCTGGGGATGGCTGCGGCGGCTGCGGTCTGGATGGCCGTCGTCAGGTCCCTCTCCTGCTGATGTAGGTCGGCGGGCGGCTGATAGGCGGCCCACCACTCGTCAAGAGAGGCCTGAAACTTGGTCCAGTCCGCTCTCCTTATGTTCCAGCGTGGGGGCGGGCGGGGTGGGACCGGCGGGGCCACTGGGAGGGTGGTGAGGGTGGCAAAGTGGTCGCTGGTGAGGGTCGGGTGCACCTGCCACGTAGCGCCTGCCGCCAGGTCACTCGAGACCAACGTGAGGTCAAGCCTTCCTCCCCGGGCGTGGGTGGCCTCCCCTGTGTTGAGAAGGCACACGTGAGGGATTTCCTCGAGCAGCACGGCCAGGTGGCGGCCCGTTTCGTTGGCTGGGGACGGTGACTGTAGCATGGGGTGGTGGGCGTTGAGGTCGCCCGCAACCAAGAGACTGGAGTGGGAGGCGAGGGTGAGAAGCTCTCCTGCCTCCAGCTGGTGTCGCTGGCTCCTGTATACGTTGTATACCAGGAGCGGGAGACTTCCCACCTGCAGCTCCAGCGCCAGGACCTCCACTCCGTCCCCGCAGTTGACTGGGGCTGCAACCCTGCGGTGAGGGATTGTGCTCCTCACCAGCGCTGCACAGCCTCGGGTGCCCTCCGCTGTGGGGAGCGAGTGAAGGGTGTAGCCCGCCACCCTCCATTCAAAGTCGGCGGGCGTCAGTGTTTCCTGGAGGAGCACAACGTCAAGGTGTTCCTCGAAGACGGCCTGTAGGACTTGATGTTTCTTGGGTCGCAGGCCCTGCACGTTCCATTGCAGGACTCTGAGCCTGGGGGGCCCTGCAGGCTGGTCCGCGTGGGTGGCGCCCTCAGCATATCTCCTCTCCATGTTGGTGGTGAAGGTCTGGTGGTTGGAGGGAGGGGCACAGACGTGGGTCCCTCGAGTTCAGCGGTGGTGGCAGGAGGCCGCATTCAGAGATGGCCGTGGCCGTCTCCTGGCGGAGAAGCGCGTCCAGATCGTCCCGCCTAGCGGGGACGTGATCAGGGCTGGCAAGCAGCTCCGCCATCAACTGCACCATCCGCGCCATGAGGCAGTTGACCACCGCGCGGGTTTCTTCGCTGAGACAGGCGGGCACCCCGTGGAGAGGATCGCTCGGGACCATGGCTCTCCTCCTCACCGTTGTCGGTGCTGGGCCTGTCGCCGCACGGGCGGGGGCGTCGCCGGGAGGGTCTCTCCCTTGTGTGCCGCTGCTCGGGTGGTGGGGCTTGGCTCGAGCATGCTTGGTAGGGGTGCTACCTGAGCGAGTGGAGGGGTGGGCGGAGGGGGTGCGGCTCTCCGTGCCTATGGCTGGAGGCTGTACCTCGGGTCGGCGGTGAGGGGGTTGCCGGTTAATCTCTTCCGGTCTTGCCGCTGGCTGGGACGGGGGTGGGGGGGTGGCTGAGGGGGCCTGCCGCGGGACCCAAGCTGACCTGACTGGAGGTGGGGCGGGTGCAACGGGATCTCGCGCTGACCTTCCTGGCTGGCCACGTGGTGGATGCTGTTGCTGCTGGGGCTGAGCGATCTGTTGCCGGGGCTGCCCATGCGACGCTGTATGGCGACGTCGACGTTGCCGCCTTGGTGGCGCCTGAGACTGCTGTTGTTGCTGCTGGCGTGAACGAGGCATCCTACGGAGCCTCTCAGGGCACTGGGGGTTCCACGCGTGGTGGTTTTTCCCACAGTTTGGGCACCTGGCGGTGGTTGCCTCGTTGGCCTTATGGCGGGCGATGCACTCCTCCGTCGGGTGGGGCAGGCTGCACACGCCGCACCTGGCGGCATGTTCGCACCGCGCCTGCAGGTGGTTGTACCGTTGGCACCTGTAACATCTTACAGGCTCACCT
>NC_087163.1:16347084-16432084 GCF_035594125.1 Scylla paramamosain
CGAGGTGATCACGACGTGGGCACGAGGTCATCGCGACGTGCACACGAGGTGTGGCCCAACCCGACGACTCGTTTTGAGGGGTCGCACAGGCATTTTAATTAATTACGAGGTTGTTGCCGATGTACTGTCACGATATGTCACGGGGTGTTGTGAGGATGCGTCCAATATTTGCAGCGCCTCCCAAGCGGTATATAAAGGGTGGGGAATGATGATCAAGTCACTCAAAGCTAGACTGGCAAGCAGGGAAGATGGAGGAAGAAAACTACAGACAAGAGGCTCAAGTACTGATGGCAGGAATCCTGATGGTGGCTGCTGCATTGCTGCTGCGAAGAAGACGTCTACAGCAACCTCCCGTGCCACCCCAGCCACGAGCAAGAAGACCCAGAACAATATGGTGCCGTGAATGGCTTACGAGACGATCGATGCATGGCGATTTTCACCACCTGCTGCAGGAGCTCAACCGAGAAGACACCAAGGGCTACAAGAACTTCCTCCGCATCAAACCTGAACTTTTCGGAGAGATGGTGGACCGGCTTACTCCAATCCTCGCCAAAAAAGCCACCAGAATGAGAGAGCCTCTGTCAGTGGGGTTAAAGTTGGCTGTCACCCTCCGATTCCTGGCATCCGGCGATTCATATACGAGTCTGCAATACAGCTTCAGGGTCTCCAAAACCGCCATCTGTAGATTCGTACCTAAAGTCTGCCAGGCCATAATTGACATATACAAACCTGAGGTGCTCAAGTGCCCAAGAACTCCAGAAGAATGGAATCAAGTTGCCGAAGGATTCTCAAAGAGGTGGAACTATCACAAGTGTGGAGGTGGTCTGGATGGCAAGCATGTTCGAGTGAAGAAGCCCTGGCATGCAGGATCACTGTTCTTCAATTACAAGAAGTTCCACAGCATTGTCCTCATGGCCGTCGCAGATGCAAACTACAAGTTCCTGTACGTCGACGTAGGTGCTGAAGGAAGTGCTGGTGATGGAGGAACTTGGTTCAAGTGCACCCTTCACGATGCCATCGCGCAGAAACGAGTGGGATTTCCAGAGCACAGCTTCCTGCCGAGTGACGACACGCCAATCCCATTCCACATTGTTGCTGATGATGCCTTCGCCCTCAAGACCTGCCTTATGAAACCTTACTCACATCAATCCCAGGTATACGAAGAAAAAATCTTCAGCTACAGGTTGTCTCGCGCCCGTCGTGTGGTGGAAAATGCTTTCGGTCTCCTGCAGTCACGATTTAGAGTCTTCGGCACTACCATGCTACAACGACCTGCAGTTGTCAAAATTGTCACCATGTGTGGGTGTGTGATGCACAACCTGATATTGGACCGCTACTCAAATTTTCATCCCCAAGAAGTCGACTGCGAAGATGGTGACCATAACGTGATTGATGGATCGTGGAGGAACATACCAAATCTGATGCAACGCCTCCAAACTCAACGGGGAACAAATCCAACGAGAGAAGCAAAGGCCGTCCGAGACTACCTGGCTTTGTACTATACATCAGAAGCAGGCGCAGTTCCCTGGCAAGAAAGGATGGTATATGCAAGAGGACGACCAGCAGACGAACAAAGGATGGAGCAATAATTAAATAAATAAATAATATATATATATATATATATATATATATATATATATATATATATATATATATATATATATATATATATATATATATATATATATATATATATATATATATATATATATATATATATATATATATATATATATATATATATATATATATATATATATATATATATATAAGCTGTGTTAATAAAATTAATGTTATCTGTGTATTTGATAATAAAGAAACCGATTAAGCTTCCTTGACTTTGAATTATACCCCAAAATATAAACTATATACATTATAGGAATATCATATTTGGGTGGGAGGGAATGGGAAAGGAAATAAGAGTAAAATAGAATATATGTTAAAAAAAATTTTAAATATGAATTTAATGTTTACAAAAATTATTAACTTATTAAGTAATAGGCAAATCTGGATAATTAAACACCTTCATTTATTAATTACATAAGACTTTGGTCTAAAATTGTTAAGATCGTCTGGTTATAAGATTAAAATTTTAGCAAAGAATTTTTCATATTTGCGACATTGAAATAAAATCTATACTTGATGGATATATCAAAGCTATAAAATGTTCATATATATATATATATATATATATATATATATATATATATATATATATATATATATATATATATATATATATATATATATATATATATATATATATATATATATATATATATTATGGGGACAGTACCTTTTCCATGTGTGATTCTCTGATTTAATTTTCCAAGTGTTTTACCTTTTACCAGTTATTATTTCAATACCTTATTTATATATTCAGTTATTATTTTCCAAGTTCTTTATTACCAACTCTTCATTATTCCCTTTTATCTGTTATCATTTCAAATCCTCAATTTTCAATCCATTTCTTAACTTCCCAAGTTTTAGTATATTTTTTTTCTCTTTTACCATTTATGTCCCAATTATTTATATTCAGTTTGTAGTTTATAATTTTTTTTTACTGGTAAAAGGAAACATTAAAAAAGTGTTTCTAATGTCTCCTTTTACCAGTTATTATTTTATATCCATACTTATATTATAAATGAAAAGGGAAAAAATATAGTTGTTTTTTTCATATTTATTTCATACATTTTAACATATTTTTATATGCAATACATTTTTATTTTGTTTACATTTACTCGTCGCTATCCTCCGCCTCGTAGCCCTTCGGCGTCTCGATCATGGGGAACATTATGGCCTTTTTCGCCGGCGATTTCGTCTTCTGGCCCTGGAGTTTGGTGGTCGTACTTGTGTGCTCCAGGGTCTTGACGGGGGACGGTGAACAGCCGAGTATAGATTCCCACTGTATTGGGGTGGGCACCTGCTGCTGCTGTGGCTGCTGAGGGAACTGTTGCTGTTCTGATTGTTGAGGCTGGTATTGTTGTTGAGGCTGTTGGTACTGTTGTTGTTGAGGCTGTTGGTACTGTTGTTGTTGGTATTGGGGCTGCGAGTAATGTGGCTGCTGGTACTGCGGCTGATGATAGACTGGAGGAGGAGGAGGAGGAGCAGGAGCAAGAGTAGGCGGTGCAGGAGGCTGCCACAGGTGCGATGGGCTCGCAACTCCTAGTGGCATGGGCACAGAATCCAGCAACCTCCTCGGGTCTTTAATAGCACTCCTGGCCATCACTGGTTCCTCCATGAGGCTGATCATGTACGCGATCTTGGAGAAGAGTACTCCATGATGCATGGGGGAAACCTTCTTCAGGCGAGTGTACATAAATTCAACAAACTGCCGGATGTCAGCGTCAGGTCCCTCGACTGGTGGTTTTCGTGTAGCTAGCAGCTGTGCACTCTGGAGTAGTTCTTGGATGGCACTGCTCTCCTGGGTAGATTTGGTGGATCGTGGGCTGTATAGTTCCTCCTCCTGCCGTTCCTTCTTCCTCTTCCTCCTGGCAATTGAGTGGGCCGATAGGACAGACTCATGGCTGGAGGAATCTTGATCGTCACCTTGTCTGCCGAAGTCATCACTAGGGTGCGTACTTTCGTGGGCGATGTGACCTGCCAGGAAGGCCCAAACCTCGACGATCTTCTGCTCCCTCTGCGTCCTCGGCCTGGCTGCTGATCCACTCTTGCTCTCCCTCTTCTCGATTTTCCCAAAATCTGTTCTCTTCTTGTCCACCACCTTCTTCACCTGCTGGTAAGAACAGTCCGAGAAAGTTTGGGCCAGGTCCTTCCAGAGGCTCTCCTTCCACGCCGGATTCAGCCACTTCTCGTTCCGCTTATCGTAGAGCTCTGGATGCAACTGGACGTAGTTTGCTATCTCCCTCAGTTGGTCGTCGTTGAAGGGGTAGTCCTGAACGTCTTTCTTGGATGGCCGAGTGCGTTTCCTGGAGAGCCCAGCAACAGGTTGTACCTTCACCACTTCACATCAGGAACGTCAGTGTCGTCAGGAACCTCAGGAGGAACATCACCAGTTTCTTCCTCCTGCAGACTCGGGGAAGACTCCTGCTGTGGTGCTTGCTGCTTGCCTTTCTTGGGCATCTTGGAAAGGTTGGCTGGAGATGGGAGGGTTCTTCTTCTGTCTGTGTTTGCGAGATAAGTGACCATGTGGCCCACGGGTGCTGTTTATATACCCCTTGGATCAGGTCACGTGAGAGGCAATTATACAGCTCGCCACCACCTCGCGCTAACTTCGTGCCCACCTCGGACTAACGTCGCGCCCACCTCGCACTAACCTCGTACCACCCCGCACCACACCTCGTGACACCTCGCGCCCAGGTAGCACGAGCTCGCACCACTGCGCGCCAGGCGCGACGTCGTGCCAATAGGCGCGAGGTGTCTCGAACAGGGTACGAGGTGTCACGAGGTGATGGCACGAGGTGGGGCCGACGTCGCCACTTCGTACCACGTCGGGAAAAAAAATGAAACTGTTTTAATTTTAACGCGACGTCGTGCCACCTGCCTCGACTTCCCCGACTTGGTGGCAAGAGGTCTGCACGAGCTGCCGCGCTGTTGGGCACGAGTTGGCGCGAATTGGGTGCGCACTCACCTCGTGCCACGTCGTGCCCAAAAAGTGCGCGTGTGCCAACCCGCCTTATTATGCGTAACAGCCTCCGGAACAACTTGACACGCCCTGTTCTTCACCTTTGCTATTATTCCATGTTATTTGAAAGTTAAACACTGCATGAAAAATTACCCCCTGTTGCAATTTTAGGGGCCATCCTTACAAATCTCATATGTCTACATATGGCACCAAAGCATATTTTCATTGATGGGGTGGAAGTCTCAAATTTTTTCTTCTAAAATGCCATCTGTGACGCTTTGACATGGTGCCTGATATAGATAGTAGTGTTCCTTTATTTTTTCTGGTGAGTAATATAGTAGGAATGGTAGCAGTAGTACTATTAACAGTAATATAGTAGTAGTAGTAGTAGTAGTAGTAGTAGTAGTAGTAATAGTAGTGGCAGCAGCAGCAGTAATGGCAGCAGTAATAATAATACCACTAGTAGTATTATTAGTACCAAGAGCAGTAGTAGCAGCAGCAGAAGTAGCAGTAGAAAACGTAGTAGTAGTAGCAGTAGTAGTAGTCGTATTATTATTATTATTATTATTATTATTATTATTATTATTATTATTATTATTATTATTATTATTATTAATAGTAGTAGTAGTAATAGTAGTAATAGTAGTAGTAGTAGTAAGCATTCCCTTCAGAGTTTGCTTCCTGTTGCACAGAACAACGACAGTAATTAAGTTTTCATTTTCTTTCTACCAATACAACAAATGCATTAGACACCTGCCGAAACGATAATTACTCCCAGTGAGGTCCAAAGCACTGTTCAAAGGGTGCTGTGAACTTATCATTAAACCCAGCTGTGACCTCACTGAACATTTCCCTTTGTGTCTCACAACACAAGGGGGCAGTCACAGCCTGCCCTCTAAAGACAACTCTCTTCCTCCACACAAAACTACAAGCACCTAATAACACACACACCCTTCACTCAAAAATTTTAAAATCATCATGGCGACTCCCACACCAGCCTCGGAGTCCCCATCTGGGGAGGGGACCATAAATGTCCCCAGGTCGGACTGCCTTTCTGTCGACGACCCTAAGTGTCTTGACCCCCCCTCAACTTTTTCTTCATTAACTTCTGCAACATTCGCGGTCTAAGATCTAATTTTTAATCTGTAGAACACCACCTCTCCTCTTCTAAACCTCATCTTCTTTTCCTCACTGAAACTCAGGTGTCTGAGGCAACTGACATTAGCCCCTTTTCTGTTCCCTCCTACTTTCTCTATCCTCATTTTCGATCCAAAGCTGGATGCTGCGTTTGTGTGCGCAATGACTTAACCTGCTCTCGTGCCCACGCTCTTGAATCTTCCGAGTTTTCTACCATCTGGCTACGACTACAGAGTCACTCTCATACTAAATTTATTTGTACTGTATACCTCTCACCTAACTCCTCTGACTGTGAAAAATGTTTTGACTGCTTAATTTCCAAAGTGGAGCACATTCTGACAATTTCCCTTTTGCAGAAATCTCCATTCCTGGAGACTTCAATGTTCACCACCAGCTTTGGCTTTTCTCTCCCTTCACTGACCATCCTGGTGAACTAGCCTACAACTTTGCAATCCTCCATGACCTAGAGCAATTGGTGCAACACCCTACTCGTATTCCTGACCGTCTTAGAGATACACCCAACATTCTTGACCTTTTCCTGACCTCTAATCCTTCTGCTTATGCTGTCATCCTTTTTTCTCCGTTGGGCTCCTCCGATCAAAATCTCATATCTTTATCTTGTGCTATCGCTCCAATCCCTCCTCAGGATCCACCTAAGCGAAGGTGCCTCTGGCGTTTTGCCTCTGCTAGTTGGGGGGACCTGAGGAGGTATTTCGTTGATTTTCCTTGGAATGACTACTGTTTCCGTGTCCGAGACCCGCCTTTGTGTGCTGAGTGCATAACAGAAGTGATAGTGTCTGGCATGGAGGCGTACATTCTTCACTCTTTTTCTCGTCCTAAACCTTCTAAACCTTGGTTTAACACAGCTTGTTCTCGTGCTATACATGATAGAGAGGTGACCCATAAAAGGTACTTAAACTTTCCATCACCAGAATCTCATGGACTTTATATTTCTGCCCGGAACCATGCCAAGTCTGTTCTCCAACGAGCCAAAAATTCCTTCATTAACAGAAAATGTCAAAACCTTTCAAGATCTAACTCCCCTCGTGACTTCTGGCATCTAGCCAAAAATATCTCCAATAACTTTACCTCTTCTTTCCCTCCTCTATTTCAACCAGATGGCACCACTGCTATCACATTTATTTCTAAAGGTGAACTCTTCGCTCAAACCTGTGCTAAAAACGCTACCTTGGACGATTCTGGGCTTGTTCCTCCCTCTCCTCCACCCTCTGACTACTTCATGCCAGCTATTGAAATTCTTCGCAATGATGTTTTCCATGCCCTCGCTGGCCTAAACCCTCGGAAGGCTTATGGAACCGATGGGGTCCCTCCTATTGTTCTCCGAAACTGTGCCTCCGTGCTTGCACCTTGCCTAGTCAAACTCTTTCAGCTCTGTCTGTCAACATCTACCTTTCCTTCTTGCTGGAAGTTTGCCTACATTCAACCTGTTCCTAAAAAGGGTGACCGTTCTAATCCCGCAAACTACCGTCCCATTGCTTTAATTTCCTGCCTATCTAAAGTTTTTTAATCTATCCTCAACAGGAAGATTCTTAAACATTTATCACTTCACAACCTTCTATCTGATCGCCAGTATGGGTTCCGTCAAGGCCGCTCTACTGGTTATCTTCTGGCTTTCCTTACTGAGTCTTGGTCATCCTCTTTTAGAGATTTTGGTGAAACTTTTGCTGTTGCCTTGGAGCTTTTGAGAGAGTCTGGCACAAAGTTTTGATTTCCAAACTACTCTCCTACGGTTTCTATCCTTCTCTCTGTAACTCCATCTCAAGTTTCCTTTCTGACCGTTCTATTGCTGCTGTGGTAGACGGCCACTTTTCTTCTCCTAAATCTATTAACAGTGGTGTTCCTCAGGGTTCTGTCCTGTCATCCACTCTCTTCTTATTATTCATTAATGATCTTCTAAACCAAACCTCTATACCTAACCTAACCTACGCTGATGATACCGCCCTGCACTTTTCCACGTCTTTTCAAAGACGTCCAACCCTTCAGGAGGTAAACATTTTACGCAGGGAAGGCACAGAACGCTTGACTTCTAATCTTTTTAAAATTTCTGATTGGGGATGATTGGGGCAAGCAAACTTGGTATTGTTCAATGCCTCAAAAACTCAATTCCTCCATCTATCAACTCGACACAACCTTCCAGACAACTATCCCCTCTTCTTCAATGACACTCAACTGCCCCCCTCTTTTACACTGAACATCCTCGGTCTGTCCTTTACTTATAATCTGAAATGAAAACTTCACATCTCATCTCTAGGTAAAACAGCTTCTATGAAGTTAGGCGTTCTGAGACGTCTCCGCCAGTTTTTCTAACCCCCCCCTGCTGCTAACTCTGTACAAGGGCCTTATCCGTCCATGTATGGAGTATGCTTCACATGTCCGGGGGGGGGGGTTCCACTCACACTGCTCTTCTAGACAGGGTGGAATCAAAAGCTTTTCGTCTCATCAACTTCTCTCCTCTAACTGACTGTCTTCAGCTTCTCTCTCACCGCCGCAATGTTGCATATCTAGCTGTCTTCTGCCGCTATTTTCATGCTAACTGCTCTTCTGATCTTGCTAACTGCATTCCTCCCCTCCTCCCGCGGCCTCGCTTCACAATATTTTCTTCTTTCTCTCACCCCTATTCTGTCCACCTCTCTAACGCAAGAGTTAACCAGTATTTTCAATCATTCATCTCTTTCTCTGGTAAACTCTGGAACTCCCTGCCTGTTTCTGTATTTCCACCTTCCTATGACTTGAATTCCTTCAAGAGGGAGGTTTCAAGACACTTATTCATCAATTTTTGACCACTGCTTTGACCCTTTTATGGGACTGGCATTTCAATGGGCATATTTTTTTATTGGATTTTTGTTGCCCTTGGCCAGTGTCCTTCCTACATAAAAAAATAAAAAAAATAATGATGGAATGCGAGTTACGTGTGCGTGTGTGTGTATGTGTGTGTGTGTGTGTGTGTGTGTGTGTGTGTGTGTGTGTGTGTGTGTGTGTGTGTGTGTGTGTGTGTGTGTGTGTGTGTGTCATAGTGATCCAACATTTTCTCCCTGTCAGAGGCATTGATGGGTGTTCTCACTCTCTCTCTCTCTCTCTCTCTCTCTCTCTCTCTCTCTCTCTCTCTCTCTCTCTCTCTCTCTCTCTCTCTCTCTCTCTCTCTCTCTCTCTCTCTCTCTCTCTCTCTCTCTCTCTCTCTCGTTTGCTTCCTTAGACGATAACAAGTTCTCGTTTATAGAGAATGTAAGATTTTGTTCGGGTTATGTTTTTTTGGCAAATAATATTATTTTGTGTGCACTTTAATGTCTCTCATCGGCTGCGATATTGGCATGCTGCTCAAGAGGAACATCATGCAAAACAAAAACAAAACAAAAAAAAAATTGTTCGTGCACGGAATATTTTTATGTGTTTATTTATTTACTTACTTTATTTTATTTTATTATTACTTATTTTTCTTTTCTTAAGGGAGGAAGACCAAGCAAGGTGAAAGCACGGGGGCACAGTTTCGGAGAACAGTAGGAGAAATCCTATAAGGTCCATAAGCCTTCCGAGGGTTGAGGCTAATGAAGGCATGGAAAAATCACTGCGAAAGATCTTAATGGGTAGCATGAAGTAGTCGGAGGGTGGAGGAAAGGGAGGATGTTGAGCCTCGGCTCATCTTCCTTGATGTACAGCGCTTCTAGGATAGCAAGGCGCTTTTAGTCGTACCAGGCCGTGATTTCTGTGTTCTCTTCTAATATTTTTCCTATTTCTTTGGGGTGCCTGACGTGAGATGATAGTAGAGGCGTCTGGACAGCTTCATTGTAATCATGCCTACATGAGTGGAGGGAAGGGCTTCACAGTTACCTTTTTTACAGGTGAACCTGTAGACGTCATGTGATAACTGAAGTTATCCTTTCTTGTCGCTGGGCTTGTTTTATTGTTTTTACAGTAGATGACCGAGTTCGTTCAGATGTTTTTCAGGGTCAGTTCATGTGAAGTTCTTCAATATTTGCTTTAGAACTCTTCTTCTTTGTAGACGCTGGTGTACTGCGCTCTGTAAAATGTCAATGCGATGGTTTCTTTCCTCCTCATAGGTCCTCCTCCCTGGTGACAGCGATCCATAATTCTCTTTGTTTGGTGTCTATGTCTCTTTTGTAGAAGCAGTTGTTTAGTAGTACTTGTGTAGAGAGTTCTGTTACTTGATGGATTTGCTTCCAGGTACTGCAGTGAGTGAGTGCCCTTCGAATATACACTGCGATAGTAGAATCCTTGTATCGTTGGGGGCACTCGCTGTTCCTGATCAGGCAGTGGCCAGGGTTTGTGGGTTCCACGTAAACGTTGGTGTTGAAGTTTTTTTTATCTTTTCTTATCAGGATGTCCAGGAATGGTATTGCTCCGTTGACCCGGTGTTCGATGGTGAAGTTTAGTCCCGGGGTTTCTTGCAGGCACCATCTTAGTTGTTCTATATATTTTATTTTCTTCGTGTTTTTTATTTATTATATTTTTTTTCATGAAAATGTCGTCGATGTATCTGGTTTCTTAATTTTCTTGAAGACTGTTTCTTCCACAGACCACATAAATAAGTTTGCTAGTAGTACTCCGAGTGGACAACCTGTAGCAACAGCATCAATTTGTCTATACTCGTGGTGGGATGCTTCACCCGGTCCTGCATTCCATTTTCTGGTCCCCTGGGACTTGATGTCCCATCTTAGCATCTTAGTTGTTCTATTTATTTTCTTCGTGTTTTTTTTTTTTTTTTATGAAAATGTCACCGATGTATCTGGTTTCTTAATTTTCTTGAAGACTCTCTCTTCCACAGACCACATCAAAAAGTTTGCTAATAGTACTCCGAGTGGAGACCATATAGTAACACCTTCAGTTTGTATATACTCGTGGTGGGAGGCTTCGCCCGGACCTGCATTCCATTTTCCGGTCCCCTGGGACCTGACGTCAAGCCTCTAGCCGCTCGCCTATCACCACATAAGAATGAGGTCAACCCTCATCGCTTTGTCTTTAGGACGCCAGCTCTGGCTATGACCTGAACCGGACCAGCAACCACCCCAACATCAGAAGTCCTTGTCCGCCTTACTTTGGTGGTGGACATTTGGGTCCCTGGTGACTTCACTTAATTATCAATTGTACAGTTTTATTTTATTAATATATCTGCAACTGCTTTTACCAAAAGTTTATCTGTATTCTGACCACCTACCTACACAATACTAGACAAAGCTCATATATATTTCCTAGTATGAGGAGGCAGTAGACACGAGCCGAAACGATAATTACTCCCAGCAAGGTCTAAAGCACTGTTCAGGGGATACTGTGAACTTATCATTAAACCCAGCTGTGACCTCACTGAACGTTTTTCTTCGTGTTTCACAACACAAAGGGGCAGTCACAGCCTGCCCTCTAAAGACAACTCTCTTCCTCCACACAAAACTACAAGCACCTAATAACACACACACCCTTCACTCAAAAATTTTAAAATCATCATGGCGACTCCCACACCAGCCTCATAGTCCCCATCTGAGGAGGGGACCATAAATGTCCCCAGGTCGGACTGCCTTTCTGTCGAAGACCCTAAGTGTCTTGACACCCCCCTCAACTTTTTCTTCATTAACTTCTGCAACATTCGCGGTTTAAGATCTAATTTTCAATCTGTAGAGCACCACCTCTCCTGTTCTAAACCTCATCTTATTTTCCTCACCGAAACTCAGATGTCTGAGGCAACTGACAGTAGCCCCTTTTCTGTTCCCTCCTACTTTCTCTATCTTCATTTTCGATCCAAAGCTCAATGCTGCGTTTGTGTGCGCAATGACTTAACCTGCTCTCGTGCCCACACTCTTGAATCTTCCAAGTTTTCCACCATCTGGCTACGACTGCAGAGTCACTCTCAAACTAAATTTATCTGTGTTGTATACCTCTCACCTAACTCCTCTGACTATGAAAAATGTTTTGACTGCTTAACTTTCAAAGTGGAGCACATTCTGACCCTTTTTCCCTTTGGCAGAGATCTCCATTCTTGCAGACTTCAATGTTCACCACCAGATTTGGCTTTCCTCTCCCTTTACTGACCATCCTGGTGAACTAGCCTACAACTTTGCTATCCTCCACGATCTAGAGCAATTGGTGCAACACCCTACTCGTATTCCTGACCGTCTTGGAGATACGCCCAACATTCTTGACCTTTTCCTGACCTATAATCCTTCTGCTTATACTGCCACCCTTTCTTTTCCATTGGGCTCCTTCGATCACAATCTCATATATTTATCTTGTCCTATCGCTCCAATCTCTCCTCAGGATTCCCCTAAGCGAAGGTGCCTCTGGCGTTTTGCCTCTGCTAGTTGGAGGAACCTGAGAATTTATTTTGCTGATTTTCCTAGAAATGACTACTGCTTCCGTGTTAGAGACCCGTCTTTGTGTGCTGAACGCATAACAGAGGTGATAGTGTCTGGCATGGAGGCGTACATTCCTCACTCTTTTTCTCGTTCTAAACCTTCTAAACCTTGGTTAAACACAACTTGTTCTCGTGTAATACATGATAGAGGCCCTTGTACAGAGTTAGCAGCTGGGGGGATGAGAAAAACTGGCGGAGACGTCTCAGAACACCTAACTTCATATAAGCTGTTTTACCTAGAGATGAGAAGTGAAGTTTCCAGTTCAGATTATAAGTAAAGGACAGACCGAGGATGTTCAGTGTAGAGGAGGGGGACAGTTCAGTGTCATTGAAGAAGAGGGGATAGTTGTCTGAAAAGTTGTGTCGAGTTGATAGATGGAGGAATTGAGTTTTTGAGGCATTGAACAATACCAAGTTAAATCTGCCGAAATCAGAAATTTTAGAAAAATCAGAAGTCAAGCGTTATGTGGCTTCCCTACGCGAAATGTTTACTTCCTGAACGGTTGGACGTCTATGAAAAGACGTGGAAAAGTGCAGGGTGGTATCATCAGCGTAGAAGTGGATAGGACAAGAAGTTTGGTTTAGAAGATCATTAATGAATAATAAGAAGAGAGTGGGTGACAGGATAGAACCCTGAGAAACACCACTGTTAATAGATTTAGGAGAAGAACAGTGACCGTCTACCACAACAGCAATAGAACGGTCAGAAAGGAAACTTGAGATGAAGTTTCAGAGAGAAGGATAGAAGCAGTAGGAGGGTAGTTTGGAAATCAAAGCTTTGTGCAAGACTCTATCAAAAGCTTTTGATATGTCCAAGGTAACAGCAAAAGTTTCACCAAAATCTCTAAAAGAGGATGATCAAGACTCAGTAAGGAAAACCAGAAGATCACCAGTAAAGCGACCTTGACGGAACCCGTACTGGTGATCAGATAGAAGGTTGTGAAGTGATAAATGTTTAAGAATCTTCTTGTTGAAGATCGTTTCAAAAACTTTAGATAGGCAGGAAATTAAATCAATAGGACGGTAGTTTGAGGAATTAGAACAGTCACCCTTTTTAGAAACAGGTTGAATGTAGGCAAACTTCCAGCAAGAAGGAAAGGTAGATTTTGACAGACAGAGCTGAAAGAGTTTGACTAGGCAAGGTGCAAGCACGGAGGCACAGTTTCGGAGAACAATAGGAGGTACCCCATCAGGTCCATAAGCCTTCCGAAGGTTTAGGCAAGCAAGGCCATGAAAAACATCATTGCGAAGAATTTTAATACGTGGCATGAAGTAGTCGGAGGATGGAGGAGAGGGAGGAACAAGCCCAGGATCGTTCAAGGAAGAGTTTTTAGCAAAGGTTTGAGTGAAGAGTTCAGCTTTAGAAATAGATGGGATAGCAGTGGTGCCATCTGGTTGAAATAAAAGAGGGAAAGAAGAAGAAGTTTTTGGCTAGTTGGAGAACAGACTTGGCATGGTTCCGGGCAGAAATATAAAGTGCATGAGATTCTGGTGATGGAAGGCTTAAGTACCTTTTGTGTGCCACCTCTCTATCATGTATAGCACGAGAACAAGCTGTGTTAAAGAAAGTTTTAAAAGGTTTAGGACGAGAAAAAGGGTGAGGAATGTACGCCTCCATGTCAGACACTATCACCTCTGTTATGCGCTCAGCACACAAAGACGGGTCTCTGACACAGAAGCAGTAATCATTCCAAGGAAAATCAGCAAAATACCTCCTCAGGTCCCCCCAACTAGCAGAGGCAAAACGCCAGAGGCACCTTCGTTTAGGTGGATCCTGAGGAGGGACTGGAGCGATAGGACAAGATACAGATATGAGATTGTGATCGGAGGAGCTCAACGGAGAAGAAAGGGTGACAGCATAAGCAGAAGGATTAGAGGTCAGGAAAAGGTCAAGAATGTTGGGTGTATCTCTAAGACGGTCAGGAATACGAGTAGGGTGTTGTACCAATTGCTCTAGGTCATGGAGGATAGCAAAGTTGTAGGCTAGTTCACCAGGATGGTCAGTGAAGGGAGAGGAAAGCCAAAGCTGGTGGTGAACATTGAAGTCTCTAAGAATGGAGATCTCTGCAAAAGGAAAGAGGGTCAGAATGTGCTCCACTTTGGAAGTCTGGGGGTGTTCCACTCATGCTCATACAGCTCTTCTAGACAGGGTGGAATCAAAAGCTTTTCGTCTCATCAACTCTTCTCCTCTAACTGTCTTCAGCCTCTCTCTCACCGCCGCCATGTTGCATATCTAGCTGTCTTGTACCGCTATTTTCATGCTGACTGTTCTTCTGATCTTGCTAACTGCATGCCTTCCCTCCTCCCGTGGCCTCGCTGCAAAAGACTCTTTTTTCTCTCATCTCCTATTCTGTCCACCTCTCTAACGCAAGAGTTAACTAGTATTCTCAATCATTCATCCCTTTCTGTGGTAAACTCTGGAACTGCGTACCTGCTTCAGTATTTCCACCTTCCTATGACTTGAATTCCTTCAAGAGGGGTTTCAAGACACTTATTCATCAATTTATGACTACTGCTTTGACCCTTTTATGGTGACTGGCATTTCAGTGGGCATTTTTTTTTATTGGATTTTTTTTGCCCTTTGCCAGTGTCCTTCCTACATAGAAAAAAAAAAAAGATACTTTTCTCCGCTGGGGTAGATGAACTCTTGAGTACAGCATTCGCGGAGATCGCAGACCGTTTTCTCAGGGATGTCAAGGGTAGGGATGTTGCCGTAGTAGCATACACGATCATTTATGTAGATGATGATTCGCTGAATCTGGACGCTCGTGAGGGACTTGACATCTAGTCATCCAATGGTCCCTCATAACTTAATGTTTTTTTAGGATATCCAGGGAGTCCGTGGTTGAATTCAGGCTGTAGGTGGCTAGTACCTAACTAGGGGGTCAGTATGGAGCAGAGCTTCTTAGTGATGTCGTAAGTAGGAGTGGGTATCTACAAGATAATAGTTTTTTTTTTTTTTTTTGTTTCCTGGTTTGTGTGTATCTACACTGCTATATCAGTAGCCCATGCCATACACTCCGATGAGTTTCTTAAACTTGATGGTGTTTTTTTTTTTTTTTTTTTTGACGTTACAGGTGAAGATGAGTTTGTTGCGTTTTTTTTTTTCTTCAGAGCTTCCGTCTGGTATTTTGTTGACTTTGCAAACTTTGTGTCATCCTTCGGGATGTCGTTGATCTTGTCTATGTAGTCTGAAGTATTCATGAGGACGGAGGTTGTCGCTTTATCTGCTTTCCGTGTTGTTATGTTGCAGCCCTCCTTTATTTGCTTGGCTGCCTTTTTTCTTGATGATCTTGGATTATTTTGAAGTTTCTTCTCATCTTTGCTGCTTCTACAACTATTTCTTGCTTGAAGGTGAGCTTGATAACAATGTGGCTTCTTCTGGCTAAGCTTTCTATATTTCCTGTCTTGACAACAAGTGCCTTGTCATCCTAAAAGGGCTGTACATCATATATATATATATATATATATATATATATATATATATATATATATATATATATATATATATATATATATATATATATATATGAATATGATGTACAGCCCTTTTAGGATGACAAGGCACTTGTTGTCAAGGTTCTGCCCCTCTCACAACTGCCATTAACTTGGGTCAGCCCCCCTAAACTACCACCTTCGTAGCCTAGTGCAGGGCTCAAAATCACCTATATAGGGCACTTCTGGTCTCCTGTGGTGGTTAAACAAATGATGTCACCCCTCTGTCTTTACCTGAGCGTGGAGTAAAGAATAACAAACCCCCATCAGACACCGAGCACACTTCGCTTGCTGAGAAAAAAATCCTACAACCACGTCCTATATGGGGTCACAGCTAAAGCAAAGGACAAACAACTATGAGATTATAATGTTCTATGAGCTACCGCCATTTAGAGACAAAAGCACCCACGCTCACAATATTACCTCCTCCATCAGGACAGAAACATTTACAGCCTCCCAGAAGACAATACCACACAGACACGGTAAAACCCGAGGAGGAAGTAAACTTTACTGTACGGCAGAGAATCTCTATATCCTCTGGTTTCAAAGCTCTCAGCAAAACTTTGGATCCCAATAACATTTAACAACACAAAATACTACATATACAAGAACACGCAGCCAACAGACAAAAGTATGAGCCAGCCAATCGCTCTCTGATATGCCAAAGCACTCGGCCCAGAGCCAAGGAGTAGGTGTGAAAAGATAGTTATCCAGATTAAAGGTGCTTAACAGCAGGCAGGCTCCTGGAGACTCATATTTTACCTACATTAGCAGGGGCTTACTGCTTTAAATACGTAAATAATATCTTATCAAACAAAAACCCTCTAAAGTTTATATCCACCTTAGTCTACTTGTCTTGCTCTGCTTCAAACTTGCATGGCTTCTCCCTGGCCTTTCTGAACACCAACTGATCAAAGGGACAGTAAGAGATGCAGGCTTGTCCCACGCTCTGCTATGAGGTGTGGTAAGTCATATGACAAAGGAGAAGGGGGTGGAATGGGGAAGGGAGGGGGTAGGGTGTTGGTGGCAGCCCGCCATCCACCGACGCTGCACAAAATCACAACAAAACGTTTATGTTTAAAAAATTCTAGTTTATCTGGGGAGCTGGGTCAAAACAGATTATATACAGACTGCTGCAGTCTCAGCCCTCAAAAAGAAAGGGGGTTAGGTAAATTAAATGGGGAAGATTAACTTTAGATTTACATAAAACTTAGAGTAAGTCTGGGAGTCTTTGAACTCGACGTGACCACAACTCGTCCGTGTCCCGCGTTCCCTCTCCTTTCTCTCTCTCTCTCTCTCTCTCTCTCTCTCTCTCTCTCTCTCTCTCCTATTTGGGCAGCCTATAATACGCCCTCTCCCCACAGATTTTTTTTTTTGTAAGTTGCATGCAAGCTTACGAAATTCTTAGCACAGACAACAAATTCAAGGCTCTACACATGACTACTCGCACCAAGGTGTCAGAGCAATTTACCTGAAATTCAAAGGGGGCGCATACAAATTACAAAAACAGAATGCTACAGCACAGTCATCTTAATTACAAGAAACAACAGGGCTCCAACTTGGTCCTTCATACTTAAACGTTGTTTTCTCCTACTCCCACTAGATCTGTCTCTGTGTCTCATCCAGAACCTGTGATCTTGGCTACACTGGGGTGAGGTTTTAGTCCTACAGGGAGTCGTATTTTGGTCACCCTTCGTCCAGCAGCTACGGCTGCTTCTGGTTGTCCTGTGACTATCATCTTCTCTTTCCTCTACCTTAACTACTTCTCCATCTACTCTCATCTCTTCTGTTCTCTCTACTACACAGCCTACTCTTTTTTTCTGTACTTTCTCCCCCACATTATACAAACACTAGAATCATCAAGTAACGACATCCCTACAACCTTGCCACATTCAATTCGCCCACAAGGGGTCGTAGCCTCCTGGTGCAACATCACGGCACTGGCCAAACGAATCTCCCCCATCAGGCTATCAAGCAAGTCTAACTCACTTCAACTCTCCCCACTGGAGAACACACTACTCTCATCTGCGGGCCTTCACTAGCCACACGTTCATACCAACTTGCCCGCTCCTGGGACCGAATGCTCAAAAATCTTAAGAGCCCTTTAAGTGCTAAAGATCCCTTAGCCCCCTTAAGAGCGATGCTCAAAGCGTAAGGTCCCTTACGATCACCGCCAAAGTTCCCTTTAGTAAAGATTGCTGAGGTACCACCCTTAAACTGAAGGTTGCTAAGTCTGTTTACCCTATTAATCGGCATTATCGGTGTTTTTAGTATGAGACATGGAACTTTACATAAAATGCGCTATATCTCCTAAATAAGTAAAGACAGAAGGCTTCCCTGGGAACTGGATGGAGTTCCTTGTGACGGTTCCACATCTCACTGTTTGGAGCATTTCTAGCCCCATTTTATCTTGTCAAAAATCAATAATAAGTTTACCTTATGTAGGGCCCGAGGGTGGAGGGGAAAAGCACTGGTTAGAGGGTTCAGAATGTTAAATTAGTTTATCTTATGGAGGGTCCAGAGGGGGCGAAGCCTTATCGTTTAGGCTACAAAATGTAACCATTTTATCGTCAAAAATTGATAATAAGTTTACCTTATGTAGGGCCCGAGGGTGGAGGGGAGAAAGACTGGTTAAAAGGTTCAGAATGTTAAATTAGTTTATCTTATGGATCTTATCGTTTAGGTTACAAAATGTTAGGTTAGGTTATTTTACCATATGAGGGTGTCCAGGAGGGAGTCCTTCCCCAGTTCGGAGGTTACAAAATATTAGGTTAGTGTATCTTATGGGGGATGATCTAGTACGTTACTGGGGTTCAAGGGGGGGAGTATTAGTTGAAACTGTAAATTTACCTAGATTTATACGTGAAGAAATTGTGCAGCTGTCCCAGGTACTAGATCCAGATGTTGCTCGAAGTTTAAGGATTTTTGTTTAAAGAGAGGGG
The DNA here is from genome assembly GCF_035594125.1 of Scylla paramamosain. NCBI lineage: Eukaryota > Metazoa > Arthropoda > Malacostraca > Decapoda > Portunidae > Scylla > Scylla paramamosain. The sequence goes on from NC_087163.1 coordinate 16,365,623, forward strand.
TGGTGTGCTCAAAATAAGAAGTGTTTGTCATAATCCGAATGATCGTATTTATGTAGTAAGTTCAGGCATGTTAGATGGGTGACATAAGTGGTACACCAGATTGGATTGCAGTAAAGAAGGTGTGGATATATATGCGCATAATACAGGGTTTTTAACACTTCATATGGCATGAAATTTCTTAATCTGTACAGTATGGCAGTACTTTTTGAAAAATTTTTTCGAGATTTTTTTTACATGGGATTTAAAGTTGATTTTAATCAAACATGACTTCCCCCCAAAAAAAACTATTTGATCTACTTATTATGCTAGCATTTATTATTAGATCAGGAAGGAAAACATTAATTTTATTAGAAAATAACATATAAAAAGTTTTATTGGTACTGTATTAATTGTGAGTATTACTTTAACACCAATTCTGTAACTTGTTACGATCTTGATTAGCCTGTGTGAATGACGCTTCAATATTAGACTCTGTGAAATACAAGGTTATGTCATCTGGCGGAAGTAAATATGATACTAATATCGTTAATATATATAATGAACAAAATAGACCCTAAAACAAACTAAAAAAAGTCTTTGAACCAGGAGTGCATAGGTCCGCGTATACCATAAAAACATAATTTGTCAAGGAGAATGTTTTGGTTAACGGTATCAAAGGCTTTCGAAAAGTCAACAAAGATTTATTTATTTTTTTATGTAGGAAGGATACTGGCCAAGGGCAACAAAAATCTAATAAAAAAAATGCCCTCTGAAATGCCAGTCCCATAAAAGGGTCAAAGCAGTGGTAAAAAATTGGTGGATAAGTGTCTTGAAACCTTGAAAAAAGATGGAAAAGACTGATAATCTATTGTTAAGGGATGAATAGAGTTGGGAGAAAAACACACTGAAGGAATCAAAGTATTACAACCTGACCTAAAGCTATACTGGCATCTACTTAAAATTTTCTTGCTATCAAGATATGCCAATAATTTATTTTTCATTAATAATTCATATATTTTGGAGAAAAGAGACAGGATGAAAATGGGACGATAATTGTTAGGCTCACTTTTTGGGCCAAATTTGTGTCAAGGCGTAATATTTTCAGTTTTTAAATTAGAGGGAAATTTGCCAGTGGATATTGATTATTAGAAGGTAATGTAGTGGGGTAAGCAATTTCTTTTGTGTTACGTTTAAATATGTGGACGGATATTTCATTAACATATGACTTTTTATTTTTGAGTGTCTTGATGACATACATCACGTTAGTGGAAGTGACTGGAGGGACAATCATTGAGTTTTGATAAATTCCATAAAGATAATCAGTGGCTTCTCTAATAGCAAGGGATAGTGTATCATTGACTCTTGTTGGAATTTCACTGAAAGGATCATTAAGAACATCTGCAATTTCTTCTGGCCTGTTAAGTAAGACATAATCAGATAAGGTGGGTATCATTATTTTTAGTTGATGACGACCTGCTAATTCATTAGTAGCTTGTCATATTTTCTTAGTATTGTTTTTAAAGTTACTGAAAAAAAATAATGTAGTAATCATACTTTGCTACTCTGTTTAATTGTGTAAATTGGTTACGGTATAACTTGTAAGCGTTGTGATTGACAGTTCCTAATTTTTACATCTTAAATAATTTACTTTTGTACTTAATCGAGTTTAGTATTTATGATGTTAACCATGGATTAGACAGTCGTTCGACAGTTACAAATTTAGTTTCTATAGGGAAGTACTTGTTATATAGCTGATTTAGTGTTTCCTTAAAATTATTGAAGTTTACATTTATGTCATTAGAATTAAGTAAAACATCCCAATTAATTGCAGATAAATTAGTGGTAAATAATTTATGTTGAAGTCTATTAAAGATTTTGTAGACTATTTTACGTTTGGTGCAAAAATCGGACATTAGTGAAATATGGAGGAAAGTTTGGGGAGGTGGTCAGATGACTGATAGTGGATGTTTCCAGAGGTAGATGGTGGAGTGAAGTTTGTCCAAATGGAGTGAGGGTTGACTTAAGTTAGGATTATCCGAAAATCTAGTAGGACGTGATCTGTGGGGAAAGTAACTTAATGTATGCATAGAATAAAAAAAAAAAAAGTGGTTAGTTGGTAGATGAGAAGAATGTTCTAGGAGATTAATGTTAATGTCCCCGAGTAGGTAATGTTATTATCATTATTTTTATTTTTATTTTATCTATTTATTTTATTATAATTATTATTATTATGTTTTTTTTAATCCTGAGATAGTATGTTATGTAATATGTGTGAATTCTTGCACCGCAGTATGCTTACTATGCGGTCTGTATATAAAAGAAAATATAAAATTAGTTGATAGTTTTAACATAACTACATATCTCTATGTCTTCGTTAACAGAAGTATATTGCTGAATAGGTGTAATTTGAAGGTCAGATTTAATGAAAAGAGTATCTCCCACATGTTCTCTATGGACTCAACAGGCATGATAAGCGCTATAGCCTTCTAGGATGTTGGCTGGAATCCTTTAACCAAGTGTCCGATAATGCAATAATGTGAGGTTGGTTATTGAACCATTTAAAGAGAGACGATAGACTATTATTATTATTTTTTTTTTTCTGAAGGGATTTAGCAATGAGGTGGAAGATGTTGCGGCAAGGTTGTGGCACGGTACTAGTGTGCGAATTGTATTCCTCAGTACTGCAATAATTGGAAAGGGAGTCAAGGTCAGTAAGATCATTTACTACTGTAATGATCTGTCCCAATATCATCTGCATCTGTGAGGTTGTCACTAATAACATTATCATAAAGGCATTCATAAAGATTTAGCATTGATAACCAGAAGAAAAAAAAAAAGAGAAAAAGTATAATAATATAACGTGGTAGAGAATGGAAAAAAAATAAAGATAGTGATATATATATATATATATATATATATATATATATATATATATATATATATATATATATATATATATATATATATATATATATATATATATATATATATATATATATATATATATATATATATATATATATATATATATATATATATATATATATATATATATATACACACACACACACACACACACACACACACACACACCAAGTAGCGTTACATTATTATAACAACAGGTCTTATGGATGCATAGTGTGAACTCAATTAATGTAAAGAAAATATTACCTAACAAATATTATCATTTGCAAAAGTACAAAAACTGTCATACAAGTAAATATTAGGACACTATGGCATAAAGAAAAACATATGTTATGACAGTACCAGCAACGTAAGATATAGTACAAAAAAAATAGCATCAGCAAAGTAAGATATAGTACTATAAAAAAAAGTACGTCTTGCATAGTGTAGATGTGTTACGATCATACTATATATCCTACATAGGCATGTCCAGAAGCAGCACTAGGCCTAGACAAGTGTAAAGATTCTGTTTTTAATAAAATCTCTGGTATTAGCCTCAGGGTACCATATGAAAGAGCATATCTGTAAAATTCCATATGTAATACTAATATGTGAGGTAATACTAATGTGAGGCCATTTTTTTTTTTTTCAGTTATAGTGACGATCATTTCAAATATATATGTGTACAGGTTAGGCGCTGGCCATGTAGAATGAACCATTTATTAAACATTCATACGATAAAACATCTCTTGAGGCATCAATAATTAAGATTATAGAGATATTATACATCCACATTCTGAGATATTCTGAGTTTCAAGACATATGTATTTGTAAAAAAACACGTACATGTAAGCCTATTACATCTTATGTAAGCTTATGTAAGTATTGGCTGTTCCCCGCCACCAGAGCTTGGCGGCTACCAGCTGCAACAGCCCTCGTACCTTCCCTAGATTTACGAAACAGGTTGTTGCCGCGGGTGCTATTTGCAACTTCCCGGGCAATCTCCCGCTTTCACAGCAACCGTATAACAACCTCCGAGAAACGATATCCACAAAGACTTGCGACAGTTGGCGGGTGGAGTTTGCTAACCCGCCTAAGAGTGCTCACTGGCTGCCGGTAGTGATGCAGCACTGAAGCGGCGTCACATGCAAGGCAGCCAATCACAAGAAGGCTATGTGCTATTGCTTACGGAGTCACGTGACATTGTTTTACAAACTTTGATATAGCGATATCGCCTGCCCACAATCGCCGTACATTACAGTTTCCCAGTCCTCACAGCTTAATATCATGGCAAGTGAATCTCCAAAGAAAATTAAAAGACCATGTTTCACCGGGAATTAAATCATAACGTTGGTGGGCTGCGGTGCTCCTAGGACAGCTAGATAATAGGATCACCGCTGATAAGAAAACTAAGGTCTGAGAGGAGGTGACTGCATGTGTGAATGTAGTCAGCCGAACTGGAAGATCACAAGACGAGGTTTGGAGGAAATTTAAGGACCTACGGACCCATGTCAAGAGCAGGGCTGCTGCAGAACATCATACGCTACAGGCACTGGTAAGTCAGTCGATTATGCCTATCACATTTTCGTTAGCATAGGGGCAGACTTAGCGGTTGACTCAGAAAAGGGATAGATTGTTATATGGATGGAATTACTGTGATTGATATTACCAAAAATGGTGTGAGGTCCTCTTGCAAGTGAGTAAAATTATGGCTTATGGTTCCAGCATATACACAACAGGGTATTCTTTTACTCTTTCACTAGTCTTAACAAGGCTTTTCTTACCCTTCTCATCGGATAGATTTTGTCATTCTAAGTAATTTGAACCCCACATATACCCACTGAGAAATGAAATCCCTCAGTTGCAGTCCATTGAAAAATTTTATTGAATGCCACCTGCAGACTTCCTCTCAATCAATGGCATCCGCGCAGCAAAAAAGGAGATAGACAAGTCATCGACATATAAGCTACCACGAACGCCTTCCGGAAGTACACCAAAGACACACTTTATATCTACAACGAAAGTGTAACACTAAGTATACTTCCTTGCAGCACGCCATCTTCAAGTGGGCGAACTTTTGACAGATCGTCACCAACCCGTACACGACAAGATAAAAAAAAAAAAAACTATTGTATAAAAATAGGGAGTCGACCACAGAGACCAAACTCAAACAGACTATTACTAAGTAAAAATGCCATGACGCCAGGCTATGTCGTAAGCTTTCTCTAAATAAAAAAAAAAAAGATCTGTGACATGGTGATGGTTATTAGCAAATGCTTCACAAATGGAAGATTCCAGAGACAATATAGCGTCACTCGTAGACCTCATTTTCCCAAAACCGTACTGAACAAGAAACAAATAATTGTTTCTCTCCAGGTTCCATATAAGCCTAACATTCACCGTCTTTTCAAGCAACTTACAAATGCATGAAGTTAAAGAAATGGGGCGATAATTGATCATTAGCTGATGATCTTTTCCAGGCTTTGGGAATGGGGATGATTTGAGTCACACCCCAAAAATATGTAAAATCACAGGTAGAGATCAAGTAAAACGGTAAAAGCTTCATCGGACATACGGCGCAAAAAGGAATATGAAGTGTCATCGGGACCCAGAGATGAGTCATGGCACTGGGACAAAACAATGCGTAACTCATAGAAAATCGGACGTTATAAGACTCTTCCAGATGAGGCAAAATTGACGATGAAAATGTCGACGATGAAGTGCCTTAGGTGCAGTTGGATCGTTTCTGGAGACGCTAGCAAAATGTTCAGCAACTGTCTCAGGGTCTGCCACCATCCCCCATCATGAAATAAAACAGGTAGAGGAGGTGCAGAATATTTTCCAGATATTTTGTGGACTCTCTTGAAGACCTCGGTGAGTGGAGTACATACTGTGATGGAAGAGAGTCTTCGAAGACTCCCGCCGAGGAATCTATAAGGTGCGACGCGCACAGGCACGCGCTTGTCGAAAAGCTTCCAAGTAGTGAATGTCCCCACGATGTTTCCGAAGACGAGAAAAGGCAGCACGCTTTTCTCGAATGGCAGCTGTACAATCTGCATTCCACCAGGGAACAGGACGTTTAGAAAGCCGATCAGAGGTCTTTGGGACGGATTGAAGAGCAGCGGAGTGCAAAACATCAGTGAAGCATGTTGCTACCTCATCACTGAGACGGCAGGGGTGCTCAGTTCCTTGAATAGGTGCCATTCCACCTTATGTAGACATCATCGGGGAGGACATAACTGTGGTGTAGAATCAGTTGACTCTAATAAAATTGGGAATTGATCGCTTCCACATAAATCTGATGAAACACTCCAATTAAAACCAAGAAAGAAGTTACAGATACAGAGAAAAAGATCTATTGTTGTAAAGTACCGGTTTGACTATGGAAATGGATAATGTCTCCAGAGTTTTTAATCTCTAATCCTGAATCGAGTTTATTTCTTTCAACAGGAAAACTTGGAGGCAGATATAAGCTGCATAATGTATAAAATTGATTAATAAAAAATCTTAACAGCAACAATCTGCAGCGGCGAGTGAATCTGCAGGTTGATAAAAGGAATATGTGCGAATAAAGACGGCAGTGTCACCATGGCGGCCCTGACCAGGAATAGGAGTGAAGAAAGCACGATACCCTGGAGGACTAAAGTGAGTGGAGTCTCGAGCATTTTATCTTGCAAACAAATAAAAAACAGTAAAAATTTTTTTTTTTTTTCCCAGGAGGCGTGCAAACTGCGACAATTCCACTGCAAAATCTTGAATGTTACTATTTTGAGGGTGTTTTCAGGGAAGGCCCGGAGAGAAGCTTCCCATTGCCAACTTGACTAGGTACCTTACTTGAGTTGCGAGGCTTATCTGGTCCTACGTTGTTTGTAAGCGCAGAAACCTCAAATTGAGTAACGAGTGGGGAAAGCTACTCGCGCACAAGTCTCTGAAACTCCTGATAAGACCGGAGGAGAAAGATTCCTCAACAAATACGTATCGTTATCGCTCTTGGAGTAGGATTTATTTGGAAGACGGATAAAGAAAAAGAAATCCTCTATATCCATATCAGAAGCGGATGAATCACTTTCATTGATGACGTCTGGCTCAGGGACATCAGACGCTCCCACACGGATCTTTCTAGAGGGGGACGCGTTAAGTCTGGGGACTCAGCAGACGCCCGGGAACGTTTCTGGTGGGATTGGGAAGGAAGCGTGAAAGAATTGTTAGTAAGTGGCTGTGGAGGCTTAAAAGTACTGGGAGTCGTTCGTGGTTGGGACTTCGTCAATACGTTGTTTTTGCAGGAGTCTGCGATGTAGCTGGTGAAGATGCAGTGGAGTGCTTTGCTAAAGATTTAGCGGAGGGCTTGGTTGAAGATGCAGAGTAGGTGACCCTTTCCAGAACGGAAAACCTGTTGCAGACGGTAAGTGAAGAAGCGACATTCTCACAGGAACGGAAGTAAACAATTGATAATTGAGAAAGGCGGGAAGGTGTTTCAACCTTATTACCTGTGGTAGAAGTGGAAGAACTAGAGTCGAGGGAGGAGGCGTGTGTTTTTGCCCCAGCATCCTTCTGTCTAAAACGAAGTTTCTTTCTGGCACTATCGAGACTAGTGAATTGAAAATTAGTAAGTTGAAGGATGTCCTGTTCAAGACGGTAGCTCTTGCATTATCGAGAACGTAGCGGGTGAGCTTCCCTGGAAAAAAAAGCAGTAAGGTTGTGATTCGCATTCAGGAGTAGAGTGTGAGTCAAGGGCAGAGCAGTGACCGCACCGAGGACGATCTTTTCGTGTCGCTAATAACTACAACTCCTGAGGTGTAGTAAACGCATTACTATCGCTTATATAAACATTTATGTGCCGATTTTTTTTTTTTTTTTTTTTTTTTTTTTTTTTTTTTTTTTTTTACTGTTTCCAAGCTTTACCACCAAAGAAAGATGATTTTGTGATCCACGAAGTGTAATCTTGCATGAAACACTGAAAATAAGGCTGAAGATGAGGAGGCACATTCTGCCGCTCACAAGCAGTCGGTCCCACCGCTATACACTGTGTTATTCCCCCTGCTGCCAACCTACAATGGAAATCGTCTTGGAGTATATGCACGATCGTGTCTTGAGGAGGGACAGCCGCTTTAAAAATCGCCTTGAACCCCTGTAATTGAGTGATAATGAGCTTATGCTTAAGTACCGCTTTCCTCGACCTGAGCTGTTTGTAATGTTTGAGCAGTTGGAGCCTTTCCTGCAAAGGACTCGATGGAATCATGCGCTGCCTACTCACACCCAGGTTTTGCTGGCTCTGAAGCTCTGTGTCATATATATATATATATATATATATATATATATATATATATATATATATATATATATATATATATATATATATATATATATATATATATATATATATATATATATATATATGAGGGACACCGGCTAAGGGCAACAAATATATAATAAAAAAATAAAAAATAAAAAAGCCCACTGAGATGCCGGTCCCGAATAGCGTCCAAAGTGGTGGTCAAAAATTGAAGGTTAAGTGTCTTGAAACCTCCCTCATGAAGGAGTTCAAGTCATAGGATGGTGGAAATACAGAATCAGAAAGGGAGTTCCAGAGTTTACCAAAGAAGGGGATGAATGACTGGAAATACTGTTTAACTCTTGCATCAGAGAGGTGGACAGAATAGGGGTGAGAGAAAGAAGAAAGTCTTATGCAGCGAGGCCACGGGAGGAGGGGAGTCATACAGTTAGCAAGATCAGAAGAGCAGTTAGTATGAAAATAGCGGTAGAAGATAGTAAGAGATGCAACATTCCGGCGATGAGAAAGAGGCTGAAGACAGTTAGAGGAGAGATGATGAGACGAAAAGCTTTTGATTCCACCCTGTCTAAAAGAGCGGTATGAGTGGAACCCCAAAAGACATATGAAGCATACTCCATACATGGACGGATGAGGCCCTTCTACAGAGTTAGTAGGTGAGGGGGTGAGAAAAACTAACTGTTTCAGCTAGAGATGAAATGTGAAATTTACAGTTTAGATTACAAGACAAGGACAGACTGTGGGTGAAGAGGGTAGAAGAGGGTTATAGCTGAGTGCCATTGAAGAAGAGGGGATAGTTGTCTGGAAGGTTGTGTCGAGTTGATAGATGGAGGGAATGAGTTTTTGAGGCACTGAACAATACCAAGTTTGCTCTGCCCCAATCAGAAATTTTAGAGAGATCAGAAGTCAGGAGTTCTGTGGCTTTCCTGGATGAACTGTTTACTTCCTGAAGGGTAGATCGTCTGTGAAAAGACGTGGAGAAGTGCAGGGTGGTATCATCAACGTAGGAGTGGAAAGGGCAAGAAGTTTGGTTTAAAAGATCATTGATGAATAATAGGAAGAGAGTGGGTGACAGGACAGAACCCTAAGGAACACCACTGTTAATAAATTTAGAAGAACAGTGACTGTCTACCACAGTAGCAATAGAATGGTCAGAAAGGAAACTTGAGATGAAATTACAGAGAGAAGGATAGAAGCCGTAGGAGGGTAGTTTGGAAATCAAAGCTTTGTGCCAGACTCTATCAAAAGTTTTTTTGATATATCTAAGGCAACAGCAAAAGTTTCACCAAAATCTCTAAAAGAGGATGACCAAGACTCAGTAAGGAAAGCTAGATCACCAGCAGAGCGGCCTTGACGGAACCCATACTGGCGATCAGACAGAAGGTTGTGAAGTGATAGATGTTTAGGAATCTTCTTGTTGAGGATAGATTCAAAAACTTTAGATAGGAAGGAAATTAAAGCAATGGGACGGTAGTTTGAAGGATTAGAACGGTCATCCTTTTTAGGAACAGACTGAATGTAGGCAAACTTCCAGCAAGAAGGAAAGGTAGATGTTAACAAAGTTGAAAGAGTTTGAATAGGCAAGGTGCAAGCACGGAGGCGCAGTTTCAGAAAACAATAGGAGGGACCCTATCAGGTCCATAAGCCTTCCGAGGGTTTAGGCCACCGAGGGCATAGAAAACATCATTCCGAAGAATTTTAATAGATAGTATGTAGTCAGAGAGTGGAGGAGAGAGAGGAACAAGCCCTGAATCATCCAAGATAGAGTTTTTAGCAAAGGTCTGGCCGAAGAGTTCAGTTTTAGAGATAGATGTGATAGCAGTGGTGCCATCTGGTTCAAATAAAGGAGGGAAAGAAGAAGAGGCAATGTTATTGGAGATATTTTTAGCTAGATGCCAGAAGTCACAAGGGTAGTTATATCCTGAAAGATTTTGACACTTTCTATTAATTAATGAGTTTTTGGCTAGTTGGAGAACAGACTTGGCATGGTTCCGGGCAGAAATATAAAGTGCATGAGATTCTGATGATGTGAGCCACCTCTCTATCATGTATAGCATGAGAGCAAGCTGTGTTAATCCAAGGTTTGGAAGGTTTAGATCGAGAAAAAGAGTGAGGAATGTACACCTCCATGCCAGACACTATCACCTCTGTTATGTGTTCGGCACACAGAGACGGATCTCTGTTACAGAAGCAATAGTCATTCCAGGGAAAAACATCAAAATACCTCCTCAGGTCACCCCAACTAGCAGAGACAAAACACCAGAGGCACCTCCGCTTAGGGGAGGACAAGATACAGATATGAGACTGTGATCGGAGGAGCCCAGCGGAGAAGAGAGGGTAACATTATAAACAGAATGATTAGAGGTTAGGAAAAGGTCAATAATGTTGGGCGTATCTCCAAAATGGTCAGGAATACGAGTAGTTGCACCAATTGCTCTAGGTCGTGGAGGATAGTAAAGTTGAAGGCTAGTTCACCAGGATGGTCAGTGAAAGGAGAGGAAAGCCAAAAAGCTGGTGGTGAACATTGAAGTCTCCAAGAATGTAGGCCTCTGCGAAAGGGAAGTGAGTCAGAATGTGCTCCATTTTGGACGTTAAGTGGTCAAAGAATTTGTTATAGTCAGAGGAGTCAGGTGAGAGGTATACAGCACAAATAAATTTAGTTTGAGGGTAACTGTAGTCGTAGCCAGATGATGGCTACGAGCATGGGCACGAGAGCAAGTTGTAACTGCGCACATAAAAGCAGCATCCAGCTTTGAATTGAAAATGAGGATAGAGAAAGTGGCAGGGAACAGAAAAGGTGCTACTGTCAGTTGCTTCAGACACCTGTGTTTCAGCGAGGAAAAATAGATGAGATTTATTAGAGGATAGGTGATGTTCTATAGATTGAAAATTAGATCTAAGACCGTGAATGTTGCAGAAATTAATGAAGAAAAAGTTGAGGGAAGTATCAAGACACTTAGGGTCGATAGCAGAAGAGCAGTCCGACCTAGGGACATTTGTGGTCCCCTCCCCAGATCTGGACTCCGGAGCTGGTGTAGGAGTCGCCATGATTTTGGATTTTGAGTGAAGAGTGTGTGTGTGTGTAATTAGATACTCGTAGTTTTGTGTGAAGGAAGAGAGTTGTCTTTAGAGGGCAGGCTGTGACTGCCCCCTTGCATTGTGAGACACAAAGAGAAACGATTAGTGAGCTCACAGCTGGATTTAATGATAAGTTCACAGCACCCCCTGATCCAGTGCTTTAGATCTCACTGGGAGTAATTATCGTTTCAGCAGGTGCCTACTGCCAGTAGATCCTTTCTTAATGTCATCGGAGACACTGCAGGCAAGATATTTATATTTACTGGTGTTGGATACTTCAGCACAGAGCTGAGTGTCTTGGTAATTGTCTCGGGTCCTTCCCCAGGCCTTATTACGGGGGCTATTCTCTTACATTCTTTATATTCACCCAAAGCGGAAATACAAGGTAAGGAAAATGCTCCTGCACTTCAGAGGGTCCAGGTGGTGGAAGAAGCCAAAAAGACGTTAGGTTAGATTAGTTGCTTTTATGTGAGAAATGACCTAACCTAACGTAACCACGAGGGCTTAGCCCCCTAGACCTACCTTTAAGGACAGTAATGTAAGTTAGCATTACCTAAGCTAACCCCTGTAGGGCTTCGTCCCCTCTGGAACACCCCTGAAGGATGGAGGAACTTCTCCCCCACCTTATATGTGTGTTTGTGTGTATGTGCACGTGTATATATATATATATATATATATATATATATATATATATATATATATATATATATATATATATATATATATATATATATATATATATATATATATATATATATATATATATATATATATATATATATATATATAAATATATATATATATATATATATATATGTATATATATATATATATATATATATATATATATATATATATATATATATATATATATATATATATATATATATATATATATATATATATATATATATATATATATATATATATATATATATATATATATATATATATATATATATATATATATATATATATATATATATATATATATATATATATATATATATATATATATATATATATATATATATATATATATATAAATATATATATATAAATATATATATTTATATATATATATATATATATATATATATATATACATATATATATATATATATATATATATATATATATATATATATATATATATATATATATATATATATATATATATATATATATATATATATATATATATATATATATATATATCTATATATATATATATATATATATATATATATATATATATATATATATATATATATATATATATATATATATATATATATATATATATATATATATAGATATAGATATATATATATATACTCGTAGTATATATATGGAAGAATGGGAGAATAGAAATGTAATAAAGCCGGTCAAGGACTAGACAATTACTACTTTTCTTTTATTATTAAAATGCGCAATATCTCATAAATAACTTTTCTGGGTGAATAAACTGATGTTCAGTTCAGTTCAGTTCAGGAATAACATTAAAGAGTGGCTAACTGTCAAGGTAAAAAGGCATTTAAGTAAAGTAGCTGCATGCCACGGTTTATAAAGTTGTAATCCAGTGCTAGGAACATGTCAAAATTAGTTCCTAGTGTCAAAATATGTGAGTGCATGATTAGTAAGGAGGGATAAGGGAGGAGCATCCCAAGTATAGTTGACTGCTGTTTAGGTGTTGTTAGTAATGAAATGTGGGTCCAAGAATTGCTAATCTTTCCAAACCTAACCTTACGTAACCTGGCGTCAAGTACCCCTGGGCCTGTCCCTTCCTCACCCACCCCATTATTATTCCTGTACTCACATATTTAGACATTAGGAATAATTTTTGACATATATATATATATATATATATATATATATATATATATATATATATATATATATATATATATATATATATATATATATATATATATATATATATATACATATATATATATATATACATATATATATATATATATATATATATATATATATATATATATATATATATATATATATATATATATATATATATATATATATATATATATATATATATATATATATATATATATATATATATATATATACATATAGTTATACATTGTTATGTTAACTATTAATTTACTAATTATTTACTTCATATTTCCATCAGAAAAAAAAAATCTGGCACAATACCATTTCATGGGTGATAAGTAGGCCTACTTCGTGACTAAATCATAAGAATTCTGAATTGGGATCATAATATTGCAGGCGATAGTGGGTATCCCCTACCCACTTATGGTGCCAGTGAGCAATCCCACAAAAGCAGCAGAGTAGCAATACAACAAGGGCCATGCTCAAACAAGGGTCATTGTGGAGCAGACAATCGGGATACTTAAAAGTCGCTTTCGGTAATGAAATAACATATCTCACTCTTCAAAACAGTAGCGTGTGAATAAATCCTGCGATTGAAATCATTAAACCATTATACTCATTTTTTTTTGTTATAACAGTATCATATACTGCGTAGGTATACTTTTATAAATAAGGAATTCTCTGTTTTACTATGAAATTCCATTTTTCAGAGGTGTCTGCACTCTTCAGGTGGCAGCCTACAATATAGGCCTATCAAGTGTGTTAAGACTGCCAATGCTTGCCTGCCGCTGCACAATCGCTGCATCATGCGTGGCATTCCCGTTCCTGTTGATATATGTACTTGTCGCAGTGTTTTAGGAGGTTTATAGAAAATATCAATATAAAGGACGTTAGATTTCGCAGAGTAGTAGTCACAAGTGTTCTTATGCTTGTTGTTAGGGTAATGAAAGTTGCCTGATGTGTACTGACATTTAATGAAGATATACATTTGTTTTTACATACTCTTGGAGGTCATTATGGTAGGGGATAGTTTTGGAGCGTCAAAATACTAAATGTAAAATTACAAGACATGTCATACGATATAAAGCTTAAACCCCCTTGACTTCTTAGCCCCTCACAAAAGTTATTTATTTACAGCTACCGCCTCTTGGGAATGAAGAGGTACCACACGTTGACGCCTACCCTGTTGCTGTGCAGCGGAGAGAGGTCAGCGACATCCAGGTACAGTTGTGCAGAAGATCATACAAACCCTTTACCAGCAATGAGGTAAGAAAAACAGGTTACCACGTACATGTTTTAGTAATCATTTAATGAGTGAGATAATGTTTTTTCCATGCATCAATGCATATCAGGGTTGGAAGAAATCATGATTTTTTACTCTCAATGTAAACCTTAAATAATTTTCAATACAATACATTTAATTTTTATTTAAATTGTGATTTTTTTCCTCTCAATATAACACTTAAATAAGTTTTAATCCACCATATTTAAATTCGATTTAAATCATTATTTTTTTTTTTTTTACTCACAATACAGTATATTTAATTTTGACTGAAATCATTATATATTTTTACTCTCAATATAACACTTAAATAATTTTCGGTACATTATATATAATTTTCATTTAAATCATGATTATTTTGTTCTCAATGTCTTAAATAATTTTCAATACAGTATGTTTAATTTAAATTTAAAGCATTATTTCCCTCTTAATATGACACTTAAATAAGCTTTAATACAGTATATTTAATCTTTATTTATTTATTTTATTTTATTATTTATTTTTCACTCTGACTTAAATCAAATAAAATCACTTGATTTAATTTGTTGCTGTTGGCTGCCTGCCATCTGGATCCTGAGAGCTGAAGTAATAACATACAAATGAGGGTTAAATAAATTGTCTGCAAATGTACTGCACAAATGCAAGGCATTTAATTAGCATATTAATTGATTAATAAAAATAGACACGTAAAAAGTATGGCACATATGTTACAGTTTTCATAGGTATGTACTGAAGAACAAAACTGACTACGTGTTAACATGGAACAAGTAGCATATTTATTCACCATTGGGTGACGTCATTTCCGACACAGATGACCTCAAAAGCTGTGTCATCATCAAGGGTGAGGACTTCAGATGACCCCCCAGCAGCTCCACTAGGTCCAGAGGCCCCAGCAACACCAGCAGATGATGGCTGGATGACTCCACCACCACTGTTGGTGGATGGCTGTGGGCCTTGTAGAGGGCCAGACACTCCTGAAAAAAAATAAATAAATAAATAAAAAAAATATATATATATATATATATATATATATATATATATATATATATATATATATATATATATATATATATATATATATATATATATATATATATATATATATGTACGAGTATGTATGTATATATAATAAAATAAATAAATAAAGTAAAATAAAATGCTTACATTACTATAGGCAGGGAATGAGCTAGTATTTTCAGGGCTTTTTTTTTTTTTTCAGTGAGCAGTCAGCTTATTCATGTTTATGTCTATTACATAGTTTTGCTGGTTTGATATTCAAGTGTGCAGATGCTTAAACTCCGGAAGGTGATTGGTGGCTCTGTTGCCCTTCTGGCTCCATAAAAACCGGTGCTTTACCATATTTAATTGTTGTTACGTTACATTACTGTAATTTCAGGTAAAAACAGTAGTAATTTCTAAAATTTAATTTATTCTATTTTAGTTCACTTATAGAATGTGGTGCCTTCGCTGTCCGGCATCGGCAGCCCTACAATTGCTGTAGGAGATAGCATCCGTAGGACTAACAGCTCCGTGTCAGTGCAGCATATTTCCTCTAGAGGTCCCCCACCTGCATGGGCATGAAAGTTGCAATTATCAGCCAGTTAAAAGTTCCCATGTTAAGCTAAATCCACCTGCAGTAATTCTTGAATGTATTACTGATCATTTTGAAGTTTTTAAGTGCTGCAGCGTTCACTATCTCAGACATGACTGCCACAGGTAATGTACACGCTCCTATGTATAATCAAGTGCATAGCAGGCTCATGGTTGTAGTAAATCAAGTATCTGTGTAGGTTTGATAACAACTTTTGCATTACAACTGGAGGGGTTTTAAGTACTGCTGTCATCAATCTAACCAAGCTATCCTACCTACCCTTACCTAACTCTCCCTCAAAAATGTAAAACAAATATTTCTAAAAATAAAATGTTTCCAGCTGCTTGGGCCCCAAAGAGGGAGCAGAAGGAAACTTTTTTTTACCTACAATTATGTAACAGATAGAAACTTAGGGAAATTCTGTCATTACTCAAAGCAATTTCCTGATCATTGAATAACTTAATTCTACATACAATGTGGTCAAGCTAAAATAATAAGCACATATGCTAGATGAGAATTTTCTACTCTTTCACCAGTTGCTCTATTATGGATGTGATTATTTATTTTTGTATTCTTTGACACGTTTTTAATTAATATGCAAGTTGTTTGTCTCTGTAAATCATTAGTCATTATTTTTTTTCTTTAATTCCCTGACTTACCAATCCAAAAAGAAACTAATGATGTGCAATAAAAAATTATATTTATACAAAAACTGAACAATATGTACTAAAAAAAGATAGATTGGCCCTCACAAATAAGTAGACGCTCACTGTGGCCGCCACCCGGCTGTCATGCATCACTACCTAACCCAACCTAAAAAAAAAAAGTACTTAACCTAACTAAACCAAACTAAACCCAATCAAACGTAACCAACAAACTAACCCAATCTAACCAAAGTTATCTAAAAGAACAAAATAATACAACCTAACAAAACAAACTTAAACTAACTTTGCTTCCCAAAAGTGGGAACTGATAAATATTTAAAAAATAGCCGTCAGCATTTTAAATAATTCGGACTGGATATATATACGGGTTCAAATTGCTCAGAATGACGAACTCTATCTGATGACAAGGGTAAAAAAAAGCCATGTTGAGACTGGTGAGAGTGTAAAAGAACACCTTACTGTGTGCTTCCTGGAACAATAATTTCACTCACCTGCAGGTGGACCTCACACCTGCTGTTTGCTTAAATCACAGTAATTCCATCCCTATAGCTCTCTAACCCTCTGCTCTGTCAACCACACCATGCTAAGTCTACAACGAAAATGTGATAGATATAACCGATGAACTCACCAGTGCCTGCAGCATGACTTTGTTCTGCTGCTGCCTTCGTCTTCACATGACTCCTTAAGTCCTTGTACTTTCTTCTGAGCTCTTTCGATGTCCTAGGCACTCGGCTGACTGAATCTACAATGGCAGTCACATCCTCCTAAGCTCTGCTCTTCGTGTTTGAGGTGATTCTTGTATCCAGTCTTCCCATAATCACCACAGCACGACTCTCCACCTCCTCCACTAAGGCTAATGTCTCGGCGAGGTCTTGTTTTCTTGCTGGGAGCTCGTTGGCCGTGGCTGATACAGTAAGGACTGGAGATTGTGGTGATAGGTAGTTGTGCGGGTGCTTGACAGTGTATCAAAGTTTGTAAACGATGTCATGTGAATCCCTCGGCGATGACACAAAGCCTTCTTGTGACTGGCTTCCTTGCGTGTGACGTCTAGTCAGTGACGTATCACCCCAAGGAGCCAATGAGCACTCTTAGGCGTGTTAGCGACACACCCTCCAATCCCCGCAATGTCTTTGTGGATATGGTTGTTCGGATGTCGCTAAGATATCGCTATGAGAACGGTCAGTCGCAGAGAATGTTGTTACTAACGAGGCGTCAGCGACATGCTTTGTGAATTCGGGCCCCAGGTTGCTAATGTCATAGCTGGATAGCGATTTACCAGCGGCATGGTAACTTGGGCCTAATTGACTGTCTTCAACCTCTCTCTCATCGCCGCAATGTTGCATCTCTAGCTGTCTTCTACCGCAATTTTCATGCTAACTGCTCTTCTGATCTTGCAAACTGCATGCCTCTCCTCCTCCTCCCGCGGCCTCGCTACACAAGACTTTCTTCTTTCTCTCACCCCTATTCTGTCCACCTCTCTAACGCAAGAGTTAACCAGTATTCTCAATCATTCATCCCTTTCTCTGGTAAACTCGGGAACTCCCTGCCTGCTTCTGTATTTCCACCTTCCTATGACTTGAATTCCTTCAAGAGGGAGGTTTCAAGACACTTATCCTTCAATTTTTGACTACCGCTTTGGATTCTTTTTATGGGACTGGCATTTCAGTGGGCATTTTTTTTTTTTTATCGGATTTTTGTTGGTAAGTTTGATGAATCCGGTCCCTGGCCCGTAACAGAGGAGCCGAGGAATGTCGTTATGAAAAGATATTTATCCAAATTAATAGGGCATAACAAAAACAGGAAGGCTCCTGGAGACTCCTATTTTTACCTATATTAGCAAGGGCTTACTGCTTTAAATACGTAAATAATGCCTAATCAAACAAAGGCTCTCTAACGTACATATATATATATATATATATATATATATATATATATATATATATATATATATATATATATATATATATATATATATATATATATATATATATATATATATATATACCCCCTTTAGTCTCCTTGCCTTGCTCTGCCTCAAAATGTGCGCATCTTTCCTATAGCCTGACTGAACACCAACTAACAATGGGGACAACGAAAGCAGGGGTCTCATAATAGATTTTTGGAATTACCTTAGATTTTAAGATTTTACTTCAGATTTCATTCTACATTACTCCTGCCGAAACAATAATCACTCCCAGTGAGGTCTATAGCACTGTTCAGGGGATGCTGTGAACTTATCATAAAACCCAGCTGTGACCTCACTGAACGTTTCCTTTTGTGTCTCACAGCACAAGGGGGCAGTCACAGCCTGTTTTCTAAAGACAACTCTCTTCCTCCACACAAAACTACAAGCACCTAATAACACACACACCCTTCGCTCAAAAATTTCAAAATCATCATGGCGACTCCTACACCAGCCTCGAAGTCCCCATCTGGGGACCATAAATGTCCCCAGGTCGGACTGCCTTTCTGTCGATGACCTAAAGTGTCTTGACACCACCCTCAACTTTTTCTTCATTAACTTCTGCAACATTCGTGGTCTAAGATCTAATTTTCAATCTGCAAAACACCACCTCTCCTCTTCTAAACCTCATCTTCTTTTCCTCACTGAAACTCAGGTGTCTGAGGCAACTGACAGTATCCCCTTTTCTCTTCCCTCCTACTTTCTCTATCCTCATTTTCGATCCAAAGTTGGATGTTGCGTTTCTGTGCTGTATACCTTTCACCTAACTCCTCTGGCTATCAGAAATTCTTTGACTACTTAACTTCGAAAGTGGAGCACATTCTGACCCTCTTTTCTTTTGCAGAGATCTCCATTCTTGTAGAGCTTTGGCTTTCCTCTCCCTTCACTGATCATCCTGATGAACTAGCCTTCAACTTTGCTATCCTCCACGACCTAGAGCAATTGGTGCTACAGCCTACTCGTATTCCTGACCGACTTGGAGATACTCCCAACATTCTTGACCTTTTCCTGACCTCTAATCCTTCTGCTTATGCTGTCACCCTTTCTTCTCCATTGGGCTCCTCCGATCACAATCACATATCTGTATCTTGTCCTATCGCTCCAATCCCTCCTCAGGATCCCCCTAAGCGAAGGTGCCTCTGGCGTTTTGCCTCTGCTAGTTGGGGGGACCTGAGGAGGTATTTTGCTGATTTTCCTTGGAATGACTATTGCTTCCGTGTCAGAGACCCGTCTTTGTGTGCTGAGCGTATAACAGAGGTGATAGTGTCTGGCATGGAGGCGTACATTCCTCACTCTTTTTCTCGACCTAAACCTTCTAAACCTTGGTTTAACACAGCTTGTTCTCGTGCTATACATAAGATAAGATAAGATAATTTATTCGTCAAGTTGTAATACAAAATGTAATACAAATGAAATTCATTTTGGCTTAAGAGCTCCCTAGTAGTTGCTTATACATAACATTAAAAAGTAAATAAAATCAGTAAGACAATAAAACAATAAAACATTAAGAAAGGGGTCATTACATGGGCTATCGTATACATGCAATATCGGGCTATTTCTGCCCTCATCATGAACCATCACATACAGTAACCATGAATACTTAAATCTAAAAATTATAGTGATGATAGATGATTGAAAAGGAGAATGCTTTTAGGTACAAATGACTTCCTATATCTGTCAGTGCGCTGCATGGGCAGAGCCAACCTTCTACCAGATTTTAGATATGTGTAACAGGTATGTAGCGGATGAGTGATATCTTTCATTATCCTGTCCACTTATTTCATTGTACCTGTCTGATAGAGCTTATCTAATGATATGGTCTGTGCACCTAATTTTCCTGCCTTCTTAACAATCATTCCCAGCTTATTTTTAGCTTTACAGGTAAGCTTTTAATAACAGGCAGTGATCGAAAAGTTTAGGACTGGTTCCAAGAATGATTTGTAGAATAGGCTAATGATCACTTTATCTACATGTAAGTTGCGCAAAATACGTACAAAGTGTAGTCTTTGGTTACATTTCCTTGACACCATATCTGTATTGAGACTACCCTTCAACTGGTCATCGATCATAAAGCCCAGATACTTATACTGGCTTACTCTTTCTACGTTTTCTTCTCTAATTGTTAATAGGTCTGGTACATGTTTGTTTTTAGTTCTGAAATCAAATATCATCTCCTTAGTTTTCTTTACATTGAGCTCCAAAAAATTTTGTTTACTCCAATCAACAAATTTTTTAACCTGAGTTAAATAGCCTTCATAATTATCATTTACAATTTTTCTTAAGATAACTTTATCATCAGCATATTTCACAATAGTACAGTCATCAATTCCACTTCTACAATCATCTGTGTACAAGGTGAAAAGAACAGGGGACAACACACAACCTTGTGGGGCTCCTGTGTTAGTTAATATCACATCAGACTTAACATTGTTTACATTGGTATACTGTGGTCTCTGGGATAAAAAGCTAAAAATCCATTTTAAGATATTTCTATTTACACCCATTTCTAGCATTTTATTGAGCAGAATATGAGGTTGAATTGTATTAAATGCTGAACTAATATCAATAAACAGTGCTCTAATTTATTTATTTATTTATTTTTTTTTATGTAGGAAGGATACTGGCCAAGGGCAACAAAAATCTAATAAAAAAAATGCCCACTGAAATGCCAGTCCCTTAAAAGGGTCAAAGCAGTGGTCAAAAATTGGTGGATAAGTGTCTTGAAACCTCCTTCTTGAAGGAATTCAAGTCATAGGAAGGTGGAAATACAGAAGCAGGCAAGGAGTTCCAGAGTTTACCAGAGAAAGGGAAGAATGATTGAGAATACTGATTAACTCTTGCATTAGAGAGGTGGACAGAATAGGGGTGAGAGAAAGAAGAAAGTCTTGTGCAGCGAGGCCGCGGAAGGAGGGGAGGCATGCAGTTAGCAAGATCAGAAGAGCAGTTGGCATGAAAATAGCGGTAGAAGACAGCTCGATATGCAACATTGCGGCGGTGAGAGAGGGGCTGAAGACAGTCAGTTAGAGGAGAGGACTTGATGAGACGAAAAGCTTTTGATTCCACCCTGTCTAGAAGAGCAGTATGAGTGGAACCCCCCCAGACATGTGAAGCATACTCCATACATGGACGGATAAGGCCCTTGTACAGAGTTAGCAGCTGGGGGGGTGAGAAAAACTGGCGGAGACGTCTCAGAACACCTAACTTCATAGAAGCTGTTTCAGCTAGAGATGAGATGTGAAGTTTCCAGTTCAGATTATAAGTAAAGGACAGACCGAGGATGTTCAGTGTAGAAGAGGGGGACAGTTGAGTGTCATTGAAGAAGAGGGGAAAGTTGTCTGGAAGATTGTGTCGAGTTGATAGATGGAGGAATTGAGTTTTTGAGGCATTGAACAATACCAAGTTTGCCCTGCCCCAATCAGAAATTTTAGAAAGATCAGAAGTCAGGCGTTCTGTGGCTTCCCTGCGTGATATGTTTACCTCCTGATGGGTTGGACGTCTATGAAAAGACGTGGAAAAGTGCAGGGTGGTATCATCAGCATAAGAGTGGATAGGACAAGAAGTTTGATTTAGAAGATCATTAATGAATAATAAGAAGAGAGTGGGTGACAGGACAGAACCCTGAGGAACACCACTGTTAATAGATTTAGGAGAAGAACAGTGACCGTCTACCACAGCAGCAATAGAACGGTCAGAAAGGAAACTTGAGATGAAGTTACAGAGAGAAGGATAGAAACCGTAGGAGGGTAGTTTGGAAATCAAAGCTTTGTGCCAGACTCTATCAAAAGCTTTTGATATGTCCAAGGCAACAGCAAAAGTTTCACCAAAGTCTCTAAAAGAGGATGACCAAGACTCAGTAAGGAAAGCCAGAAGATCACCAGTAGAGCGGCCTTGACGGAACCCATACTGGCGATCAGATAGAAGGTTGTGAAGTGATAGATGTTTAAGAATCTTCCTGTTGAGGATAGATTCAAAAACTTTAGATAAGCAGGAAAGTAAAGCAATAGGACGGTAGTTTGAGGGATTAGAGCGGTCACCCTTTTTAGGAACAGGTTGAATGTAGGCAAACTTCCAGCAAGAAGGAAAGGTAGATGTTGACAAACAGAGCAGAAAGAGTTTGAGTAGGCAAGGTGCAAGCACGGAGGCACAGTTTCGGAGAACAATAGGAGGGACCCCATCAGGTCCATAAGCCTTCTGAGGGTTTAGGCCAGCGAGGGCATGGAAAACGTCATTACGAAGAATTTTAATAGGTGGCATGAAGTAGTCAGAGGGTGGAGGAGAGGGAGGAACAAGCCCAGAATCGTCCAAGGTAGTGTTTTTAGCAAAGGTTTGAGCAAAGAGTTCAGCTTTAGAAATAGATGTGATAGCAGTGGTGCCATCTGGTTGAAGTAGAGGAGGGAAAGAAGAAGAAGCAAAGTTATTGGAGATATTTTTGGCTAGATGCCAGAAATCACGAGGGGAGTTAGATCTTGAAAGGTTTTGACATTTTCTGTTAATGAAGGAGTTTTTGGCTAGTTGGAGAACAGACTTGGCATGGTTCCGGGCAGAAATATAAAGTGCATGAGATTCTGGTGAAGGAAGGCTTAAGTACCTTTTGTGGGCCACCTCTCTATCATGTATAGCACGAGAACAAGCTGTGTTAAACCAAGGTTTAGAAGGTTTAGGACGAGAAAAAGAGTGAGGAATGTACGCCTCCATGCCAGACACTATCACCTCTGTTATGCGCTCAGCACACAAAGACGGGTCTCTGACACGAAAGCAGTAGTCATTCCAAGGAAAATCAGCAAAATACCTCCTCAGGTCCCCCCAATTGAGCAGAGGCAAAACGCCAGAGGCACCTTCGCTTAGGAGGATCCTGAGGAGGGATTGGAGTGATAGGACAAGATAAAGATATGAGATTGTGATCGGAGGAGCCCAACGGAGAAGAAAGGGTGACAGCATAAGCAGAAGGATTAGAGGTCAGGAAGAGGTCAAGAATGTTGGGCGTATCTCCAAGACGGTCAGGAATACGAGTAGGGTGTTGCACCAATTGCTCTAGGTCATGGAGAATAGCAAAGTTGTAGGCTAGTTCACCAGGATGGTCAGTGAAGGGAGAGGAAAGCCAAAGCTGGTGGTGAACATTGAAGTCTCCAAGAATGGAGATCTCTGCAAAAGGGAAGAGGGTCAGAATGTGCTCCACTTTGGAAGTTAAGTAGTCAAAGAATTTCTTATAGTCAGAGGAGTTAGGTGAGAGGTATACAGCACAGATAAATTTAGTATGAGAATGACTCTGTAGTCGTAGCCAGATGGTGGAAAACTCGGAAGATTCAAGAGCGTGGGCACGAGAGCAGGTTAAGTCATTGCGCACGTAAACGCAGCATCCAGCTTTGGATCGAAAATGAGGATAGAGAAAGTAGGAGGGAACAGAAATTTTGTGATTTGGGCTTATCTAAATTTGTGATTTGGGCTTATCTAAATGTATGTTAACATCATTCAATAATGTAAGTGTCGCATCCTGTACACTCCTATTATTACAATAAGCAAACTGCATAGGGTCTTTTATATTATTAGTTTTTTCACAGATGTAATTTTTCAACTTTCTAAACATTTCATAATATTAGATGTTAATACTACAGGTCTAAAATCTTTGGGATCTTTTGGACAGTTAATTTTTGCAATAGGTTTTACTTCAGATTCCTTTCATTCATAAGGTACCACTCCCTGATCTACTGAATCCTGAAATAATGTTGTCAGTACGGGTGTCAGTTGTTTTGCAAAATGTTTAAGTACCATAGCAGGCATTCCGTCTGGCCCTGTAGCTTTACCTGCCCGTATATTCTGCAGGGACTTCTGCACGTCTTCTTGCCTAATTATTATTCTTTCATCATTATGAGATTGAATTTCTGTCATTACCTCATTACACGCATTACTGAAATCATGGCTTTCAAATCTTGCAAAGAACGCTTTCATTTCGTTTACATATGTGTTGATATTTTCTGGTTCAGGCACACTCTGTTTCTTGTGCCCACACAGGGTTTTCAGTCCCTTCCAAGCGTCTTTTACTCTATTTGTCTTAAACAGGCCTTCAACTTTTTCTTTGTATATTCTTTTAGAATCAGATATTTTCTTATCTATGTTTCTTTGCAATATTCTTCTTTCAGCGTCACTTCTATTACGTTCGAGTCTGTGTTTTTCATTTAGCATAGATTTTAGCTCTGTATTAATCCATGGTTTATTGTTTGGGTATATCTTTATTTTCTTGGTAGGTACGATCATATCAAAGCAGAAGTGGAAATAACCATCGAAAATATCTAAGTTGGTGATGATGTCAATTCCGTTTTCTATCAGGGCAGACCAGTCTGTACACTCAAAACACGCTTGTAGTTGTTGCCTGTTATTATCATCCCATTTTCTAGTTTCAATTTCTTTCGGTTTAACTCTTTTCAGTAGCTGTTTATATGTAGGAACACAATATAGCATGTTATGGTCTCCATTTCCAATGTTAGGTCGTTTAAAAACTTTGTATCCATCCTTAATGTTACAATACATCTTATCAAGTGTAACGTTGCCTCTTGTGAAACAATGCACTGTTTGGTAGTATGTAGGGACTTTTCCTTGAAAATCGCAATGATTAAAATCACCTAAAACAATTATTGCGCTGTTCGGGCTTTCGTTTTCACATGTTAGAGAGGTAGCCCACAAAAGGTACTTAAGCGTTCCATCACCAGAATCCTAGCCAAAAACTCTTTCATTAATAGAAAGTGTCAAAACCTTTCAAGATCTAACTCCCCTCGTGACTTCTGGCATCTAGCCAAAAATATTTCCAATAACTTTGCTTCTTCTTATTTCCCTCCTTTATTTCAACCACATGGCACCACTGCTATCACATCTATTTCTAAAGCTGAACTCTTCGCTCAAACCTTTGCTAAAAACACTACCTTGGACGATTCTGGGCTTGTTCCTCCCTCTCCTCCACTCTCTGAGAACTTCATGCTGCCAACTAAAATTCTTCGCAATGATGTTTTCCATGCCCTTGCTGGCCTAAACGCTCGGAAGATCTATGGACCTGGTGGGGTTTCTCCTATTGTTCTCCGAAACTGTCTCCGTGCTTGCACCTTGCCTAGTCAAACTCTTTCAGCTCTGTCTGTCAACATCTACCTTTCCTTCTTGCTGGAAGTTTGCCTACATTGAGCCTGTTCCTAAAAAGGGTAATCGTTCTAATCCCTCAAACTACCGTCCTATTGCTTTAATTTCTAAAGTTTTTGAATTTATCCTCAACAGGAAGATTCTTAAGCATCCCACTTCACAAAATTCTATCTGATCGCCAGTATGGGTACGTCAAGGCCGCTCTACTGGTGATTTTCTGGCTTTCATTACTGAGTCTTGGTCATCCTCTTTTAGAGATTTTGGTGAAACTTTTGCTGTTGCCTTAGACGTATCAAAAGCTTTTGATAGAGTGTGGCATAAAGCTTTGATTTCTAAACTAGCCTCCTACGGCTTCTATCCTTCTCTCTATAACTTCATCTCAAGTTTCCTTTCTGACCATTCTATTGCTGCTGTGGTAGACGGTCACTGTTCTTCTCCTAAGTCTATTAACAGTGGTGTTCCTTAGGGTTCTGTCCTGTCACCCACTCTCTTCTTATTATTCATTAATGATCTAAACCAAACTTCTTGTCCTATCCACTCCTATGCTGATGATACCACCCTGTACTTTTCCACGTTTTTTTCATAGACGTCCAACCCTTCAGGAGGTAAACATTTCTCAGAGGGAAGCCACAAAACGCTTGACTTCTGATCTTTTTAAAATTTCTGATTGGGGCAGAGCAAACTTGGTATTGTTCAATGCCTCAAAAACTCAATTCCTCCATCTATCAACTCGACACAACCTTGCAGATAACTATCCCCTCTTATTCAATGACACTCAACTGCCCCTGTCTCCTACACTGAACATCCTCAGTCTGTCCTTTACTTATAATCTGAACTGGAAACTTCACATTTTATCTCTAGCTAAAACAGCTTCTATGAAGTTACGAGTAGGTGTTCTGAGACGGCTCTACCTGTTTTTCTCACCCCCCCAGCTGCTAACTCTGTACAAGGGCCTTATCCGTCCATGTATGGAGTATGCTACACATGTCTGGGGGGGTTCCACTCATACTGCTCTACTAGACAGGGTGGAATCAAAAGCTTTTCGTCTCATCAACTCCTTTTCTCTAATTGACTGTCTTCAGCCTCTCCCTCACCGCCGCAGTGTTGCATCTCTAGCTGTCTTCTACCGCTATTTTCATGCTAACTGCTCTTCTGATCTTGCTAACTGCATGCCTCCCCTCCTTCCGCGGCCTCGCTGCACAAGACTTTCTTCTTTCTCCCACCCCTATTCTGTCCACCTCTCTAACGCGAGAGTTAACCAGTATTCTCAATCATTCATCCCTTTCCCTGGTAAACTCTGGAACTCCATGCCTGCTTCTATATTTTCATCTTGCTATGACTTGAATTCCTTCAAGAGGGAGGTTTCAAGACACTCATTCATCAAATGTTGACTATTGCTTTGACTCTTTTATGGGACTGGCATTTCAGTGCGCATTTTCTTTTTATTGTATTTTTGTTGCCCTTGGCTAGTGTCCTTCCTACATAAAAAAAAAAAATACATATATATATATATATATATATATATATATATATATATATATATATATATATATATATATATATATATATATATATATATATATATATATATATATATATATATATATATATATATATATATATATATATATATATATATATATATATATATATATATATATATACACGCTTCCGTAGTACGTGTATTAAAAATAATCTGTGATGATTACCTAAGGAATCTAATAGCAAGCACCAGTAACAAATTTAGTAATAGTACTTTTTTATTATCCTGTTTAAAAATTAGGATATTAATACCATGGAAGTTAAATTACAATGTTCATGAGGAAGAGGGCTTCCTATCGGCACAGCTGTAGGCCTACATCAACCAGTAGCTCTTGAGAAACACACAGTACCGCATGAAACTAATTTATGATTCCACAGCTATGCAGCAAATATGCATTCAACTTATCACACTCGGTATGAGGCTGATTTCTCACCCCTTCTTAAGTGGTGTTACTGCACAGCGCTGTGAACTTAATCAGGATATGCTGATAAGCATAGGTGAGCGTTATCGCGATAATTTATTGCGATAACGATATTGGGCTATCGATTATCCGATAATTATTTTTTTTCAGTGTCGTAGGTACTTTTCGTTCCAAACTAGCGATAATCGATAATTTTAGTTTTTGGAACATGAGCATGATGAGGTTTTAAACTTTCAAAATCAAATGTTGCTATTTTACATTAAACAGTAGTTTTCATAAGTGAAGAGACAGGATAAACATTGAATTTGAAGTTTCTTTAAGATTTTTCAGTTTTCTAAGATAAAGATAAAAATAAAAATAAAATATTTATAGACTTTTTTTATTGAAATTATCAATATTATTACCGCTAATATCGAAATTTAGAATTTATCAGTTTATCGATTTTCGGTTATCGGGCGATATATTTATCGCCAGTTATGGGTTATCAGTTGTCACCGATAAGGCTGTTGTTATCGATTTATCGGTTATAAGGATATGTTTATAAGGATATGTTTTGTTATTGTGCCCAGCTATGCTACTAAGCCACAAAATATTTTCATTCTACAGAATACCCTCTTGGTGACATGAGTGAAATATATTTTAGGCAAAATGTAGGACATCCTGGTATACCCACGGAAATTAATTAATATTGATAACTTACTATTAAACTAATAAATTCCCAATCATAGAGAATAAAGCACACCCAAGGGGATTGAAAACACCAACATACACCTCATACTTCCTCATACCAAATAAAGCAAATTGCAAATCATGGAAAATATACGTTGCACTTCGTTATTTTCTTTTATTTCTTCATTTTATCTTCTTTTCTAGTACATTTTTCTGGTTTATCTTTTTACCCTATTTTTTTTAAAACAGGAGCAAACAGGGGAAACGGGACAAAGCCGGGGGAATCAGAACAGTCACACGGTTTTTTTTTTTTTTAGTGCAGAACACACAGCAAATTAATACTCGGTATATCTCACAGTTTGGGCACGCAGTTTTTGGATCACCTGAAGATCTGCCACCCCACAGGGATCACCTGAAGATCCGCCACCCCAGATTGTCTCACCTGAAGATCCGCCACCCCCAGATTGTCTCACCTGAAGATCCGCCACCCCAGACTCTCTCAATTCGTTAGGTTAGGTTAGGTTAGGTTAGCCTAACCTAACCTAACCTAACCTAACAACATGAACGCATTAAAAAACTGAGTGGATATAAAAAATGCAGAAAAAAGTTTACTTCATTAAAAGTATGGGATCACCTGAAGATCCGCCACCCCAGATTGTCTCACCTGAAGATCTGCCACCCCGAGTGCGGCTGGGGTGGCGGATCTTCAGGTGATCCCAGTTTTTCAACAATTTGTACAAACACCATACACTCGTGAGGGCAGGCACAATAACAGGCAGGTAGTGTGGGGAAATCGCACGTCTGTCTTCGACTCTGGGGTCACGTCAACTCTCCTGCGGTGGTCTGTCTGTTACTGATCGGGCTACTATTAACGTAACTTTGTGAGCCCCGCGGGACGCGGGCCTGCATCCCACGCCAATCTCCCGCCAGTTCTGACTGTTATCCAGCACTGCCACACTCCTCCACGCATACTCATATACACTCACAATAACAGTACATGCCTCATTTACAAGATAAATACTTGATAATACACATACATTACTTACGGTAATATTGGCCCTCCGGCCACCTATGCATATCAATATATACAGCATATTTTGTTATTACACACCGTTCACAACGCACTAACGGGTCAGTTAAGACCTCACTTAACTCTACACAACACATTGGTCACATAAGAGCTAACATAAGAACACAAGAAATAAGGGAAGCTGCAAAAAAAAAACAAAAAAAAAAACATCATGCCTACACCTTGCTTTCCCTATATGAATATGGGGCCCAGAACTACACAGCGTAGTCTAGATAAGGTGTGACCAGCGCCAAATATAATTTTAATACTACTTCCGGACTTCTACTTTTAACACTCCAAAAAATTAATCCTAATGCCTTATTTGCCTTGTTTCTGGCCTCTATGCCTTGCTTTCCTAGACGAAGTTCGGAGCTAACTATAACTCCTAAATCTTCTTTCGTACCCTGAACCTACCAGAGTTTCATTGTCTATTGTGTACCTACTGTGTAGGTTTCCTCTACCTACGGTAAATACTTGTGTATTTTACTACTAGTGCACTTTTGCTTGTCACTGAGAGTTACCATTTAAAGTCGTTCGAGTTATCCGATATTCGGCTTATTTGGGTTCGTTTTAGGGAAGTTTTACTGTAGTCCAATTACGTCAGAATTATCTTAAATATACTTGAATTACTTCTGAATTACCTTAAAACCTACATTACCTTAGAATTACCTTAAAAGTGGTGAGATTACGTTAATCTGAAGTAATTACCCCCCAAAAAAAACAGGGAAACCTGAACGAGAGACACGGGCTTGCCACGCGCGCTGCTCTGAGGCGGGGAAAGTCATATGACAAGGGAGGAGGGGATAGAATGAGAAAGGGACTGGGTTTGGGAGGCGGGGAAGGCGGTAAGCAGCCGGCCCGCCCGCCACTTACGGTGCACTCACAACAAAACGCTTATGTTATAAAAATTCTAGAAGCCTTATCTGGGGAGCTGGGCAAAAACACACTGCTGCAGTCTCAGCTCTCAGAAAGAAATGGGTGTGAGGTAAATTAACTTTAGGTTTACATAGAACTTTAGATTTACATAAAAAAGTCCAATTTACACCACTCCATTTTTACGGATTCCGTTTCCATACACTGACCAACAATGATGTTCACCTCCGTTTCCGTTCGAGAGACTGAAGTGGGAATCGGGCTCCTTTTCTGCCTCCGTTTTCTGCTTCCGCCGAGCAGAAGAGATGAACCAAGTTTAACTTTGTACGGAGAGAATTGCAGTGTTGCACGTACTGATATTTTGAGTGTTCTAGATGTGATACTCAAGTACATGAAAAAACGTTATCGAATTACAGTTTTGTAATGTAATAATGCTATATTGTAAATTAAATAATTTTACACTTCTTGGAAAAAGAGGAGTGGTTGGGATCCCAGTGTGAGGTGCGGCAACACCGCAACGGCATGTAAACATAAGTACAAGGATGGACTGGATGAGTTTCGGCCCAACAAGCTTAAGAAACGCAGCAAGCCTCACTCAGCAGCTATGGTAATGGCAGTGTATTAATAATTGATAACCAGACAGCTGGAAAATACTAGTATAGCCTCCCTCTTCACCACACCGTGCAGTGATACAGCAGACACTTCTGCCGTCATCGCGCCTTATAGGATTCATTAGCGTGTAGTTACTTATATTTCTTTACTGTGCAATAAATGACACTCCTCATCACCTCACTGGCCTCTCTTCGTCAGCTGCGAGCAGCAAGGTGGCAAAAAGTATACAAATTCCTTGTCGAGGAGGGTATGTTGACAAACATGGATACGGAGACGGCGGCCAACTCCTCCGTTCAGTACGGGCTCCATTTTTGTGACATCATTGTTGGACTGTGAACAGAGACGGAATCCGCAAAAAAACGGACTAGTGGGAACCGGGCCTGACTTTAGGCGTCTCACGACTGGACATGTCAACGACTCATCTGTGTCCCGCAGCTACCCCGCCCCCACCCCTTCTCTCTCTCTCTCTCTCTCTCTCTCTCTCTCTCTCTCTCTCTCTCTCTCTCTCTCTCTCCCCTACTTCGCTCTACACTATTTGCGCAGCTCGTAATATATATATATATATATATATATATATATATATATATATATATATATATATATATATATATATATATATATATATATATATATATATATATATATATATATATATATATATATATATATATATATATATATATATATATATATATATATATATATATATATATATATATATATATATATATATATATATATATATATATATATATATATATATATATAACGTGGGTATTAGGCCATATTTATTTTATTTTATTTTAATTAATTCAATTTTCTATTATTATATTGTATTTTTACCTTATGTTATTTATTTGTATATTTTGTCTTTTATTCACTTATTTCACAAAATATGCAATACAATATATAAACATTCATTCCTTCCCACACGCTTTGTTCATACGGGGTTCCTAGTCTTATAACAAAGGTAATATCCTTTGTTAGGGCAGGGAAATGGGGAATACATTGATATTAAGACCTCGCCATACACAGTTCATACACACGTTTATACTTTTATTTACACATCTTGCCAGGTTACATGCGTAATGTATGATACATATATGTGACATAATATATACATGTAAATTACAGCTCTTTGATTAAATTGATCTCAGTTAGGAAAATCATCAGTCTATCGACCACATCCGGGTGATTATTACTCAAAAGAGTGGTCTGCGCTAGCGGCTCCGGCAGTAAGGCGCCAAGGACCGCCTCTCCCGATAACGCACACAGTGAAGCAGAGTGTGGTCGATAAATAGAATAACATTATATGTGGTGCACTGTGGTGGAAAGGCGTCTTCTGTGTAAGGAAACATATGTGTAGGGAAGGTGCAGCCCATCATGAAGCGTGCGAGGACCACCTCCTCCCTCCATGTGGGGGGGTATTGGAGGAGGCCCACTCGCTCATGATGGGTTTGATAGAGTGTAGTTGGAGGGTGTCGCAGCGACTCTGCCACAGGAGTTTTACTGATAATTTAACAACTGAGAGACATGACTGCAGATCCCGACGGAGGTTCCATGATCCCTACAGCTCTGCAGCACACAGAGCCAGCATGTCAGTCTGTTATTCCCGCGTATGCTATAATGTCCAGGTACCAAAATCAGTGAGAAGGATTTACAGCAAGAATTCAGCTTATTCAGCCTGAAGGGCTGACATAGAGTACGAAAAAACTACATTTGAATGATGAGGTGAATTTAATGCATAATCTATGGCCTTATCAATAACAAAAAAAATCAGCAGAAAATACCGATGTATGGGAAGGCAATTGGAACCTGAGGGTACACTCACACGACCACACACTTGCTCCCACACATTTATCTGTCTTAGAGCCGTCAGTATATAGATGTAGGGATGGAGGAAGGACAGCGACGAGGGCCCGGAAGTGGTGGTGGAGCTCCGCCTCGGTAACGACAACCTTCTTCTGCGGGAACCAGTTGATGGTGAAGGTGGTGGTGGTACGATCCCACAGGGAGAAGAGTGGGCACCACGAGCAGGTCCGGGTCGTCCAGTTGTATGCTGGTGAACTGGCAGAGCGTATGCAGTCTTGACTGGACGGCGGACTGCTGTGTGGAGGTGGTGGTGCTGCCGTATAGTTCTGCTTGCTGCGTTACCGAGGGAAACCTTTCGGGCTGTTTTTACCCCATGGAATAAAGGGAGGGCGTCGCGTCGAATGTGGTGGAATGTTGGCTTCAACCTCCAAGACACATTCGCACACATTCATTCTGAAACACATCCAGCCTCCTCAGTGTTGGTTCCAACGCAGACTCATACAGCTATGACTCATAGTCTAAGTGAAAGTGAATTAAGGTCCTATACATCCTTAATAAAGATTTTATGTCTGCTCCCCATGAGGTACCAGAAAGATACTTGAGGACAGTGATAATTTTCATGACAACGGATAAGTAATTCATTAATATGAGACTTCCAATTGAGTCTGCTGTCAAAATGTAGACACAGGAATTTTATTGCATTTTTAAATGGTAACGGCTGGTCTTGAAGTGTTAATCGCAAATTAAGTACACTACGTCTAGTGAAAACAACACCGATACACTTAGGAACGGAAAACTTAATCCCCACAAAGAGGCCCAATGCTGGACGGAGTCGAAAGCAGCTTGAACCCGCCCCGCCGAGAACTGAGGTAGACGAGGAGTGCCACAGCGTATAGTCGCCAGGGTAGAGTGAGCATTTAAGATTTCTGGGGAACGGGAGTCGTCGACAGAAGATCATTAATCCGTACAGTGTTGTGTTTTGTCAGAGAAAGAGGTCTTGTCAGGTTGTGTTTTTTTCGTATGTTTTTATATATATATATATATATATATATATATATATATATATATATATATATATATATATATATATATATATATATATATATATATATATATATATATATATTTTACTTCTTTTCTCAAAATAAGAAAAAATAACAAATCGTTTCATATATATATATATATATATATATATATATATATATATATATATATATATATATATATATATATATATATATATATATATATATATATATATATATATATATATATATATATATATATATATATATATATATATATATATATATATATATATATATATATATATATATATATATATATATATATATATATATATATATATATATATATATATATATATATATATATATATATATATATATATATATATATTGTATGGAGGAGGCAGTAGACACCTGCCGAAACGATAATTACTCCCAGTGAGGTCAAAAGCACTGTCACAGCTGTGACCTCACTGAACGTTTCCCTTTGTGTCTCACAACACAAGCGGGCAGTCTTAGCCTGCCCTCTAAAGACAACTCTCTTCCTCCACACAAAACTACAAGCACCTAATAACACACACACCCTTCACTCAAAAATTTTAAAATCATCATTGCGACTCCTACACCAGCCTCGGAGTCCCCATCTGGGGAGGGGACCATAAATGTCCCCAGGTCGGACTGCCTTTCTGTCGACGACCCTAAGTGTCTTAACACCCCCCTCAACTTTTTCTTCATTAACTTCTGCAACATTCGCGGTCTAAGATCTAATTTTCAATCTGTAGAACACCACCTCTCCTCTTCTAAACCTCATCTTCTTTTCCTCACTGAAACTCAGGTGTCTGAGGCAACTGACAGTAGACCCTTTTCTGTTCCCTCCTACTTTCTCTATCCTCATTTTCGATCCAAAGCTGGATGCTGCGTTTATGTGCGCAATGACTTAACCTGCTCTCGTGCCCACGCTCTTGAATCTTCCGAGTTTTCCACCATCTGGCTACGACTACAGAGTCACTCTCATACTAAATTTATCTGTGCTGTATACCTCTCTCCTAACTCCTCTGACTATAAGAAATTCTTTGACTACTTAACTTTCAAAATGGAGCACATTCTGACCCTCTTCCCTTTTGCAGAGATCTCCATTCTTGGAGACTTCAGTGTTCACCACCAGCTTTGGTTTTCCTCTCCCTTCACTGACCATCCTGGTGAACTAGCCTACAACTTTGCTATCCTCCTTGACCTAGAGCAATTGGTGCAACACCCTACTCATATTCCTAACCGTCTTGGAGATACGCCCAACATTCTTGACCTTTTCCTGACCTCTAATCCTTCTGCTTATGCTGTCACCCTTTCTTCTCCGTTGGGCTCCTCCGATCACAGTCTCATATCTTTATCTTGTTCTATCACTCCAATCCCTCCTCAGGATCCCCCTAAGCAAAGGTGCCTGTGGCGTTTTGCCTCTGCTAGTTGCGGGGACCTGAGGAGGTATTTTGCTGATTTTCCTTGGAATAACTACTGCTTCCGTGTGAGAGACCCATCTTTGTCTGCTGAGCGCATAACAGAGGTGATAGTGTCTGGCATGGAGGCATACATTCCTCACTCTTTTTTCTCGTCCTAAACCTTCTAAACCTTGGTTTAACACAGCTTGTTCTCGTGCTATACATGATAGAGAGGTGGCCCACAAAAGGTACTTAAGCCTTCCATCACGAGAATCTCATGCACTTTATATTTCTGCCCGACACCATGCCAAGTCTGTTCTCCAACTAGCCAAAAACTCCTTCATTAACAGAAAATGTCAAAACCTTTCAAGATCTAACTCCCCTTGTGATTTCTGGCATCTAGCCAAAAAATATCTCCAATAACTTTGCTTCTTCTTCTTTCCCTCCTCTACTTCAACCAGGTGGCACCACTGCTATCACATCTATTTCTAAAGCTGAACTCTTTGCTCAGACCTTTGTTAAAAACTCTACCTTGGACGATTCTGGGCTTGTTTCTCCCTCCCCTCCACCCTCTGACTAGGGGAGAGCGGGGCTAGTTGCATCGCGGGTAAGTTGCATCAGTGAGCATAACTGGCATCTCAGCGGCTGCATTAGGGTGACAGGCGGTTCAAATGTGTGTTGGTCAATGCGGACATCGCTGCGGCAGAGGGAGGTGGATTGCGCAAGTGCTCTTGAATTTATGAGAAATTTACTGATTTCGGCCTTGGTAAGTAATTTTTTTCGATTTCACAATTTTTCTTGTACCTCATATATATATATTAGTAACAGTGTTTTGAAAATAGCTATATAATTCTGTACTATATGCAATTATTTCTCTTACAAATTTGCATTAGAATGACCGTTAGTATATATTTAGCTGGCGATCAAATTTTGGTTGCTGTGAGGGGGCAAGTTGAATCATTCGTGACGGGGCAAGTTGAATCATGATTCAACTTGCCCCATTAGTAAATTTATTTCATTATTATAGTTAGACTATTCTTATGCATTCAACTCGTTTTATTTATTTCAGAAATGGTTCGGAACTACAAAAAAGAAAGACTGAACGTGGGTCAGCAACACCCCAACTAATGCAGGAGGCTGCTGATTTTGTTCGAAATAAGAATAAATCAGTGAGAGAGTCCACACAACTGTTTGGTGTCCACTACTTAACCTTACAACGATTTATTCACAAAACCTCTGGCAACACTGCTAAAAACAATACACATGTAGGATATGCCAAACCAAGACAAGTATTTACATGTGAGCAGGAAGAAGAATTAGTATCCTATCTGAAAACAGCAGCAGCAATTTATTTTGGTCTTTCTCCGAGAGAAGTCAAGGAACTGGCTTTCAAATGCGCCAATGAAGCAAAGATAGAAACGCCTGATAATTGGCGCAATGATAAATATGCTGGAAAAGACTGGTTTTCAGGTTTCATGAAGCGACATGGACAAGAACTCTCAATTAGACAACCTGAAGCGACAAGTTTGTCCAGAGCTACAAGTTTCAACAAGCATAATGTAGAGTTATTTTTCTCCAAGCTTTCTTCTCTCATGGATAAGTATAAATTTGAACCTCAAGACATATGGAATGCTGATGAAAGTGGAGTGACAACTGTTCAGAAACCTCGTGCAGTGGTAGCAGTTAAGGGCACAAAGCAAGTTGGCTCTCTTACCTCAGCTGAGAGAGGACAACTTGTTACATTTTGTGTTGCTGTCAGTGCCATTGGAGGGTCTGTTCCTCCCATGTTGATATTTCCACGGAAAAACTACCATGATCATTTCATAAGGGATGGCCCAGAAGGATCAATTGGAGCCTGTCACCCTTCTGGATGGATGACACAGGATAACTTCTTACTGTTTATGAAGCATTTCATTAAGCATACAAAAACAACTGTCGAGAAACCTATCTTGCTGTTGCTAGATAATCACCAATCTCATGTTAACTATGATGTTATCACATTATGCAAGGAAAATGGAGTGGTTTTGCTGTCATTTCCTCCACACTGCTCCCACAAGTTGCAGCCCTTAGATAGGTCAGTTTATGGACCTTTAAAGCGTTACCTGAGTTCAGCTCAGAATGACTGGTTACGGAGTAATCCTGGAAAAAGAATGACCATTTACGACATTCCTTCTCAAGTAAAAAAAGCTTTTCTGAGAGCTTCAAATCCCATTAACATCACGAGTGGCTTTAAAGTCAGCGGCATCAGTCCTTTGAATACAAATATCTTTGATGACTGGGAGTTTGCTCCCTCTTCAGTAACGGATCGCCCAGTGAGGCAGCAATGTGAACAGGATGCGGCCAAAGCAATGCAAGATGTCTCAGAGGTTTCAAAATCGGTAGATGAACATTGGTTTTCTTCCACTTCTGCATCAATGGAACCCCATCCTTCCTCTTCTACAGCCAGTGAACCCCTTCCTTCCACTTCAACTGCAGTAGGACCACAACCAGCAGTAGCCTAGCTTCTTCCATTACTGATCAAGTTGAAACTGCAAATGTTGGTGAGTCTTCCCTTTGCCCAGAAAAAATCATGCCACATCCAAAAGCAACACCTCGGAAAAAGAAATGTAATACAGGCAGAAAAGCACGTAAAAGTGCCATATTAACAGACACACCTGAAAGAAATGCTCTGTTTGCTGAAGCCATTAAGAAAAAAAACAAAAAGAATGATGTCAAAGAAAAGAAAGCCACCAAGAAAAGGAAGCAGGAGTTTTTACACAAAGTTCGATCCAAAAAACCTGTTGAAAAGTACGACATATCCAGCTCAGACGACGAAGACTGGTATTGTCTGATTTGTGTAGAACCATATTCCAATAGCAGGCCCCGGGAGAAATGGATTCAATGTAGTACATGCAGAGGATGGTCTCATGAGGAATGTTTGGGAACAGATGGAGGTATAATTTTATATTATATTTGTCATAACTGTGAATCTGATGATGAATAAATTTAAGGTTCATCGGTTCAGTTTATTGTGGATTTCTATTTTCTTATCATTTAAATAAACTCTCAAAAGTTATAGTTTGTTTATGATGCAACTTGCCCCTCATACTGATGCAACTTGCCCCACAGATGGGGTAAGTTGCATCAAATATTTTTTTAGATATATATCAAAATTAAGTATATAAGAAATTATTTCCATTAATATCTACGCATGTGAACTTGATGATGAGGTCTAGCATATTTATATACGAAAACTGAATTTCACTTGAATGAATTATACACAATTCTG
Organism: Scylla paramamosain; assembly: GCF_035594125.1. NCBI lineage: Eukaryota > Metazoa > Arthropoda > Malacostraca > Decapoda > Portunidae > Scylla > Scylla paramamosain. The sequence continues at coordinate 16,404,085 of NC_087163.1, forward strand.
TAGAAGGAAATGTAAAATTTGATGCAACTAGCCCCGCTCTCCCCTACTTCATGGCACCTACTAAAATTCTTCGCAATGATGTTTTCCATGCCCTCGCTGGCCTAAACCCTCGAAAGGCTTATGGACCTGATGGGGTCCCTCCTATTGTTCTCCGAAACTGTGCCTCCGTGCTTGCACCTTGCCTAGTCAAACTCTTTCAGCTCTGTCTGTCAACATCTACCTTTCCTTCTTGCTGGAAGTTTGCCTATATTCAACCTGTTCCTAAAAAGGGTGACCGTTCTAATCCCTCAAACTACCGTCCTATTGCTTTAATTTCCCGCCTATCTAAAGTTTTTGAATCTATCCTCAACAGGAAGATTCTTAATCATCTATCACTTCACAACCTTCTATCTGATTGCCAGTATTGGTTCCGTCAAGGCCGCACTACTGGTGATCTTCTGGCTTGGTCTTGGTCATCCTCTTGTAGAGATTTTGGTGAAACTTTTGCTGTTGCCTTGGACATATCAAAAGTTTTTTGATAGAGTCTGGCACAAAGCTATGATTTCCAAACTACCCTCCTACGGTTTCTATCCTTCTCTCTGTAATTTCATCTCAAGTTTCCTTTCTGACCGTTCTATTGCTGCTGTGGTAGATGGTCACTGTTCTTCTCGTAAATCTATTAACAGTGGTGTTCCTCAGGGTTCTGTCCTGTCACCCACTTTCTTCTTATTATTCATTAATAATCTTCTAAACCAAACATCTTGTCCTATCCACTCCTACGCTGATGATACCAACCTGCCCTTTTCCACGTCTTTTCATAGACGTCCAACCCTTCAGGAGGTAAACATATCACGCAGTGAAGCCACAGAACGCTTGACTTCTGATCTTTCTAAAATTTCTAATTGGGGCAGAGCAAACTTGGTATTGTTCAATGCCTCAAAAACTCAATTCCTTCACCTATCAACTCGACACAACCTTCCAGACAACTATCCCCTCTTCTTCAATGACACTCAACTGTCCCCCTCTTCTACACTGAACATCCTCGGTCTGTCCTTTACTTATAATCTGAACTGGAAACTTCATATCTCATCTCTAGCTAAAACAGCTTCTATGAAGTTAGGTGTTCTGAGACGTCTCTGCAAGTTTTTCTCACCCCCCCAGCTGCTAACTCTGTACAAGGGCCTTATCCGTCCATGTATGGAGTATGCTACACATGTCTGGGGGGGTTCCACTCATACTGCTCTACTAGACAGGGTGGAATCAAAAGCTTTTCGTCTCATCAACTCCTTTTCTCTAATTGACTGTCTTCAGCCTCTCTCTCAACGCCGCAATGTTGCATATCTAGCTGTCTTTTACCGCTATTTTAATGCTAACTGCTCTTCTGATCTTGCTAACTGCATGCCTCCCCTCCTTCCGCGGCCTCGCTGCACAAGACTTTCTTCTTTCTCTCACCCTTATTATGTCCACCTGTCTAACGCAAGAGTTAACCAGTATTCTCAATCATTCATCCCTTTCTCTGGTAAACTCTGGAACTCCCAGCCTGCTTCTGTATTTCCACCTTCCTATGACTTGTATTCCTTCAAGAGGGAGGTTTCAAGACACTTATTCCTCAATTTTTGACCACTGCTTTGACCCTTTTATGGGACTGGCATTTCAGTGGGCATATTTTTATTGGATTTTTGTTGCCCTTGGCCTGTGTCCTTCCTACATAAAAAAAATATATATATATATATATATATATATATATATATATATATATATATATATATATATATATATATATATATATATATATATATATATATATATATATATATATATATATATACGAAGGCAGACCACAGGTGATTCCTTACTTTAAGTTTGTCTATTGTCAGTTTTTGTTTTTGGGAAGAGAAGTGTGAAAAAAAATAAAATACATTTTGAGATAGGTAATTATTAGTGTGCTATCTAGTCTTAGATTCTGTGTTTAGTGTGGAGGTGGTTTATGTTTAATCATGCTTATTAGTGTCTGTTGTGGTGTTTTAGGAATGATTTTTGGTGCTGTGCTAGGGGTTATGTCAAGGTATCTTTCTGTTGAGTCAAATTCTTCAGTGTAATGAATTAGGGGTGAATTTGTTTCTGTGCCGCAGTGTCTACATTACATAAGAACATAAGAACATAAGAAATAAGGGAAGCTGCAAGAAGCGACCAGGCTTTTACGTGGCAATCCCTTTATGAAATATACCTACCTATTTCCGCCTATCATCCCCATCCATGAACCTGTCTAATCTTCTCTTAAAGCTCCCTAGTGTCTTGGCACTAACAACATGATTACTGAGTCCGTTCCACTCATCTACCACTCTATTTAAGAACCAATTTCTTCCTATCTTTTTCTTAAACCTAAATTTTTCAAGCTTGAACCCGTTATTTCTTGTTCTACCCTGGTTGCTGATCCTAAGAATTTTGCTTACTTCCCCCTTGTTATGACCATTATACCACTTAAAGACTTCTATCAGATCCTCTCTTAACTTACGTCTCTCTAAAGAATGTAAATTTAACAGCTTCAATCCCACCTCGTAAGGAATACTCCTCATCCCCTGTATCCTTTTAGTCATTCTCCTTTGTACTGATTCTAATAGACCTATATTTTTCCTGTAGTGTGGGGACCAGAACTGCACAGCGTAGTCTAGATGAGGTCTGACCATCGCCAAATATAACTTTAATATTACTTCGGGCCTTCTACTTTTAACACTCCTAAAAATTAATCCTAATACCCTATTTGCCTTGTTTCTGGCCTCTATGTATTGTTTCCCTAGACGGAGTTCAGAGCTAACTATAACTCCTAAATCTTTTTCGTACCCTGAACCTACCAGAGTTTCGTAGGTTACTGTGTACCTACTGTGTGGGTTTCCTCTACTTACGCTAAGTACTTTGCATTTGTTGATATTAAACTGCATTTGTCACTTTTCCGTCCATTCATTCATCCTATCTAAATCTGCTTGCAAGGCGATGGCATCCGATTCTGACCTAATTAATCTACCTATCTTTGTGTCATCCGCAAATTTACTAACATCACTTCTCATTCCACTATCCAAGTCATTGATATATATATTAAAAGCAGCAATGGCCTAATACTGATCCCTGTGGCACCCCACTAATTACATGAGCCCACTCGGATTTAGAGACGTTTATTACAACTCTTTGTTAGCCACTACTTTATCCAGCCTAACACTTTCCCATCTATCCCGTTTGCCTGATATAAGATATCACAACTATCAACATTATCTACTGCCTCATACATTTTATGTGTCCTGATATAAGATATCATAACTATCACCATTATCTACCTCCTCATACACTTTACTGTAAAAAACTTAACAAGTTCGTCAGGCAAGACTTCCTCTTCGTGAAGCAATGCTGTGACTGATTTATCAAGTCATGGTTTGTCTAAATGCTCCCTAATGTTCCTCGCTGTTATTGACTCCATTATTTTACCTACAACTGAAGTTAAGCTGACAGGTCTATAATTAGACGTTAAAGTTTTATCTACTTTCTTAAAGATAGGTACTACATTAACCTGCCTCCACATTACTGGCACCTCACCTGACTAAAGTGATTTCCTAAAGCCAAAAACTAACGGCTCACTAATAACCTCTTTGCATTCCTTAAGTACTCTGGGATATATTTCATCTGGTCCTGGCGTCTTGAACGTTTTTCAGCCTATCTGTCTCCTGTTCCACTATCTCCTTAGTTATGGAAATATCTGTCAGCTTCTCATTCTCATCTGCTTTAAACATTTGTTCACTATTTGGCATATCCTGCATGTTTTCCTGGGTGAAAACAGTTAAAAAAACACTCATTTAGAATTTTACTAATCTCCTCCCCAAAACTAACCAGCTCCCTATCTGCTGCCTTTAATGGATCTATAGTATCCTTATTCTTCGTTCTGTACACCTGATGAAATCCCTTGTGGTCCGTCCTCCCCTGGCTGGCTATTTTTAATTAATAATTACCTTAGCTTTCCTGGTTAACCTCCTGCCTGTTCTAATTCATTATACTGTGGCCTTAAAACCTCTTCACCTGCCCTTAATCTCTTATATATACTTCTTTTCCGCCCTATATAGTGTTTTAACCTAACAGTCATACATTTAGGATAATTTTTTTTGTGATCTATACGGGATGTTTCCTAACTGTCTTGTATGCAGTTTATCTACGAAATATTTATACAATTCATCTACATTTACTTCACCTAATCCCCTCATCTCGGCACCTTCCATCTTCACTCCCTTATCTACTCGCCTGAACCTCATCTTTTCCATCTCAACATGACCTGACCCTCCAGCATACTTACACCTATCTCCCCCTCTCTCTCTCTCCTCCGCCCCTTCCGGACACATCTTTCCTCCTCTTGCCCTACACCCTCACACCTCACCTCACCTCTCTCATCCTGTCTTTTCTCTCTCAATTCCGTCCCGGACCTGACCTCACCCAGCATTCGGTTAGCGTGTTCCCAAAAATTTCATCGGAGCACCTGTATCCGAGATTGAGGCTATGGAGATTTGTGCTCGTTTGCCTAGGGTATGGTGTGAGTGTTTTTTTTGACATTTGAGAGCCAGGAGACGCTGTGGGATCCTTGTGACAGCCCAAAATCTGAGCTCTCTCTGGGATTTGCTAGGATGGTGCTTCTTGAGGTTTCTGGACATATGGTTAACGCTTTGTGGGATATCTGCTGTTTCTTGGAAAATTTTAAGTGCGTCTCTTGCTGCTTTGTCAGCTTTTTCATTTCCCTCGATACCTGCGTGGCTGGGGATCCAGTTTAGCTGTATTGTTCTTCCTGATTCGTGAATGGTTTGGGCGGTGGTAATTATCGAGGTGGTATTGTCTGACTTATTGTTTTACAGAGTAAGTGTGGATGACAGCAGACTTGTTACTGGCCTCTGCATGTTCGAGGGCTTTCAGAATGGCATATAGCTGTCTGGAGGGTAGACTGTTTGGGAGACGGAAAAGTGTGGTCGTCTCTTTGTGTACGAAGGCAGCAGCGGTGGTTCTGGTATTTGCTGTCTGTAAAGATCACTTCGGCATCTGGCGTGGAAACAGCATGGTGTGCTTCAGTTGCAAGATGTTGCATTTCTTCTGGTCTTAGGTTTCCATTAGCTTGTTTTGTAGATGTTGTGAATTTTAATGCTGATGGTTGCGATAGGGGTGGGGCTGCGTAGTTTTCATGTGGAGGGTCTGGTTTGAAATTTCGAAAGAAGTGATGGTCCTGTAGCTTGTATTGATGCGGCAGTCTTGGTGGCCCAAGTTTTCTTGGTGCACAACTCTGGGTCTTGGGAGTGTGATTTTTTTTTTTTTTTTTTTGCTAGCGGTGTGCTGTCAGGGTCCCTGTGGAACAGTTTTACTAGTTATGTGGCGTTTGTGCCGTGCAGTCTGTCTTGTAGTGGAGATATGTTGGTTTCCAGTTGGAGAGTGCAAGCTCTCGTCCAAACGGGTACGCCGGTGATGATGCTAAGTGCCTGGTTCTGTACTATGTTATTATCTGTTATTCTTTTCTCTATAAAGGCATTTTTCCAGCCGTTTTAGCGCTTTGTTATGTAAGAAACTCAAAAACACTTAAACGATACGTTTTTGGTAAGGTTTTGTTTCCACATATGATGCTTTCTATGTATTTCAGATTTTGGTATCTAACAATTTGAAAGAAAAAAACACTGAAAATACTCGTTTTTCTTAATGTTGTTCTGTTTCTTCATATAGAGTGCTATTCACGCGTTTTTGCGTTTTGGTACCTAATAAAAAAAAAATAAAATTTTGGACGTATTGTTTTATTTCATATGATTTTAAGAGTATTTGTATCTAACATCCTCAGAAACACTTAAAAGACACGTTTCTGTTAACCTTGTTTTCTTTCCACATATAGTGTTTTTTTTTCTTTGCGTTTTGGTACCTAATTATGTGAATAACACTGAAAATACACAGTTTTGGTAATGTCACTTTGCTTATTCGTACAAAGTGCTACTCGCCCATTTATGCCTTTTGGTACCCAAAAAGTTCAAAAACACTCATTATTCACGTTTTCATAATGTCCTTTGATTTCCCCATTTAAAGTTGTTTACATACATTTTGGCGTTTTGGTACCTAACGAGCTCAAACACACACAAAACACGTTTTTGGTATCTTTGTTTTGTTTCTTTAAATCATGTCTTTTGCATACATTTTGGCGTTTTGGTACCTTACAAAGATAATAACACTGTATTGTTTAGGAGCAAGGGCTGCGCTGTGCTTAGGTAGGGGGTGGCACACTCGATCTTCTTTCTTTCTTTATTTATTTATTTATTCATTTATTTTTATTTATTTATTTATTTTTATTTATTTATTTATTTTTATTTATTTATTTTTATCTTTTTTTTTTTTTTTTTGCTAGTATAACTAGCTGGGCTATTTAGAGGCCTCGGAGATTTCAGCTAGAGTTATCTTGGGGATAATGTGGTTGATATGAGGTGGAGTAGTTCGGGCAGAGGTACTCCAGCTATAGTTTCTGCGGCGATTTTTCGACCAGCGTCTTCGCTGGCTTTGGGGTATTGGCTCCTGTTGTCCCTTACTGACGTGGTCGCAGGGCACTCAAGGATGTAGTGTGGGAGCGGGAAAGTAGTTGGTGACTCGCACTGGTTGCAGAGTTCAAGATCGTGGTTTCCCTTATTTCTGTTAGGCTGGGATATCCCAGCCTGAGCCGGTGGGTTTTCTGATGGAGTTCTAGGGATTTGAGTCCTGTTCCTCTGGAGTAGCAAGTGGCTGAGGGCAAGCATTCGTTCGCTGCGTTAGTAATTTTGTTCCTCCCGAGTTTTCCAGTTTATGTGACTAAGTGTCTTTTAACTTTCTTCAGGCATTGTCTTAATTCAAGGTCTACAGCTGGGTATGAGGCCGCGGATTTTGCAGTTGTGTCGGCACGATCATTCCCTCTAATGCCCATGTGCTCAGGGATCCACAGAAGCGTAATGTCTGCACCGAGTCCTGGAACTTTTTTTGCGAGGTGACGGATTGTGGTGATTTAGTTTATGTTGTCTGTGAGATGGGTTTGTTTGAGTGTCTTCAATGAGACTTTGGAGTCGATGGCGATTAGGGCGCTTTGTGGTTTGGTTTGAAGTGAGAATTCGAGAGCTCCTTTCATCGCCACTAGTTCTGACTGAAGTGAAGAAGCTCCATCTGTTTATCTCCACTGCATGGTGGTGTCTCTGCATACTATAGCAGCGCCTGTGGCCCAAGTGTCGGAGCTAACGGAGCCATCGGTATAGATGGTGATGTCGTGGTTGTTCGTCAGAGGTAGGAGGTAGCTCAATGTTTCTGCCTTTAGGGCGTGTGGGAGCTGGCTCGCCTTGGTGTAGCCAATTTTCTCTGATGTTTGGAAGGTAGGGCTTCCAAGATACTGCTGGTTTGTAGTCGAGGTGGGGTTCTTCTGTTCAGATTGTTAGGTGGCACTTCAAGGTGGAGAAGGGATTGTGCAGCACACCTTATCCATGTCTTTTTGGTGAACAGGTCTTGATTTTGTTCAGTAGCGATGAAGACCTTTCCAGGGGTTTGGTGTTGGTGAGGGGAGTGAGCCATCCTTCCAATAAGGGTGCTGGTGAGTTGGTGGATTCTATTGTGTATTGATGGCATCTGTATTTCCTCTCGGAGATTGATTGCTTTTGCCTATCTTGGTGCTGAGAGTATCAATCTGCGGGACTGATTTTGGGCAACTTCAAGTGAGTAAAGTTAGGCTAGGGAGGTGATGCTAGGCGGGGGCGCAATAATCAACGAGTGATCTGATGACATGGCTGTAGAACATCTTTTTTTTACTCTAAGTTGTCAAATTTCTTTTTCCTGAGATGGTTCGAAGGATGTTGGTTCGAGTGGCTATTCTGTTTTTTATTTGCCGGATGTGAGGGGCGAAGGTGAAATTGCTGTCGAGCCTTATTCCCAGATACTGATGTTGGTCTAACCATGGGATTGGTACACCTGCAGCTATGAGTGGCATTGCCGGTGCAAGCTGTTCAAATTACATAGCTTTTCTCTTGTTTGAGTTGAATTTGAATCCTAGTGCTTGGCACCCTGCTTCGAGCAGGGTGAGGGCTCGCTGGGCGTCTGCTCGGTGATGATGTGGCAAGGAGGGTGATGTTTGCGTAAGTCATGAGAGAGCAGTTTTAAAGAAGAGATTGGTCTAGAAGGGCTTCAACGAGGGTGTTGAAGAGAAAGGGGCTGAGGACACTTTCCTGAGGAGTGCCACGTTCAAGTTTGTAGTAGGAGGAGTATTGTTCCTGGAACCGAACTCGGACCTTTCTGTCAGTTAGGTAGTCTCGAGTCCAGCGAAGCAATTGTCCCTTGATCCCTTTTCTGGCGAGGATATCTAGTATGGTGACCTCATTTGCAAGCTCGAAGGCTTTCTCGAGGTCCAGGAAGATGGCTGTTGATTTATTTGCAGTGGCTGAGGCGAAGAAGGTCGTGAGGCAATGTCGATGATGGAGCATGGAGCGAATGGCTTGTATGTAGTGATCCTTAGGATCACTTCCTAAGCATCCTTAGGACAGAGTCTGATGCAGCACCTTGTAAGCCTATTACCTGTATCTTGTAATTAGTTGGTGCTAAAAACATCATCCACGTAACTGGTGTAAATAGCTGACTTAAGATGTGGTATAGTAGAGAAGATCGTTTCTTCAATGTACCAGTTGGCGAAGAGGACTCCAAGCGGTGATCACATAGCGACGCCGTCTGTCTGAAGGTGCATGTTGCCATCAGGTCCATAAGAACATAAGAACATAAGAAATAAGGGAAGCTGCAAGAAGCGACCAGGCTTACACGTGGCAGTCCCTGTATGAAACACACCTACCTATTTCCATCTGCTATCCCCATCCATAAACTTGTCTAATCTTCTCTTAAAGCTCTCTAGTGTCCTAGCACTAACTACAGTCCGTTCCACTCATCTACCACTCTATTTGAGAACCAATTTTTTCCTATCTCCTTCCTAAACCTAAATTTTTCAAGCTTGAATCCGTTATTTCTTGTTCTACCCTGGTTGCTGATCCTAAGAATTTTGCTTACATCTCCCTTGTTATAACCCTTATACCACTTAAAGACTTCTATCAGGTCCCCTCTTAACCTACGTCTCTCTAAAGAATGTAAATTTAACAGCTTCAACCTCGCCTCGTAAGGAATACTCATCCCCTGTATTCTTTTAGTCATTCTCCTCTGTACTGATTCTAATAGACCTATATCTTTCCTGTAATGTGGGGACCAGAACTGCACCGCGTAGTCTAGATGAGGTCTGACCAGCGCCAAGTATAACTTTAATATTACTCCCGGCCTTCTACTTTTAACACTCCTAAAAATGAATCCTAGTACCCTATTTGCCTTGTTTCTGGCTTCTATGCATTGTTTCCCTAGACGGAGTTCAGAGCTAATTATAACTCCTAAATCTTTCTCGTACCTTGTACCTACCAGAGTTTGGTTGTCTAATGTGTACCTATTGTGTGGGTTTCCTCTACCTACGCTAAGCACTTTGCATTTATTGATATTAAATTGCATTTGCCATCTATCCGTCCATTCATTCATTCTATCTAAGTCTGCCTGCAAGGCGATGGCATCCGATTCTGACCTAATTAATCTACCTATCTTTGTGTCATCCGCAAATTTACTAACATCACTACTAATTCCACTATCCAAGTCATTGGTATACATTAGAAATAACAATGGCCCTAATACTGATCCCTGTGGCACCCCACTAATTACATGACCTCACTCGGATTTCGAACCGTTTATTACCACTCTCTGTCGCCTGTCACTAAGCCAAGACCCTATCCAGCCTAACACCTTCCCATTTATCCCGTGTGCCCTAACCTTTCTCAGGAGCCTTTGATGGGGTACATAAATTCTTATCATGACTTGAGGCTGTGGGTCGCCGGTGTGAATGGGAGGATTATGTCGTTAAGTTGCTTGGCAAGGCGGCATGTGACAAAAGGAATCTGGCTGATGATGGAGAAGAGTGGGAAGTTCCTCTTGTGCATTTTTATGTTGCCTTAGGTGTATCCAAGTGTGTGGTCTTCTTCGATGAGTGGAAGTTTCGGGGTATCATGAATTTTGTTGATATAGCAGATGGTGCTTATAAGTCTTGTTTTCAGGTCCAGCGTGGGGTTTGGTGTAATTCTCTTGCATTTGGTGCTGTCTCCGAGGATGGCTGAGATCTTGTTCAAGAATGACAAACGCCTGCACTAAAGAAGGCCCCTTCTACGGACCTAATGGCAATATGTATGTTCAGACAGACGGCGCCGCTATGGGATCACCGCTGTGAGTCTTCTTCGCTAACTTCTACATGGGAACCATTGAAGAAACGATCTTCTCTACTGTACCACATCTTAAGCCCTCTATTTACACCCGCTACGTGGACTATATCTTCATTAGAACCAACGAAAAGGAAGACATATTTACACTTATCGAGACTTTCAAACAACACTCTTGCCTAAACTTCCCACACGAAATGAAGCGCAATCACCAACTTCCATTTCTCGACGCCCTCGTTCGCCATGACATCACTCACCTCAGCACCGAAGTTCACGTCAAAATTATGAACCTCGGGTTCTCCCTCAACGCCTCCAGTGAATGTCCAGGTACATACCGCCGGAGCGTCATCAACTCTTTCGTCAAACATGCCCTCACACACTTTTTGTCATGATCAACCACCCACGCTGAACTAAGCAGAGCTGCTCAACTATTCGTTAACAAAGGATACAAGCAACACGAAATCGACCAAGTCATTCAACAACATCTTAATAATTTCATGGATCCGCCAACACCACTAACCGATACAGCAAGACATCGTAGTTTTCAATAAGAATTACATTTCTTCATCTTACAAGAGAGACGAGCAAGCCCTCAACAAGATAGTTAACAATCACATTATCCACACGGATCCCAACACTCAACTTAAACTTCAAATTAACTACAAGACCAAACGTATTTCAACTCTCGTTATTTTTAACAGCTGCCTTCCCGAACCAACGCATTAGAAGATGCAGGTCTGATAAATCGTTACACCTGCAACGTTAGGGACTGTAGTCCCCTAAATCAAAGATATATCGGGTTTACTATCACAACCCTCTCCAAAAGGATCAACGCACTCCTTCAAGATGGAGCAATCAAACGGCACAAGATAGAAACACACGGTGTACCTCCTACAAGGAAACAATAAGATCACACCATCATCCTACATAGAGAAAAAGGTAGAAAACGTCTACGGATGGCTGAAGAGGTTTTCATTTATCAAGAGAAACCGGCAATCAACCAACATTCAACTTCTTCCTGAAAGCAGCCTTCCCTCGCAGAGCCGAGCAGCGCTGTGATTGGTCAACCTTCACTGCTGTGACTCGTCAAGCCTGCAGCGCTGTGATTGACCAGTCACACACAAGTATCTCATCCCGACTGCCTCCATGTGCTTAAATAGCAAAGTGCTCCACAGTGTCATCTTGCAATCCGTCATAACGACAGTTAAGGCCCGTGCTGCCTCCAACAAAAGCAGCAAAACTCAATGCAAGCAACCAGTATCACCATTCCTCCTCTTGAAGATAGATGGTCTGACACGACCGAAAGATGTCTTGAGATATGGATTTAACAGTGTCAACAACAGCACAATACTCTCTGATAAGAAGAATTGAAAAGACAACGTATAAACTCAACAATGCTAATATTGCTGTAGACTTCAATAAAACCTGTATATGTGTGTATATATATATATATATATATATATATATATATATATATATATATATATATATATATATATATATATATATATATATATATATATATATATATATATATATATATATATATATATATCGTATTGATTGATCTTTCATGCGATCACCACCTGTATCGAATATATATGTCTGCTCCTGGCCACCACTTGTTTCCTTGCTTGATTGACTACAGCTGATCACCTAATTACTCGGATGTTTTGCCTCCACTTTTTTTTATAGTTTGAGTTTAAATGAAGTACTTGCCCAGTTGATGATGCTTGGTATCTTGGTAGCGTGGAGGACCGGTAGTCAGAAGGTAATTCTAGTAGCTTGGAGGTCGTGGGTATAAGTTAATATAGTTGGTGTGTGCGAGTAAAAGACAGGTATGATGAGAGTTCTTCTTGATTTAATAGTAGAGAATGTACACACTTGATTGGAGACGATATTGTAACGTGACGTTTGATTGTTCTCTCTCTCTCTCTCTCTCTCTCTCTCTCTCTCTCTCTCTCTCTCTCTCTCTCTCTCTCTCTCTCTCTCTCTCTCTCTCTCTCTCTCTCTCTCTGAAGTAATATGAAATGATGATTTTTTTTTCTTTATGTAGGAAGGATACTGGCCAAGGGCAACAAAAATATAATAAAAAAAATGCCCACTGAAATGCCAGTCCCATAAAAGGGTCAAAGCAGTGGTCAAAAATTGGTGGATAAGTGTCTTGAAACCTCCCTCTTGAAGGAATTCAAGTCATACGAAGGTGGAAATACAGAAGCAGGCAGGAAGTTCCAGAGTTTACCAGAGAAAGGGATGAATGATTGAGAATACTGGTTAACTCTTGCGTTAGAGAGGTGGACAGAATAGGGGTGAGAGAAAGAAGAAAGTCTTGTGCAGCGAGGCCGCGGAAGGAGGGGAGGCATGTAGTTAGCAAGATCAAAAGAGCAGTAAGCATGAAAATAGCGGTAGAAGACAGCTAGATATGCAACATTGCGGCGGTGAGAGAGAGGCTGAAGACAGTCAGTTAGAGGAGAGGAGCTGATGAGAAGAAAAGCTTTTGATTCCACCCTGTCTAGAAGAGCAGTATGAGTGGAACCCCCCCAGACATGTGAAGCATACTCCATACATGGATGGATAAGGCCCTTGTACAGAGTTAGCAGCTGAGGGGGTGAGAAAAACTGGCGGAGACGTCTCAGAACACCTAACTTCATAGAAGCTGTTTTAGCTAGAGATGAGATGTGAAGTTTCCAGTTCAGATTATAAGTAAAGGACAGACCGAGGATGTTCAGTGTAGAAGAGGGGGACAGTTGACTGTCATTGAAGAAGAGGGGATAGTTGTCTGGAAGGTTGTGTCGAGTTGATAGATGGAGGAATTGAGTTTTTGAGGCATTGAACAATACCAAGTTTGCTCTGCCCCAATCAGAAATTTTAGAAAGATCAGAAGTCAAGCGTTCTGTGGCTTCACTGCGTGATATGTTTACCTCCTGAAGGGTTGGACGTCTAAGAAAAGACGTGGAAAAGTGCAGGGTGGTGTCATCAGCGTAGGAGTGGATAGGACAAGAAGTTTGGTTTAGAAGATCATTAATGAATAATAAGAAGAGAGTGGGTGACAGGACAGAACCCTGAGGAACACCACTGTTAATAGATTTAGAAGAACAGTGACCGTCTACCACAGCAGCAATAGAACGGTCAGAAAGGAAACTTGAGATGAAGTTACAGAGAGAAGGATAGAAACCGTAAGAGGGTAGTTTGGAAATCAAAGCTTTGTGCCAGACTCTATCCAAGGCTTTTGATATGTCCAAGGCAACAGCAAAAGTTTCACCAAAATCTCTAAAAGAGGATGACCAAGACTCAGTAAGGAAAGCCAGAAGACCACCAGTAGAGCGGCCTTGACGGAACCCATACTGGCGATCAGATAGAAGGTTGTGAAGTGATAGATGTTTAAGAATCTTCCTGTTGAGGATAGATTCAAAAACTTTAGATAAGCAGGAAATTAAAGCAATAGGACGGTAGTTTGAGGGATTAGAGCGGTCACCCTTTTTAGGAACAGGTTGAATGTAGGCAAACTTCCAGCAAGAAGAAAAGGTAGATGTTGACAGACAGAGCTGAAAGAGTTTGACTAGGCAAGGTGCAAGCACGGAGGCACAGTTTCAGAGAACAATAGGAGGGACCCCATCAGGTCCATAAGCCTTCCGAGGGTTTAGGCCAGCGAGGGCATGGAAAACATCATTGCGAAGAATTTTAATATGTGGCATAAAGTAGTCAGAGGGTGGAGGAGAGGGAGGAACAAGCCCAGAATCGTCCAAGGTAGAGTTTTTAACAAAGGTTTGAGCAAAGAGTTCATCTTTAGAAATAGATGTGATAGCAGTGGTGCCACCTGGTTGAAGTAGAGGAGGGAAAGAAGAAGAAGCAAAGTTATTGGAGATATTTTTGGCTAGATGCCAGAAATCACGAGGGGAGTTAGATCTTGAAAGGTTTTGACATTTTCTGTTAATGAAGGAGTTTTTGGCTAGTTGGAGAACAGACTTGGCATGGTTCCGGGCATAAATATAAAGTGCATGAGTTTCTGGTGATGGAAGGCTTAAGTACCTTTTGTGGGCCACCTCTCTATCATGTATAGCACGAGAACAAGCTGTGTTAAACCAAGGTTTAGAAGGTTTAGGACGAGAAAAAGAGTGAGGAATGTACGCTTCCATGCCAGACACTATCACCTCTGTTATGCGCTCAGCACACAAAGACGGGTCTCTGACATGGAAGCAGTAGTCATTCTAAGGAAAATCAGGAAAATACCTCCTCAGGTCCCCCCAACTAGCAGAGGCAAAACGCCAGAGGCACCTTTGCTTAGGGGGATCCTGAGGAGGGATTGGAGTGATAGGACAAGATAAAGATATGAGATTGTGATCGGAGGAGCCCAACGGAGAAGAAAGGGTGACAGCATAAGCAGAAGGATTAGAGGTCAGGAAAAGGTCAAGAATGTTGGGCGTATCTCCAAGACAGTCAGGAATACGAGTAGGGTGTTGCACCAATTGCTCTAGGTCATGGAGGATAGCAAAGTTGTAGGCTAGTTCACCAGGATGGTCAGTGAAGGGAGAGGAAAGCCAAAGCTGGTGGTGAACATTGAAGTCTCCAAGAATGGAGATCTCTGCAAAAGGGAAGAGGGTCAGAATGTGCTCCACTTTGGAAGTTAAGTAGTCAAAGAATTTCTTATAGTCAGAGGAGTTAGGAGAGAGGTATACAGCACAGATAAATTTAGTATGAGAATGACTCTGTAGTCGTAGCCAGATGGTGGAAAACTTGGAAGATTCAAGAGCGTGAGCACGAGAGCAGGTTAAGTCATTGTGCACATAAACGCAGCATCCAGCTTTGGATCGAAAATGAGGATAGAGAAAGTAGGAGGGAACAGAAAAGGGGCTACTGTCAGTTGCCTTAGACACCTGAGTTTCAGTGAGGAAAAGAAGATGAGGTTTAGAAGAGGAGAGGTGGTGTTCTACAGATTGAAAATTAGATCTTAGACCGCGAATGTTCCAGAAGTTAATGAAGAAAAAGTTGAGGGGGGGTCAAGACACTTAGGGTCGTCGACAGAAAGGCAGTCCGACCTGGGGACATTTATGGTCCCCTCCCCAGATGGGGACTCCGAGGCTGGTGTAGGAGTCGCAATGATGATTTTAAAATTTTTGAGTGAAGGGTGTGTGTGGTATTAGGTTCTTGTAGTTTTGTGTGGAGGAAGAGAGTTGTCTTTAGAGGGCAGGCTGTGACTGCCCCCTTGTGTTGTGAGACACAAAGGGTAACGTTCAGTGAGGTCTCAGCTGGGTTTAATGATAAGTTCACAGCACCCCCTGAACCGTGCTTTAGACCTCACTGGGAGTGAGGTGTATATATTGACCAGCGTCTCTCAACACTGACTGTGACTGAGCGGAACTGAGTGAGAGACCAAGACTGACTGCTCGTCACTGGATGACTGACTGATTGGGATTGAGCGACTCTGACTGAGACTGCGACTCTCTCTCTCTGACTGAGAGCTCGCTACCATGCAGGCTGTATTTATCGGAGTTAAGTGGATCGCAAGTGTTTTCCTTAAGGACTGGAAGGAGGAGAAATGTAACCATGAAGGAAGACTCAGAACGAATACATGTACGCAGGTGTTTTCCCTAAGGATTGTAAGGAGTGTGAAATTCCCTTGAGAGGTAGGGAAGGAGGAGAGAGGTTAATCTAGAATAGACTGGCTGGCCATGGTACACGTGGATGAATATATGAAATGGTGAATATACGTATATATAATAATAGTAATTATATATATATATATATATATATATATATATATATATATATATATATATATATATATATATATATATATATATATATATATATATATATATATATATATATATATATATATATATATATATATATATATATATATATATATATATATATATATATATATATATATATATATATATATATATATATATACACACACACGAGTATGTCACCCCAAACTAAAATCTTACCTATGGACAGGTATGTTCCTTTCACACTTGTTCCTAGATAAGGGAAATCCATTCCGCTTGTCCATGGCATTCATCTCCTGCATTCCTGAGTGTCTTCCACACCTCACGGTGGGGGACCAAGTAGTTTGGGCTCCTTGGAACACTTGGGCTCTCAACTCCTTGTTCTCTATCCTGTTTGCGCCCAACTCCTCCCGAAGGCGTCGGAGCTTCACCATCATCTCACTCTCCATCTTGGCTTGTCTCACTTGAGTAAAGCTGACCCCACCAAGCAAAGTTGGCCGAATTTCTCATTATACGTAAGAAGCCTCAGAACAGCCAAGACACAGATGTTCGATTGCCGATCCGCGAACCAGATCTGGCCATTGTTTATTTTTTATTGGCTCTTTGACAGAGCAAAAAGAAACAAATAAAATTAATTTATAAATTAATTAATTAATATTATTAGATAAATAAAAAAAATACGTGCATATATATATATATATATATATATATATATATATATATATATATATATATATATATATATATATATATATATATATATATATATATATATATATATATATATATATATATATATATATATATATATATATATATATATATATATATATATATATATATATATATATATATATATATATATATATAATTTACTCACATAAATGTCAAAAAAAAAAAAACGTGGAATCCTCTTTAGTACTATTTAAAATGTGTCCCAAGGAAATATTAAAGTTACATTTAACACTGGTGAAAAATTATTTATATTAAGCTGTACAGTTATGATTTCCATATTCAGTTAAAGTCAGTATAGTGAGAATGACAAAAAAGATAGAAAGAGATGATAAATATTCCTTACGAAAGGAGATTGCAGCTTTTTCATTTACATTCCTTAAAGAAGCGCAGATTTAGAGTGGATATGATCTGAGTCAGCAGAATTTCAGGATGCAAGGAAGCCCAGACGGGAAGAGAGGGGCGGCGTTCTCACAGGATATATTCGGGTGGTGTTGTGGTGATTGAATGGGTGTGTGGAGGTATTGGCGATGTGGCGGCGTAATCCCGATATCCAGGATCAGGTTGGTGAAACTTTTGTGATACCAAGAGCTCTTGTTCGCTGAAATCTGATTGGTAAGTTGTGTCGGTGACGTAATGCTAAGGGGGGTAGCGTTGGGGATGAGAGGCAGCCATTTTGTGGTTGGGATTATAGTGGTGTTGTGGCGTTATCTGTGGCTTTGGGGATGGTGTTGTGGTGTTATAGTTGAACTCTGGTGATGGTCGTGATGTCTTGTAAGGTTTGAGGAGGTGAAATACGGGTTATTTGCTAACGCGGTGACGGCGTCTGGTGAAATTTCTGTAGCTGGGGAAAATATTCCAGCGGCCTGTGAAGGAGTGAAAGTGTTTTAGTACATTGTGAAGTGACAGGAATGGCATATATTGATGTGTATAAGCTTTAAGCGATAAGGGAGATGATATAAGAACCTGAGTAAAGAGAAACGTATGGTAATTGAGTGTGGGAATTATCCTGCGTTGTTCTAGGGTAAAAAATTATTTCCCTAATTTCTTTTAATGTGTATTACCTCAATTTATTTGTAAGTTAACATTATCATTAATATATTCTGTTATTATATAGAACAATTGTGTTTTCTACCCCAACACTGATAAGGCACTGAGATAATTCCTGGAGTGCTGTGCCAAGGTAAGTTTTCTGTGAGAGGGCTTAATAGCTGACGGTTTCGGATAGGTCGGGTAGGTGTTCGAGGTCTTTAAAAATCCAGACCTTTAAAACTTTCTGTGTTCAGTGTAACGTCCATTTTATTGGATAACCGGGATCATAGCACTCTGTTTAGTTATACCATTTTGATACACCTAAATTTCAAAGTAAATATTTTTTTTATTTTTTTTTTCTAGTTGTCTTATATCTGCTTATGTATTGGTAATTTTTTTTTGTGTGTGTGTATTGTCTTCATTTTTTTTCTTTTTATTGTTAGATAAATATTTAATTTAAATTTTGCCTGAAAAGCTAAGGCTTAAAAAGAGGCTAGCCATATTTCACTCAACCATGTAATATACATATATATAATATCATTTAATGGCTATAAATAAATATTCAAGTATTCAATGTTCTCTCTCTCTCTCTCTCTCTCTCTCTCTCTCTCTCTCTCTCTCTCTCTCTCTCTCTCTCTCTCTCTCTCTCTCTCTCTCCACAAAATTCTTTGAGTAAAATGCTCTACTATGGAATTTGTGGTCAGATACTTTCCTGGTTTGAAGATTATTTGACAAACAGATAGTAACATACTATTTTCAATGGTGAAAAGTCTTCCAAAACATTAATCACACTTAGTGTTCCTCAAGGTAGTGTCCTGGGCCCCCTATTGTTTCTAATATATATTAATAACATTTCAAGTATTTTCTCCGTGTCTAAAACAATATTATTTATTGATGACATGACAATGTACCTGACAGGCCCAAACCCAGATCAACTTATACATAGTGCTAATAATGAACTAATAATAAATGGTGCCTAAGCAACAGACTTACTATCAATACAACTAAAACTCACTTCATGCTATTTACAATAAAAGAAACTCTAAATCTTCCCCATCTACATATTGATGATAAAACGATCTTTAGAATTGATAAAATGAAATTCCTTGGTGTTACCTATAATGATTTCTTGTTTTTCAAGCATCATATTAATAATCTTACTTTACAAATATCAAGAAATGTCGCCGTACTTTATCAAACAAAAGATTTCCTGCCACAAAATGTACTGAAGGCTATTTATTATGCTCACATTTTACCCCCTATTAACTTACTGCAACCCCATATGGTGCATAACTTATTCTACTTATTTAATTCCTCTGAGATTACAACTTAAGAAAATAGTAAGAATAATAACTGACAGTAATTATCTAGGATATACTAATCCTCTATTCAACCAAACAAAAAATTTAAAACTAGATGACATTACTAAATTAGCTATTGCCACCTTCGTGTATTCAAATAAGAACAGAATACAAGACCTTCTTCCATCACATGAATATAATACCCGTCCCCGCGATAACATCACTCTTCCTCTACATCGACTTAAAAAATTTCAGCACTCAGTTTCTTACCTAGACCCTTTGTTTGGAACTCTGTTCCTCTCCAAATTCAGGATGCACTCTTCATAAACACTTTTAAAATAGATTTAAAAATCATATTCTGATCACCTACTAACTTAAAATACTATTTCACCCTGATCAAATAATGTCTACACTACTATTAATTTGTATTGAAATTATTATTGAAATCTATTATACCTATATCTGAATTTATCATAATATGTATTGTCACCTATTACTAGTACAATTGCCTCTATATACTATATATATTATTTCTGTATTCAGTACTATTACTGTAATTTATTGTCACCTATTACTAATTTATTTATTTCTGTAATGTATTGACACATATTACTAATGCAATTACCTCTATGTATTAGTTATTACTTTTGTATTCTGTATAATTTCTGTAATTTATTATATCTGCATGAAACACATATCCTGCCACACACATCCTGCCAGATCCCATACCAACTCCTAAAAACTTATTTTTTTGCCAGAAAAGCTTAGCTTTAGAAAGGCTAACTTCAGGTATAATATATAACCATCCAATTATGTATACAAATTCTACCATATTGTAACTGTTAGTTATTAATAAATGTTCAAATGTTCAAATGTTCTCGTGTGTTGAGTTTTGTCTGGTGATCACTATTGTGGTTGGTGACTGGTGTGTTTGCTATTAACATATGAATGAGCTGCTCCTTCTTCATGCATATCTTGTATAATCCAAATTCCGAGCATTATTTTTGTAAATCAGATTTAGTGACGTTTGCGTTTAAAATTTCCCTATTTGGTAGCTTTAGGCAGGTGGGCGTGGTAGCTGCGGGTCTTTTGGTGTCATGGCAAAAGCATCACTGATTGTGCGCATGCGCAACAAATGTCTTGAGGTTCGAAGTGGTTGTTTTTAGGGTGAGACAAGTATTTACAGCCACTAAATATGTCTAAGTCCGACTGAGAGAGGAGAGAGGAAGAGGAGGAGAAGGAGAAGAAAAAGGAGAAATAGAAGAATGAGAGAGAAAAAGAAAGAAGGAGGAAGAGGAGGAGGAGGAGGAGAAGGAGGAGGAGGAGGAGCGGGGAAAGGAGGAAAAGGAGGAGGAGGAGGAGGAGGAAGATGAGGAGGAGGTGGAGGAAGAGGAGGAGGAGAGGAGAGGAGAGAAGGAGGAGGAGAAGGAGGAGGAGGAGGAGGAAGAGGAGAAGGAGAAAGAGGAGGAGGAGGAGGAAAAAATAGGAAGAAGAAAAAAAAGAAGAAGAAGAGGAAGAAGAAGAAGAAGAAGAAGAAGAAGAAGAAGAAGAAGAAGAAGAAGAAGAAGAAGGAGTGGAGGAGGAGGAGGAGGAGGAGGAGGAGGAGGAGGAGGAGGAGGAGGAAAAACTCTTTATCTAATATATTAAGCTTGTTTAGCAGTTAGGTTTCTCAGAAGATCATAATAATGTAATGTCTTTGTACCCCTTTGAACTTTACTTAAGCCGAAGTGGTCCTTACTTCTTAGAAATAAAATTTTAGAACCTTAGAAGGTGTTTAAGGTCTCAAGTATTCTGAGACTTCGAACTTGATGGTCAATATAACAAGACATAGGGTCCTCTCCTGCTCTTCATCTTTCTCTCCTCTCTTTTACTCCTTCACAATAAATAAAAAAAATGAAAAGAAAAGAAAAAGAGAGGTTGATGCTGTAGGACAGAATGCTGAAGGGGACAAAGCAAAAAGGGTGAGAGAGAGAAAAAAAAAAGGAGAGAGAGAGGTGAGGATGAGGGTGTGATCAAGAGAGGGGGAAGGGAGAGAAGAAAGGAGTATAGTGTACAGGAAAGGAGACAGAAGGACGAAGGATAGGATGTACAAGAACAAGTGAAGGACTTAAAAAAAAAAAAAACATGAACAGTGATGAAGAAAGGATATAGAAGGAAGAGGTGAACATGGCA
This sequence comes from Scylla paramamosain, assembly GCF_035594125.1. NCBI lineage: Eukaryota > Metazoa > Arthropoda > Malacostraca > Decapoda > Portunidae > Scylla > Scylla paramamosain. The sequence continues at coordinate 16,425,322 of NC_087163.1, forward strand.
GAGACGAAAACTGAGATACAAAAGTAATGATGAAGTAGAGAACACAACAGAGGGAAAGGGAGGATCAACAGGAAGAGATAATGAATAAATGAAAAAAGGAGAGATAGCTGATAAAGGAAGGAAAGAGAGGGGAAATGAAGAGAAGAAGAGAGAAAAGAAAAGAGAATGATGGGTTGATTTATTTAATGCGCAAACACGACATGAGAATTTGGCGCTGGGAATATCAGTAAAAAGAGAGGGAATAAAAGAGAAAAGAACAAAAGAATGATGGAAGAGAAGAAAGAAAACTATAACAAAATTACTTCTGTTTATACCTTTATGTTTACAGTCGTGGAAACTCAATTTAAAAGATTTCAGATTTCACAAATTACTGGAAGCCAATAAAGAAAATTGCTGGTTTAAAATCGGCTTCGAGGATGATAACTTCCAATTTGAAAAGAAGAGTATCTCTCTACTGGTTGTAATGAAATAATGATGGATTAGCGATAATATTGTGCCAATGAGAAACATCTGAATATGTGTATGTGTGTTTCTTATTCAGTATCGCACATGCCTTCCTCTTGTTCTTCCTTCCTTTCCTCTGGCTTCCATAACCTTCCTTTCCTATCTCTTCTGTCATTTGTGTAACTTTACCTTCCTTATAATTCCCTTTCCCATTCTCTTCTCCTCCTCCTCCTCCTCCTCCTCCTCCTCCTCCTCCTCCTCCTCCTCCTCCTCCTCCTCCTCTTTCCCCCTCTCCTCCTCCTTCTCCTCCTCCTCCTCCTCCTCCTCTTTCCCTCTCCTCTCCTCCTCCTCCTCCTCTTTATCCTCATGCTCTTTCTTTCCATCCGTCGTCTCCCCTATAGTAGTTAAATGTTATTTACTGTTTTTATTTTTTATGTAAAAGGTGTTCTACCAAAGAAAAAATATAAGGGGGAAAAAAAAAAAACTCAATTAAAGTACATGTCCCTTAGAAAGACAGTCCGAACTATAGTCCAGAATTGCAAAGAGAAGTGTCCTGAAACTTTTCCTTGAAAGAGGGAGATTTTAAGATGTTTTATGTTTATGATTAAAAGATTTTGGATTGCAGAGTATAGTTGTGTGTTATTTCAAGTTACATGTAAGGCTTCTCTCGTTTGTGCGCGTTTATGAGCAATAAGCTAATATTCTCTCTCTCTCTCTCTCTCTCTCTCTCTCTCTCTCTCTCTCTCTCTCTCTCTCTCTCTCTCTCTCTCTCAGTACTTGTCCAATCTGTTCACAGAAGCTGAAATTGCGCTATTGGGACTAGAGGTGAGAGAATTCCAAAATCATTAACACTCCACTTAAAAAAATGGACTACTGAGTTTTAATTTACACGAATCTTTTATTTGTTATTTTATCCCGCCTCTAAATGCGGTCAAGACAAGGGCATGGTTTATCTTAGGAATGTATGAATGAAAACAATAATTCATATAATCAATCAATCTGGTTTCACATTTATTTGTCCCCGTAAGTTTAATACTATTCAAAATAAACCTAGACTAGGAGCATGAAAGACCTGAAATGTCCCAGGAGAGCCGATGATTCAAGCAACAAGAGGAAAAGGAAAGCATAGTTCCACACCAGTCACCATACATTAGTTCTGCGGAAGTTGATATCCACTATGTGTAGCTGTGCAGTGATGTGTGTAGCGAAATCTGAGATGACATCAGATTGCAAAGTGTTATCAGTAACTTAAAGAAAAAAAATAAAGCTCAGCTCACTGAACGATATGCGATACTGAGTTCCCGAACAGGAATTTTTTTATCAGAAACATGCCAAAACAGTCAAGGAAATGACCAAAAGATTCCCATGTTGTTGGTGTTGGTGTTTCATTTTTAGCAAATAAAGAAGAGTAACTAGTACAGGACCACAAGCCTGGCTGCTCCAAGCCAGGCTTGGAGCGTCTTTTCATAGACGTCCAACCCTTCAGGAGGTAAACATATCACGCAGGGAAGCCACAGAATGCCTGACTTCTGATCTTTCTAAAATTTCTGATTGGGGCAGAGCAAACTTGGTATTGTTCAATGCTTCAAAAACTCTATTCCTCCATCTATCAACTCGACACAACCTTCCAGACAACTATCCCCTCTTCTTCAATGACACTCAACTGTCCCCCTCTTCTACACTGAACATCCTCGGTCTGTCCTTTACTTATAATCTGAACTGGAAACTTCACATCTCATCTCTAGCTAAAACAGCTTCTATGAAGTTAGGTGTTCTGAGACATCTCCGCCAGTTTTTCTCACCCCCCCCCCCAGCTGCTAACTCTGTACAAGGGCCTTATCCGTCCATGTATGGAGTATGCTTCACATGTCTGGGGGGGTTCCACTCATACTGCTCTTCTAGACAGAGTGGAATCAAAAGCTTTTCGTCTCATCAACTCCTCTCCTCTAACTGACTGTCTTCAGCCCCTCTCTCACCGCCGCAATGTTGCATATCTAGCTGTCTTCTACCGCTATTTTCATGCCAACTGCTCTTCTGATCTTGCTAACTGCATGCCTCCCCTCTTTCCACGGCCTCGCTGCACAAGACTTTCTTCTTTCTCTCACCCCTATTCTGACCACCTCTCTAACGCAAGAGTTAACCAGTATTCTCAATCATTCATCCCTTTCTCTGGTAAACTCTGGAACTCCCTGCCTGCTTCTGTATTTCCACCTTCCTATGACTTGAATTCCTTCAAGAGGGAGGTTTCAAGACACTTATCCACCAATTTTTGACCACTGCTTTGACCCATTTATGGGACTGGCATTTCAGTGGGCATTTTTTTTTTATTAGATTTTTGTTGCCCTTGGCCAGTATCCTTCCTACATAAAAAAAAAAAAAAGCTTCAAATTAATCCGCTGTAACACAAAGCCATGGTGCAGCAGCCACTTGCCTAATTTTTTCAGGGAATTTTTGCGACAATGATAGTCCTTAAACTACAACTCGAATATTGCGATGCCCGCGTGAGAGAGAGAGAGAGAGAGAGAGAGAGAGAGAGAGAGAGAGAGAGAGAGAGAGAGAGAGAGAGAGAGAGAGAGAGAGAGAGAAAGTCCCTCTGCAATCACATGAATACAAAGAGTCTTGCTTTCGAGGACGAGCCATACACAATTTTGCGTCTATGACTGGAGAACATGACGATGGAGGCACTAGACGACGGAGGAGGCAATGAGATTTTAGCAAACATTTTTTGTTGCGACAGCAACTAGGAGTGAAGATGTTAGTACATATGTTTCATGTTTTAAAACTGTTTATTGAAAATGTATTTCAATGGAGAAACTTTTTTTTTCTTATATAGTAATTTTCTTAACTTTCAGGTATTTTTCTCGTACTTATCTTACATTTCGAGATATTTCCATTACTTTTCCAATATCACACAATGGTTAATTCAGTTTAAAAGACAGTTTTATTAAATGAATCATAAGCGATACAAACAATAAGCGATCATAAGCGATCAAAAACGAAAAATAACTCTACTTCTACTGTTTCTTCTCTCACTACGCTATCACATCATCACCCATCCCATGTGTTTCTTCTTCGCTGTATTTTAATGAAGAAAGCTTCCATGTTTTATAATATTATTTTTCATATTATCCTACTGCATACTCGTATACCTGCAAAAAAGATTACGGTTTAGGCAGCAAGAAAATCTATCGACTCATGAAAGCAACATTCCTTTTTTTACGGCACTTTTTTTTTTTTTTTTTTTTCAAAATATGAAGCAAAAGTCACTTTGGAATGTATGTACTAGCCGTCACCCATGCGTACTCTGGTGACAAACATTTATACATAATTTGCCTCAGACCAACTTTTGAGCAAGAGAGGTTGGCAGGGTAGATAATTATTTCTTGATATAACAGTAATACCAGGTGCACTGATAGTGATGGGCTGCTTAAATAGAGGAGTCAAGAGTACGAAATAAAATTATCTGCATAAAACGGTATGGCTAACAAACAATTCCTGTCATAATTCTTACTCAATCCTCACTGCGTCTGGCCAGTTCTCTTTTCATAATTCAAACTTGCAGAAAAATGGAATTATATTATGTAAAGCGAATATTTATTACGTACACTAAAATATCAATAATTTTAGAGATAACTACCAACAGATAGATAGAGAATATACAGTTTGATATATATATAGATAGATGTAGATATATAGCTGGAGAGAGAGAGAGAGAGAGAGGAGAGAGAGAGAGAGAGAGAGAGAGAGAGAGAGAGAGGAGAGAGAGAGAGGAGAGAGAGAGGAGAGAGAGAGAGAGAGAGAGGAGATGAGAGAGAGAGAGGAGAGAGAGAGAGAGAGGAGAGAGAGAGAGAGAGAGAGAGAGAGAGAGTTACATAGATGCACAGGCCACAAGAGACCTTGCCAGTCCTCACGAGGTGACCTGATCTAGGATTACTAAGGTATTATTAGAAGAAAAGGACAACAGAAACATAAGAACATAAGAAATAAGGGAAGCTGCTAGAAGCGACCAGGCTTACACGTGGCAGTCCCTGTATGAAACACTCCTACCTATTTCCATCTGTTATCCCCATCCATAAACTTGTCTAATCTTCTCTTAAAGCTCTCTAGTGTCCTAGCACTAACTACATTGATTACTGAGTCCGTTCCACTCATCTACCACTCTATTTGAGAACCAATTTTTTTCCTATCTCCTTCCTAAACCTGAATTTTTCAAGCTTGAACCCGTTATTTCTTGTTCTACCCTGGTTGCTGATCATAAGAATTTTGCTTACATCTCCCTTGTTATAACCCTTATACCACTTAAAGACTTCTATCAGGTCCCCCTCTTATAACCTGCGTCTCTCTAGAGAATGTAAATTTAACCGCTTCAACCTCGCTTCGTAAGGAATACTCCTCATCCCCTGTATCCTTTTAGTCATTCTACCTCTGTACTGATTCTAAATAGACCTATATCTTTCCTGTAATGTGGGGACCAGAACTGCACAGCGTAGTCTAGATGAGGTCTGACCAGCGCCAAGTATAACTTTAATATTACTTCCGGCCTTCTACTTTTAACACTCCTAAAAAATGAATCCTAGTACCCCCTATTTGCCTTGTTTTTTGCTTCTATGCATTGTTTCCCTAGACGGAGTTCAGAGCTAACTATAACTCCTAAATCTTTCTCGTACCCTGTACCTACCAGAGTTTGGGTGTTTAATGTGTACCTATTGTGTGGGTTTCCTCTACCTACGCTAAGCACTTTGCATTTATTGATATTAAATTGCATTTGCCATCTTTCCGTCCATTCATTCATTCTATCTAAGTCTGTCTGCAAGGCGATGGCATCCGCTTCTGACCTAATTAATCTAACCTATCTTTGTGTCATCCGCAAATTTACTAACATCGCTACTAATTCCACTATCCAAGTCATTGATATATAAAAGAAATAATAATGGCCCCTAATACTGATCCCTGTGGCACCCCACTAATGACATGACCCCACTCGGATTTCGAGCCGTTTATTAGCACTCTCTGTCGCCTGTTACCAAGCCATGACCCTATCCAACCTAACACCTTCCCATCTATCCCGTGCGCCCTAACCTTTCTCAGGAGCCTTTGATGGGGCACCTTGTCGAATGCTTTACTAAAGTCCAGATATAAGATATCATAACTATCACCATTATCTACTGCCTCGTACACCTTACTGTAAAAACTTAACAAGTTTGTCAGGCAAGACTTCCCCTGAACAGAAGCTCTCTCCCCACCTTCCATAGGAAACAGGTCGGAAATAAATACCTTACGGGGTTGAAGTAAACACCCGAAGGAAAATTTATAGGAAAGAATGAAAATAGATGAAATGAGGTGCCCCCATTTCCTGGAGGCAAGGTTAACTATTAACAAATGCTATTAACCGCGGATAAGGCAAAATGTTTACCAAGACAGCGTTTAAAAGTCTCTACGGTGTTGCAGTCTATCACGTCTCGAAGAAAACCATTCCATTAATTTACTGTGCTATAAAAAAAAAACAAAAAATAGGTTCATGAGATTTAAGAGATTTTTCAACAATTTTGCAAATGTTTCCTCTCGTGTAATTCGAAGAGTCTCGTAAAATACTTACTGCAGTCCATGTTATCAATGCCTTTGATTATTTCAAATACTTGTATTTAAATTATTAAATACATTAAATTTAAAAATTTAATTAAAATTTTAAATTTAATTAAATTTAAAAATAAAATTAAAAGTACTTGTATTAAATTTAAATTGTATTAATTCTTTTGGTTAATGGGATTAAATTTAATTATTTTACTCGCTCTCCGTATGATTTGCTTGGTATCATTTTAGTTACTCTACGCTGAATTCTGTTCTAATTCGTCTATTTCGTTCTATAAATAGGGGCACCCACGCTTGAACGCAATATTCCCAAAAAGGGGATGGACCGAGGAGTTATACTGAGTGTGGATCGAATCTTTAGATTTACATTTAAATTATCTGCCAATTAAGCCAATTATTTTATTCGCTTTCTTTACGACTTCTGAACATTGTTGGCTAGGTTTTAGGCTGCTCGATATTGTTACTCTTAAATCGATTTTGCTATCTACACTTTTTAATTGGGTACCGTTCATATTATACTTTGCTTCCTCGTTTCGATACCCCTTATGGGGCACCTTACATTTATCTGTATTATAAACACATTTGACAGGTTTGCCCCAACTCTGACAAACTTATCTAGATTATTCTGCATTTCTTTTACTTGTTTTTTTTAGAGATTGTGGCATTCGCTATTTTGGTGTCATTAGCAAATGTCGATATTATACCTGTAAAATTATATTATGTACAGTGA
>NC_087163.1:16439584-16447084 GCF_035594125.1 Scylla paramamosain
GAATTCCATAATGATATAGTTTGTCTGAGAGAATTTTATGGTTAACTGTATCGAAAGCTTTGGCAAAATGAATATATACAGACAGGACTGATAGCTTGTTATCATGAGCGGTGTAGATGTCATATGAAAGCTTCTTAAAAAGTGTTACGATCCTGTCTAAACTGTAACTGTGTTGGATTTAGAATGCTATTTTTTTCTCTAGATAGCTCATTAGATGATCTTTCATCAATGATTCAAAGATTTTTTTGGGGAAAATATTGAGGTTTTGGGATTGGACGGTAGTTTTTCGATTATTGTTTTGGTCAGTTTTTTTTTTTAGGATAGGAGTGACTTTTGTTCTATTTTTTTTTTTGTGGAGATGGGAAAGTCCCTGTTCTGATAGTTTGATTAAAGAGAATGGTTAATAGTAAAGAGAACAGATCAGGGTTATATTTTATAACTAAAAATGAAATCTCAATTTTTCAGTTTTGAGGATAAGCGTGATTTTTTTTTTTTTTTAGTGCAGATGGGGAAAGTCTCTGTTCTGATAGTTTGATTAAAGAAGATGGTTAATGGTATGGAGAGAGAGAGAGAGAGAGAAGAGGAGGAGAGAGATGAGAGAGAGAGAGAGAGAGAGAGAGATAGGAGAGAGAGAGAGAGAGAGTGAGAGTGAGAGAGAGAGAGAGAGAGAGAGAGAGAGAGAGAGGAGGAATGTTTATTGACCATGTAGTTTATATATTATACAGCATACATTTCATTAATACAGCCAGGTCTAGTAATTCGAGGCTTTTACAGGACCTGGAAGCCTTTCATGTAGATTACATAGCAAGAGCGCGTGGCACCATTTAAGGTACATAAAAAAATTGCAACTGTAATGCAGTGCTGTACTTGTTTTCACACACAAACACACACACACACACACACACACACACACACACACACACACACACACACACACACACACACACACACACACACACACACACACACACACACACACACACACACACACACACACACACACACACACACACACACACACACACACACACACACACACACACACACACACACACACACACAGCTTGATTTAACTCTCTATCTCCTGAGCTGGGAAATAATATATATATATATATATATATATATATATATATATATATATATATATATATATATATATATATATATATATATATATATATATATATATATATATATATATATATATATATATATATATATATATATATAAAGTGAACCTCTACTAATCCCATAACTCCCATAAACTAAAACTTCATGAATACGAATATTTTTTTTAATGTTGTTTTATGATGCTTGTCTGTGACGTAATATACTAAACGTGGTTTGCGGCCTGATACACTGAAACGGGTCTGGAGGAAGAATGTTCTGGAGAGGTGTTTCGAGAAGGTATCTAGAAGGGACCTGTGATGGGCTAAAACTGTGGACGCTGAGGAAATTTAAGTTTTCAGGCTTGTATTAGAGGATGTTCGGGTTGGAAGGAGTTTGGGAGTTAGATAGAGTTTACGTGGAAGTGCTTAAATATGATCAAAAGGAATTAGGAAAGGAGGAGGATGCTGCATCATATGAATAATAGACAAGAAAGATGGTGGAAAACTAATTTTAACTAATAACTAAAAAAAAATTGAGAATCCACATGAAAAAAAAAAAAATGAAACAATCAATGTACAACAAGAGACAAACTAGAGGCAAATTAAATAATAAGTAATAGAGGTTACCCTAAATGGTATTTACTCAATAAAAGTGTATGGAAATAATGAATGTATTTTTATCAATTATTTTTGTTTTCTTTATGTAAAAATACTAAATTGTATACTAATATTGATTTTTATTAATTTATTGTTTATCATATATTTCTTACTATATTTTATTTTTCATTATTATTTATTATCATGAAGGCAACCAACACACTGCTGTAAGTAGTCACACAAAGCACATCCAGAAGAGAAGCATCATCGGCTCAAACTGGCTAGTCACCTCTGATCTCAGATAGCCAATCAGACTCTGAGGAATACCCTCTCAAGCGGCCTAGATTAATAACTTTCTTCATCCGACTGTGCCTTCTCTCTTTTTTTTTTTCAATCATCTTTTATCCTTACCTCCTCTTATCCTCTTACTGGTCCTCGTGCAGTAAACAAGTAGGACAAGACATAAACAAGACTACGTAATTCCCCTCGTGATTTTTGGCACTTTGCTAAAAATATCTCCAATTACTTTTCTTCATATTTTCACTTTATGACATCTTTGCCAACTGGTTGATTTCTAAAGCTGAACTCTAAAATCAGACCTTTGGAAAAAAATAAAAAATACTCTGGATGATATAGGGCTTGTTCCTTCCTCTTCTCTACCTCCTGGCTATTTCATGCCTCCCATTAAGATTCTTCCCAATTATATTTTTCATGCCCTTGCTGGTCTTAGCTTTCTGAAGGCTTATGTACGTGATGGGGTCCCTCCTATTTTTGTTCGTAACTGTGCCTCCGTGCTTACTTTTTGCACAGTCAGTCTCTTACAAATATCTCTTAACGCCTGTCTTTTCATCGTGCAGGATGTTAGCTTATATTCAATCTGTTCCTAAAAGGGGTGACCGCTTTAACCCTTCAACCTATGATCTTATTGATTTTATTTTCCTATCTCCTTAAAGTTTTGAAATTTATTATCAACAAGAAGATTCATAAACATTTATAACTTCACAACCTTATATCTGATCGCCAGTACTGTTTCCGTCATGGTCGTTTTCCGTTCTTTTTACTATCTTCTGGCCTTCCTTACTGAACTTCAGCAATCCTTTTCTTAGGAATTTTGGTGAAACTTTCGCTGTTCCCCTACATATATCAAAAGCCTTTGATAGAACCTGGCACAATGCTTTACATAATTTATAGACTATTCTCCTACGGCTTCTGTTCTTGTATTTGAAGCTTATCTCAAGTTTCCTTGCTCTCACTTCTACTGCTGTTGTGGTGATGGACACTGTTCTCCTAAATCTATCGACTGAGATGTACCTCAGAGTTAGACTGACTCTTTCCAACCTGTCTTACTTCGCCAGAAGGTTGCATCTTTTAATATCTTCTTTCGTTCTGTACTTTCATGCTCTTCTAATCTTGATGCATTCCTCCGCCCGCAAACTTTCGGTGCCTCGTTGTATAAGGGTTTTATACTTTCTGTCACCCTATTCTGTCTACTTCCCTAACGCAAGAGTTATCAGCTCTGAAACTCTAAGCCTGATTTTGTATTTCCTACTCCTTGCGTCTTAAACTTTTTCAAGATTTCAAAACACTTCTCTTAACTTTCATGAAATGTGGATTATTGTCTTTCGGAACTTGCCTCTTCTACAGGCTTCTTTTTCTTTTTTGTGGCTTTTTTTCCCCTTTAACCTATCGTTATATATATATATATATATATATATATATATATATATATATATATATATATATATATATATATATATATATATATATATATATATATATATATATATATATATATATATATATATATATATATATATATATATATATATATATATATATATATATATATATATATATATATATATATATATATAGATGCTGGTATTAATAATACTTTGCGGATGCTTTATAGGCTTGACCTCCACTTTTAAGCCACCAGTTCTTCGGAAAGAATCATTACCGGCATTAGTATTCTTTAATAATTTCTAATCATATGTATAGGTCATATATAGATAATAAAATAGCAGTGAGGAGAGTAGAGTCTTTGACAGGATTGAAGCTGAATGAAGCAGGGTCATGTAGGCGTGTGTTCACAGCACAACACACAACAGACAACGTAAAATTATCATACAGACATGCATTGCAAACACTACCACCACCATCACTTACACCACCACCTCTACCACCACCACACCCACAACAGCAACAACAACAACAACAACAACAACAACAACTACTACTACTACTACTACTACTACTACTACTACTACTACTACTACTACTACTACTACTACTACTACTGCTCCTGCTGCTGCTGCTGCTGCTGCTGCTGCTGCTGATGATGATGATGATGATGCTATCACTAAGTAATGTTGCTGCTACAACAACAACAACAACAAATTTTACTGCTACTACTACTACTACTACTACTACTACTACTACTACTACTACTACTACTTCTACTGCTGCTGCTGTTTCTGCTGCTGCTGCTACTGCTGCTGCTGCTGTTGTTGTTCCTAATGCTAATGCTGTTACTACTACTACTATTACTACTACTACTACTACTACTACTAGTACTGCTACTACTACTACTACTACTACTACTACTACTACTACTACCATTACTGCTACTTTTTTTTTATGTAGGAAGGACACTGGCCAAGGGCAACAAAAATCTAATAAAGAAAATGCCCACTGAAATGCCAGTCCCATAAAAGGGTCAAAGCAGTGGTCAAAAATTGTTGAATAAGTGTCTTGAAACCTCCCTCTTGAAGGAATTCAAGTCATAGGAAGGTGGAAATACAGAAGCAGGCAGGGAGTTCCAGAGTTTACCAGAGAAAGGGATGAATGATTGAGAATACTGGTTAACTCTTGCGTTAGAGAGGTGGACAGAATAGGGGTGAGAGAAAGAAGAATGTCTTGTGCAGCGAGGCCGCGGAAGGAGGGGAGGCATGCAGTTAGCAAGATCAGAAGAGCAGTTAGCATGAAAATAGCGGTAGAAGACAGCTAGATATGCAACATTGCAGCGGTGAGAGGGAGGCTGAAGACAGTCAGTTAGAGGAGAGGAGTTGATGAGACGAAAAGCTTTTGATTCCACCCTGTCTAGAAGAGCAGTATGAGTGGAACTCCCCCAGACATGTGAAGCATACTCCATACATGGACGGACTACTACTACTACTACTACTACTACTATTACTACTTACTACTTTCACCACCACCATCACTACGCTCATCATCACCACCACCATCATCACCACCATCATGACCAGCACCACCATCATCACCACCACCACCATCATCACCACCACCATCATCATCAACGCTGCCATCGCCACCACCATCATCGTTTCCACCATCACCACCACCATCACTACTATATAGTAATACAACAATTGACCACCACAGAATAGGACATTTCAGAGTCCATTTGGGGACTTCACGACATAAGGAAGGGAAGAGGATGCCGTTGTTGGGAAGAGGAAGGCTTGCTGTTGTTAAGAAATGGTGCAAATTGCGATACCTCCCCAAAGAAAAGTACTTCCGCCCTACCTCAATACTGGGCCCATCGTCCTCTCACCCACCCAGCCAGGCTATAACTCAGGGAGGGTCGGCGTGCGGTACAAAGAGGAAGAGTTGCGAGTGTGTGATATAAGATTATATTTATTTGTTTATTTGTTTATTTATTTATTTATTCATTCATTCATTACTGTATTTTTGTCTTGGCAAATGGTGCCCGTAGACGGTTTACTGTTCTTCCTCCTTCAGTTCTTAGATATGAATATGGGTGGCAAAAGCGTTCACTCCCTCACATTATCAATTTTATCAGTTTTATCAATTTTATTCATCTCTCTCTCTCTCTCTCTCTCTCTCTCTCTCTCTCTCTCTCTCTCTCTCTCTCTCTCTCTCTCTCTCTCACACACATATATATATATATATATATATATATATATATATATATATATATATATATATATATATATATATATATATATATATATATATATATATATATATATATATATATATATGAGCTTGAGCTCTGCGGTCATATTTCTTTACGAAATTAGATCCTTAGAACCTTATGGTTGCACTGTGAATTAGTTTACTTAATTTCATCTTTTTTTTTTTCTATAACTGTTTAGCCTATTCCAGGCTAAGAGCTCTTTGTTGACCGAATCCGGCCGATCAAGGAAAAGCACCGAAACCTTTGATTCTTTGACCAAGTCGACGATATATATATATATATATATATATATATATATATATATATATATATATATATATATATATATATATATATATATATATATCGTCGACTTGGTCAAAGAATCAAAGGTTTCGGTGCTTTTCCTTGATCGGCCGGATTCGGTCAACAAAGAGCTCTTAGCCTGGAATAGGCTAAACAGTTATAGAAAAAAAAAGATGAAATTAAGTAAACTAATTCACAGTGCAACCATAAGGTTCTAAGGATCTAATTTCGTAAAGAAATATGACCGCAGAGCTCAAGCTCATTACATGCATGTCCTCAACGATACTACAAAGCTGGTGTGGTGGATAGTTTTCCAAGTGAGGGTTCTGCTGTGACTAAGGAGACCGGTGTTAATTGTCTGCCGATTACGACTGATTGGATAGCGGTGATTGTGTTCTGCCAGTTACGCCAGATGGGATGGCACTGATTGTGTTCTCCCAGTTATGCCTGATGGGAAGGCGCTGATTGTATTCTGCCAATTACGCTTGATGGGATAACGCTGATTGTGTTCTGCCAATTGCGCCTGATGGGATGGCGCTGATAGTATTCTGCCGAATACTCATGATGGGATCCTGTTTGCAGCAGCTGACGACGAGCCGGATCACTCCTGCTCTGCTGTGGATTCAGCGAAATGATGGAGATAACTTAATTGCTCTGTTCAATGATGTAGTTTTGAAAGTCTCCGGGATGTACAGTATCTCTACTGTGCAACAAACCACCCTTCTCACCACCTCACTCTCTTTCTATCCACCTTCACCATCATTGTAATGAGGAAATAGATCATTTGTTGGATCAGGGCATCATTTGATTGTCGTCTTCCCCTAACTGCCCTCCAGTGGTCACTGTACCTAAGGTACATAAAAGCGATCGTACGCATCTGATGGCTGTTCATGGTCGAGTTTAGAATTCGAATAAAGTATCCCATGCTGACAGCATAAAACAGTATAATATCATGATATTCTTTTTTTATATTCCGGGTAATTCATAAAAAGTAATAATCTCTGATGATAGCTATTTATGGTTTATTATTATCTTTTTTTTTATTTGCTAGCAAGATTTCTTGTAACCTGATATAGAGTATACATTTTTCATTAGGAAGCTGTGTAAGAGCGCAATGAGCTTCATTGTCACTATTGAAGCCCCACAGCGGTGCGAGGCCTAGACAAGCTTCATCCATGCTCACCACGAAGCTTCATGTCTTGTCAGACTCCCAGCCAGCGCTAACATGTAACTCATAACAGCTACATAATTGTCTACTACTCATCGCAAGTCCCGGGATGAGCTTCCACAATCCCCTAATACGACCGAGACAATTCCCTATGAAGTTTATTGTTCTGAGTCGTCACCACCACTTTTTCTCACTAACCCTGTACAGGGGGCCTATACGTCAACGGAACTCTCTGCCTGCTTCTATATTTCCTTTCCTATGACTTGGACTCTCTCAAGAGGGAGGTTTCAAGACACTTATCCTTAAATTTTCGATGATTCTCTTGACATCTTTTTTGGGACTGGCACCTCAATGGGAGCTTTTTTTTTTTTGCTCTC
>NC_087163.1:16449584-16519584 GCF_035594125.1 Scylla paramamosain
AGCGGAGGAGAGGAAGGGGAATGGATCAAGGAACGGGTGTGACGAGTTGCACCAGATCCCAGCAGCTAGCAACCCTCGCCCCCCAGCCCAGTACAACGGCTCAGCGTGGAGCGCGTCAGACGTGTGATGACTACGCGCTCCAGCACGGTCCGCCCTTCGCCCCTAGCTCTCCTGTCGTCTTCCTGCAGCACTGCATCTCACGCCCTCTCACGATAACGCCATTAAACTCAGTTTGCTTGTAGCCAGTGTCTACTGAGACTTTCTGTCCATACTACTTTTAAGTGACTGATCCGGAAAACTGGGAAAGATTTTACGATGCACTCATTGTATTTTTGTGCTTCAGTCGTACTCTTCTTCCTACAATTCTGTGGTGCCCTTAACAAGGGACGTTAGCGGCGGAGGTGGGCTGTGCGAGTTACTGTGTGTGTGTGTGTGTGTGTGTGTGTGTGTTGCATGGCTCTGACATCGTAGAAACTGCCCTCTAGTTGTCACGTCACTGCTGGTGAAGGGTGCCTGCCTGTCAGGGGTGGTGACTGGCACAACCAGCACCTTTCTCTGTCGCTTCCGTTCCTCAGCCGGAAAGTGGCCCCATCTTTTCACTTCATCTTATCTCCGCGTAAACATTCTTAAGCTTAGTGAGGCGCCAGAGCTCTATAGACCAGGCGCTTTGTACTGATAGAGAAAACTGCAATAATAAATAACATCTGACATATACACATACTATCAGAAGAATTGTAATATGATTGTCCAAAATATATTCATTAAAGAAAATAAATAATATAAAACAATGTTTTAACGAAATTTGGATCCGCGAAATAATGTCATTATTTTCTCGTCGACATTCCGGAAAAAAAATAATAAATAAATAAATAAAAATTACTGTGACATCGCTTGAAAGGTGCCGCCATTACATAACGAAGTTTAGTCACTGCAAAATAGGTGTCGCATCCAACTCACACTTAGATGATCGAGCTCTGAGAAGTGATCAAGTGAAGTAGTCAGGTTCCCCTGACCTCGTCTCACGATGGTTCCGAAGCTAGGTTTTATTCCTACTCTAATGTCCTGCTCAGTGTTCCTGCATCCATCTCCTTGGTGTGCGTGCCTCGGGTGTTCTGTGGCAGTATTTGAAAACTAGAGATTGTTTCAAAGTGCGTCTTGTAACTTAACGCTCACATCAGCCCCTTTCACTAACCGTGTCAACACCAACATTCTCCGCTGCCAGTTTCACGGCCCTCCCCTCACCACCCGCCATCACTACCACCACCTGCGCTGCATTCCCCCCCACCGTCTTCGGCCGCCTTCACTGTCATGGATCTCGTCATACAAGTAATCTTCAGCACAGGTATGTGCGTTAATGACATTTAACGTTTTAATAATATCAGGTTCTCGGTCTTAAGCTCCCAATCTCGTGGCCCCGTCCACCATGATATCCGGATTCCGTGTTATGTACCATATCATTATGAAACTCCGTGAAACTAGTCACGAATTAAGTTTTGTATTCTTATACCCTGTTTCCCTCACCATCAACCTCTATTCTTGGCAATGCCCTCACAACGTCATTATAGTAATTCATTTTAATGATACTTTTTCCGTAAATGGTGGTTATTTAGTGGTGGACATGCATTAGAGTGATATTATTTCTTCTGTAAAAAGTTTAATTCTTGTCTGTAGTATAATTACTGAATAATAGCGTCCAACAGAATAGCAGAGTAGATTAGTTTAGGTTAGGTTGGAGGATGCAACCTAACCTAACCTGTTGGGAGATATTGTTCATAAATTATACTTTACCGAGGAACGAAACTTATGAAAAGAAACTTTAATAGTGCACTAAACGCATGTTTACCTCCAAATAACTACTGTCTGTGAAGGAAATATCATTAAGATGTATGCATTATTATTATTATTATTATTATTATTATTATTATTATTATTATTATTATTATTATTATTATTACTATTATTGTTATTATTATTATTATTATTATTATTATTATTAATATTATTATTATTATTATAATTATTATTACTATTATTATCATCATCATCATCATCATCATCTTCATCATTGCTCTTATTTCAATACACAAAGATGAAGCGCGTTTCATCTTCTTTGAGGCTGCAAGGAATTTAATAGTTACTTCTTCTTTAGGGAACAAACGTAACCTTTCATTTTAGAGATCTTGATATCTTTTCTCATCTCGTAAACTGGCACTCTCAACAGCCGCACTATTAGCATGGGCCAGGCTCATTCACACTGAATCGCTCCTTAGAACTAGGCATACAGGAAACGTTGTCTCAGGGGAAGAAAAAATGGTGCCAGGCTAAAGAAAAATTATCCTCGGCGTTGTAATGCTTAGAAACACAAAGTTGATGGGCCCATCCATGCTTAGCCACTTTTATTTTATCTATTTTTACATTCACTGTCAATTTAACATATTCTGTACTATTATACTATGCATTTATGGCAAATTTGGTTCATATGAATGATATTTTTATGAATTTTTCAAATGAAAAATGAGAAATAAAGAAAAAAAAATGAATGCATAAGTAATATTCTCATCAGAGTACATTTCCTTTATACATTTTCTCTATATTTGCATGGATCGTATTCGTATACGTTTTCTTCCCTTATTTCCCTTTATTACCTTTACTATTTTCGCATTACCATTATTATAGGATGTAAAGAGGTGTCACGTCCTTTGCGAGCCCATTCCTCACAGTCACTTGCTAACGGTGATGTTTTCCTCTCATAGCGACATATTTTCACATTGATTTCCTCATTTAAGATGTTTCTCTGCTCTTCAGTGAATCGTAGATGTGCTTGGAGTTAAAAAAAAAAGAAACTAATTGCATTGCAAGAGATAATAAACTATATCTGAAGTTTTCTTCGAGCACAGTTGCTTGGCAATCAGACCGCAATTTGAAGAAACAATGAATTTATCCTTAAAGTGATACGACTCGGTCTGATTCTGCGTAAGCCCTTTCAGATACTTTTGAAGGAAATATGAATGGGAAAGATTGCGGTACACAGTTTTTATGAAGTCCTGCGATTCTTGTGGGATTTTTAGTAAAAGAGGTTTCTTGTGGTTGAGGCTTCTCTCCCTTCGCTTCTGCTTGCCTTATTATTAAGTACCAGGACGTCTTCCTCACAAGACCAAGCTTGTGGGAAAGCAGCACTTTTCACATTAATATTCAACATGATCTAAAAAGACAGCCTCTACTAAGCGCATGTTGTATAACGCTGTCGATACTTTATTCTTCAACCCATACAGCTGTGTGTGTAGCCAGCTAGCATATTAGGACACTGTTTTTACTGCATGAAGACATCTTCGTTAGTATTATTCCTAAAGGGGAGCAAAAACATTTAAATACGCGGATATTTGTTTAAAAACCACCGAATACCAAGCGTATATGCTATCTGCGGTGTTTAAATAGTCTACCATGCTATCTGACGAATTTCGTGTCCGTAGGAAAAAAATAAATAAAAAATCTGAAAATTACGTTTTAGCCAAAACTTACAAAGGTTCCCCTCCATGGTGCGTTTATACATGTTTGCTCCTCATCTGGTTAAAGAAAATATAGCGTGAAGCTTGAATTCTGCATATATTGAACCGAATGCTGGATTTAATAGGGCAGACACAGCCTTCTTTACTATCTATCCACAGCACGACCACTACGCCCACGTACCCATACACTCATACATACTACACCCACCCATACATAGACCTCTTTTCTTTGGTCTGCATCCAGTATCTTTTGCGTCCAATGTTATGCGTTCATCCTGAATACCGTATATTTGTACAGAGAGAGAGAGAGAGAGAGAGAGAGAGAGAGAGAGAGAGAGAGAGAGAGAGAGAGAGAGAGAGAGAGAGAGAGAGAGAGAGAACGTGCAATATATGAAAAATGGATGTTTTGAGAATTGGTTTCGCTATTTTTTAATTTTCCCCTGTTCTCTGGAGGGATTGAAAGTTGACATTTATTCATTTTTTTTCTGCTTTTCATCTTTAACCCATAACCACTCTCTCTCTCTCTCTCTCTCTCTCTCTCTCTCTCTCTCTCTCTCTCTCTCTCTCTCTCTCTCTCTCTCTCTCTCTCTCTCTCTCTCTCTCTCTCTCTCTCTCTCTCTCAGTGTGTGTCTGTGTCAGTGTCAATGTGTCTGTGATTGTATGCGTGCGTGTGTGCGTGCGTGTTTGTGTGCGTGCGTGAGTGTGTACGTCTGTGTGTGCGTGCGTGCGTGCGAGTATTCATTAATACACCTGCACTTGCATAATCTAACAGGCACATGAACGTAAATTAATGGACTATGAGGGATAAACGTACGCAAATTACGAAAGGTACATTGACTGATGTATGTATTATGTATGGATGTATGTATGTATAAGAAGATTCTAATATGCCTCTAATATGCCTGATTCTAATATGATATATTTATTTACTTTATATTCATGGATTTCTTTTAATGACATCACTTATTTTACTGCACACACACACACACACACACACACACACACACACACACACACACACACACACACACACACACACACACACACACACACACACACACACACACACACACACACACACACACACACACACACTCACATGAACGTGGACAGAGTAACAGTACGAGTGGATTGAATGTTTTACTCCAGTTTATATCGTCTCAATAGCAATATTTGACGAAAAAAAATAATAAGTTACCAAGCTTTTATATAGAAATTATTTGTACTTTGATCTATACCTATGTGAACAGAATTATATATATATATATATATATATATATATATATATATATATATATATATATTTATATATATATATATATATATATATATATATAAATATATATATATATATATATATATATATATATATATATATATATATATATATATATATATATATATATATATATATATATATATATATAATGAATTGGAGACCAAACCTATTTTGTGTGTGTGTGTGTGTGTGTGTGTGTGTGTCTGTACTTGTCTATCTCATTCTTTCCCTATTCATGCAACATAAATTTACCTCCTTTCCCACGGCTACTAACTTTTCATTATTTTCATTGACACATCTGCTCCTGGAACAACACCCAGATCCTTTTTTCTTTTTTTTTTTTTTATGTACGAGGGACACTGGCCAAGGGCAACAAAAATCCAATAAAAAAAAATGCTCACTGAAATGCCAGTCCCATAAAAGGGTCAAAGCAGTAGTTAAAAGTTGATGGATAAGTGTCTTGAAATCTCCCTCTTGAAGGAATTCATGTCATAGGAAGGTGGAAATACAGAAGCAGTCAGAGAGTTCCAGAGTTTACCAGAGAAAGGGATGAATGATTGAGAATACTGGTTAACTCTTGCGTTAGAAAGGTGGACAGAATAGGGATGGGAGAAAAAAGAAAGTCTTGTGCAGCGAGGCCGTGGGATGAGGAGAGGTATGCAGTTAATAAAATCAGAAGAGCAGTTAGCATGAAAATAGCGGTAGAAGACAGCTAGAAATGCAACATTGCGGCGGTGAGAGAGAGGCTGAAGACAGTCAGTTAGAGGAAAGGAGTTGATGAGACGAAAAGCTTTTGATTCCACCCTGTCTAGAAGAGCAGTATGAGTGGAACCCCCCAGACATGGACGGATAAGGCCATTGTAGAGAATTAGCAACTGGGGGGGGGGGGGTGACAAAAACTGGCGGAGACGTCTCAGAACACATAACTTCATAAAACCTGTTTTAGCTAGAGATGAGATGTGAAGTTTCCAGTTCAGATTATAAGTAAAGGATAGACCGATGATGATCAGTGTAGAAGAGGGGGACAGTTGAGTGTCATTGAAGAAGAGGGGGATAGTTGTCTGTGTCGAGTTGATAGATGGAGGAATTGAGTTTTGTGGCATTGAACAATACCATGTTTGCTCTGCCCCAATCAGAAATTTTAGGAAGATCAGAAGTCAAGCGTTCTGTGGCTTCCCTGCATGAAATGTTTACCTCCTGAAGTGTTGGACGTTCTATGAAAGGACATGGAAAAGTGCAGGTTGGTATCATCAGCGTAGGAGTGGATAGGACAAGAAGTTTGGTTTACATAGATCATTAATGAATAATAAAAAGAGAGTGGGTGACTGGACAGAACCTTGAGGAACACCCACTGTTAATAGATTTAGGAGAAGAACAGTGACCGTCTACCACAGCAGCAATAGAATGGTCAGAAAGGAAACTTGAAATGAAGTTACAGAGAGAAAGAGAGAAGCCGTAGGAGGGTAGTCTGGGTATCAAAGCTTTATGCCAGATATGTCCAAGGCAACAGCAAAAATTTCACCCCAAATCTCTAAAAGAGGATGACCAAGACTCAGTAAGGAAAGCCAGATCACCATTAGAGCGGCCTTGACGGAACCCATACAGGCGATCTGATAGAAGGTTGTGAAGTGATAGGTGTTTAAGAATCTTCCTGTTGAGGATAGATTCAAAAACTTTAGATAGGCAGGAAATTGAAGCAATAGGACGGTAGTTTGAGGGATTAGAACGGTCACCCTTTTTAGGAACAGGCTGAGTGTAGGGAAAACTTCCAGCAAGAAGGAAAGGTAGATGTTGACAGACAGAGCCGAAAGAGTCTGACTAGGTAAGGTGCAAGCAGGGAGGCACAGTTTTGGAGAACAATAGGAGGGACCCCATCAGGTTCATAAGCCTTCCGAGGATTTAGGCCAGCAAGGGCTTGGAAAACATCATTGCGAAGAATTTTAATTGGTAGCATGAAGTAGTCAGAGGGTGGAGGAGAAGCAGGAACATGCAGAGAATCGTCCAAGGTAGAATTTTTAGCAAAGGTTTGAGCGAAGAGTTCAGCTTTAGAAATAGATGTGATAGCAGTGGTACCATCTGGTTGAGATAAAGGAGGGAAGGAAGAAGAAGCAAAGTTACTGGAGATATTTTTGGCTAGATGCCAGAAGTCACGAAGGGAGTTAGATCTTGAAAGGTTTTGACACTTTCCTGTCAAAGAAGGAGTTTTTGGCGAGTTGGAGAACAGATTTGGCATGGTTCCGGGGAGAAATATAAAGTGCATGAGATTCTGGTGATGGAAGGCTTAAGTACCTTTTGTAGGCCATCTCTCTATCATGTATAGCACGAGAACAACCTGTGTTAAACCAAGTTTTGGAAGGCTTAGGTCGAGAAAAAGAGTAAGGAATGTACGCCTCCATGACAGACACTATCACCTCTGTTATGCGCTCGGCACATAAAGACGTGTCTCTTACACGGAAGCAGTAGTCATTCCAAGGAAAATCATCAAAATACCTCCTCAGATCCCCCCAACTAGCAGAGGCAAAACGCCAGAGGTACCTTCGCCTAGGGGGGGTCCTGAGGAGGGATTGGAGCGATAGGACAAGATACAGATATGAAATTGTGATCGGAGGAGCCCAACGGAGAAGAAAGGGTGACAGCATAAGCAGAAGGATTAGAGGTCAGGAAAAAGGTCAAGAATGTTGGGTGTATCTCCAAGACGGTCAGGAATACGAGTAAGATGTTGCACCAATTGCTCTAGGTCGTGGAGGATAGCAAAGTTGAAGGCTAGTTCACCAGGATGGTCAGTGAAGGGAGAGGAAAGCCAAAGCTGGTTGTGAACAGTGAAGTCTCCAAGAATGGAGATCTCTGCAAGAGAGAAGAGGTTCAGAATGTGCTCCACTTTGGAAGTTAAGTAGTCAAAGAATTTCTTATAGTCAGAGGAGTTAGGTGAGAGGTATACATAACAGATAAATTTAGTTTGAGAGTGACTCTGTAGTCGTAGCCAGATGGTGGAAAACTTGGAAGATTCAAGATCGTGGGCACGAGAGTAGGTTAAGTCTTTGCGCACATAAACGCAACATCCAGCTTTGGATCGAAAATGAGGATACAGAAAGTAGGAGGGAACAGAAAAGGGGCTACTGTCAGTTGCCTTAGACACCTGAGTTTCAGTGAGGAAAAGAAGATGAGGTTTAGAAGAGGAGATGTGGTGCTCTACAGACTGAAAATTAGATCTTAGACCGCGATTGTTGCAGAAGTTAATGAAGAAAAAGTTGAGGGGGATGTCTAGACACTTAGGATAGTCGACAGAAAGGCAGTCCCCCCTGGGGACATTTATGGTCCCCTCCCCAGATGGGGACTCCGAGGCTGGTATAGGAGTCGCCATGATAATTTTGAAATTTTTTGAGTGAAGGGTGTGTGTGTTATTAGGTTCATGTAGTTTTGTGGGGAGAAAGAGAGTTGTCTTTAGAGGGCAGGCTGTGACTGCCCCCTTGTGCTGTGGGACACAGCACAAGCAGTTCAGTGAGGTCACAGCTGGGTTTAATGATAAGTTCACAGCACCCCCCCTGAACAGTGCTTTAGACCTCACTGGGAGTAATTATCGTTTCGGCAGGTGTCTACTGCTTCCTCCTCCTATCTATTGCCTCCTCCTCCTCCTATATACTGCCTCCTCCTCGTGTCGACTGCCTCCTCCTCCTTTCTCTGTGGCAAATAAAAAATAGCTGGTCATTTGGAGTAAATATTTTCAGTTCATGTTTAATTTCAGACACAGTAATTTTATGAATGTCGCTGTTTCTTCCACATTTTTTTTCTGAAGTTTTAGACTTCTCTTAGTCTATCATGTGATCTCTCTCTCTCTCTCTCTCTCTCTCTCTCTCTCACTCTCTCTCTCTCTCTCTCTCTCTCTCTCTCTCTCTCTCTCTCTCTCTCTCTCTCTCTCTTGGACGATCGATTGATTATCACATTTTCTCCCGGCAAACACCAAAATTTTCTACTTTTTCTACCAACCACTAATGTCCTAATGGTGCAGATTTAGTCCTCGACACACACACACACACACACACACACACACACACACACACACACACACATACACACACACACACCACACACACACACACACACACACGTAACTTTTCCTACTTACGAATAAAGAGCTAATGGTACACATTTTGTCCTCGACACAACCCCCCCCCCCCGCGCACACACACACATGCACAAAAACAACTACTACTACTACAACTACTACTACTACTACTACTACTACTACTACTACTACTACTATCACTGCTACTACTACTACTACCATTTTTCCTGCTGTCAATATTGTCGTCGTTGTTGTTCTTTTTTGTTTATATTATGTTTCCTTCATATTTTTATTGTGATTGTTGTTGTTGTTGTTGTTGTTGTTGTTGTTGTTGTTATAATCATCATCATCATCATTGTATTATCATCCTTTAATTATGACCATCAATTGTATCATTATCATTAAACAAGTATTTACGACTGCTTGTTATCTGAGTAATATTTAATAATTGACCTTAACGACAATCAATAGTTAATTTTCATATCAGTTTTCACAGATCACATAACTTTTGTCTTTATCTCTCTCTTTTGTCTCTCTCTGAACTTCTGAGTACACTTGACTCTGTCTGCCCTACGCCGCGTCCCTCTCTTTTACCACACATACACACACACACACACACACCACACACACACACACACACACACACACACACACACACACACACACACACACGTACACACATACATACAGCTGCAGTGATTCATCCATATTTAAAAGGTAAGTAGAGGAACGAAGGAAAGAAACAGCCAAGATGCAGAGGTAAAGGAAGATTATCAAAATTTTACTTCTAATTTTCTTTTCTCGTTTTTCTTTTGTGATATTTTTATTACCCCCACTTACTTTCTTTAATTCTTACCCTTTCTTTTTTTTTTCCAGCTCTGCTTTGTCATCTAATTTTTATTTTTTCCCGTCTATATCTTACCGCTGCTCTCATCTTCCTACTTTCCTTTTATTAGTTCTGGTTCATAACTCTCTCTCTCTCTCTCTCTCTCTCTCTCTACTCTCTCTCTCTCTCTCTCTCTCTCTCTCTCTCTCTCTCTCTCTCTCTCTCTCTCTTCTCCGTCTTTCTCTTTCCCGCCACACATTTACGAGTCTCGTGGCTCCTCTGTTGTGAATAATTTTCTTTCAAGACTGGAGGGACTGTTTCTTCTCGAATTGTGTGCCTCGAAGTAGTCTGTTTGTGGGTACCTGCTGTGCGAGAGCTCTCAGGATCACTTTTAATTATTCTTAGGCAGCACTTAACGTACCAAATGAGAGAGAGAGAGAGAGAGAGAGAGAGAGAGAGAGAGAGAGAGAGAGAGAGAGAGAGAGAGAGAGAGAGAAGAGAGAAGAGAGAGAGAGAGAGAGAGAGAGAGAGAGAGAGGAGAGAGAGAGAGAGAGAGAGAGAGAGAGAGAGAGAGAGAAAGAGAGAGAGAGAGATGTGGAGAAAGTTACTATATTAAATTTTTATCTATCAATTTACCCTTTCTCTTATTCAGTGACAATTGCTCCCATAATCCCTCGCGTTTTAAAAATTATTCAATTTCGATAGATATTGCCAACTCAGACCAACTGCGTTTACTCTTGATGCCAAAGTTTAATGAAAATAGTCGAGTGAGAGAAGTAGGCATGAACTCGTTATTTTCAGAGGATTACATGCGTGTTACTTCGTGGAGAAAGCAATTAGAGAGATCACCTGGCTAGTCTTTGGGCTTAGTTGTGACATTTACTTCCTGGCATGTTTCTGACTATTCCGTGGGTGGAGGTTAGTGTCAGAATGTAAACGGTAGGGAAGTACTTATGTATATAGAGGGCACACACACGTACACTGCCTGCACTTCAGTAACATGCACACCAGCTCGCCTTTGATCGTAAACCATTCAAACATTTTAACAGAACGAAACGCTCACGTTTTACGCTTTTAACTCGTCGTTGTCATATCGGCTTCCCTTACACTCACCGTGCATATGTACACATACACACACACACACACACACGTACACAAGCGTGCGCGTACACATTAAGCAAAACATTCCTGCAACTCGCTCAGTTTTTTTTTTTTTTTATGCATTTCACAAGCGAAGCGAATCCCAGAGAAGTAGACAATGAAGAATATTACCTGAAGCACACATCTATTCATGTGAATATAGCATGAAGTGGGTAAAGTAGTTGTAGATAAAATACACACCAAAAAAAAAAAAAAAAAAAAAAGCTTGTTTAGCCATCCGTTCTCCTGTTCCAGAGCGTTTAAGTAGGTACACACCACACTACTGTACATACCCTACTCCATCACTTTACGTAGTCCACTCTGTCCTGGTAACGTGAGGCAGACATGCGAGGCTGGGAAAGACAGAGAGGGAAGGAGAAGGGAGAGGGAAAGAGAAAATTAAGATAGAAGGACTTGAAATTACATTCATGGAGTTCTTCATGGTTTCGTGTGTAAAAAAACAGTAGTCATCAATAAGGAAGAAGACAATGAATTACACATGTCATTCTGCGAATCTGGGTACGGAAACATATTAAAAGGAAATAGGTAAGGACGGTACTAAAGTGCTGTCTTGTAAATATTATTGGGTTGAAAGTGACTTGTTCTCTTCCTTTTCACTCCACACACCACCCGCCTCGCCTCACTTTCCTCTTAAGTTCTAAACTGCAGTAATCAATGGAAATTGTAAGTATTGACCTTATAATTATGATTCCGATGCCAATGTTGAAGGAATATGACCGTGTGTGTGTGTGTGTGTGTGTGTGTGTGTCAGAGAGAGAGAGAGAGAGAGAGAGAGAGAGAGAGAGTGTGTCAATCAGAAAATAAAATACCCATAGTTTAGCATTAACCTCTCAAGACATCATCGCGTCTCCCTTTCATCTCACCCTCAGCTTCACTCTTCAATTTCCCTTTCCCGTATCTCTATCACCCTTTTCTTCCACTCCCTCTTCGCCTTTACCCTCTCACTCTCGTGCGCAAGGGAGATACAGATTAAAATCTTGCCTATAAGTATAACGTCAATATCGAATGATAATATCACTATGCAACAAAATTTTACTTTTGTCTTGCCTTTGGCCCCAAATCATAATTTTTTTTTTTCAGTTATTTCCATAAAAAAAAAAAAAGTTATTTTGATCCTAAAACGTTGTTAGAGCAATGAATTTACATTTTTTGCCTTATTTCATTATAGTATGTTACTATTGGTTTTCATGATCTTTACAAAATCTCAATTGCTTATCTAATTGCTTTTGAAATGTTGCGAATAAGTTAAAGCAGTGAAATAAAGAATATAAAGTGAAATAAAGAATGTAAAGATTTTTCTATTTTCATAAGAACATTCTTGACTTAACCAGATCTAGCAAGAAATTTCTCATATTTATAAGAATTTGCTTACATTTCAGAAATCTCAAATCTTCCAGAATGTTCTATCAGACTCACTTTTGGAAGTTTCTAGAACATCTTAGAACATTCTATTCAATGTAAACATTTCTAGAATATTCTAGACTTTCTAGAATATAGTAGAAATATGTAGAAGTATCAAGAATTTTCTAGAATGATTCAGAATATTCTAAAGTAGGTTCAAGAATATTCTAGAAAGATTGAGAACATTCTGGAACACATTCTAAAAAGACTAAGGATATTCTAGAGTACTTCTTGACAATATAAAAGTAGGGGCTTGCATACCACCAATCAGTTCTGCTTTGGCTGCTTGAGAAGACACATCACAAGAGATGAAGTGGAAAAATGGTGAAATTTAGCTATTTTGGGGCAAAAAATCATAAAAAAAACACAAAAGCAAAGTTTGACAGGAATAATGGATTTTTCTATTGTTATGCAATGAAAAAAAAAAATGGAAAATAACACTTGCTTGTCAAAGACAAAAAAAATCGTGTTACATAGTGTAATGTATTCCCTGATATTTGATATGAGAAATCAACTAATAGATTTCAGTTTGTTTTAATTAGCTGTATATATAATTAATTTGTCTTTGATTTTACAGTACCGATCTGCCCTCTACTGTATGCTTACCCGAAATTTGAAGGTCACCTAAATATGGACAAATTTCTAGAATTAAGAACGAAATGAAGAAACTTTGACAATTTACTTGTTTGTCTGCTAATCTATTTATATTTTCTTTTTTGGAAGTTCTGTCATTTTTAGCCAAAAAGGTATATTACCGACGATACTAAAAAATATAGGTAAAAAATGTCTCACGACAATTATCCCAAAGCCAAGTAGGATTAGAGGACGCTAATGGCACTCAAACCCTCTCATGGATGTCATTAGGTGGTAATCATCTCATGCATGGACCCCTGTGATCCGGACTTTGTGCTGTCAACAATATCTGGCTTGAATTTTCCACCCGACAATGGCCTCAGTCTTACAATGCACCGCTTTATTGCTTTCCTGGCTTCCCCTGCTCCCCATTAGCTTCCTTACCTGTTTCCTCCTCCTCCACAATTAAATGGAAGAATCCCACGTCAGAGGTTATTGTTGTTGTTGTTGTTGTTGTTGTTGTTGTTGTTGTTGTTTAATTTATTATTAATCATGTCACATACGATTCAATTTTTCATGCAAAGAAATACAATCTTGATTCTAAGAAATACACATGAAAATGAGTTATCAAAGAAAGAGATCACAAAACACACAAATATTTAAAATCTTAATTTAGCAATATTATATTAATCTATATAGGGAACGCATAGCGCTATGGCAGTGCGTGACCTCAGCGCTCATTTTTGTCGTATTGACCTTTGAGCCATGTTTCACTTGTGCAAAGTACCACAGCACCTCATGGTATAATAAGTAAAAGAAACAAATCGTAACACAGAAAAAAAATACTCATCGTAAAAGATACTGTATATAAAAAAAAAAAAAATAATAATAATAATGTAAAGCAATATCATCAACAGATCCAGTGTTGAATTGGAAAACCGTTATCACGTTTTCTTGCATTTCATATTACAAATCTTTTAATAATAGTATGAGTTTTATCTTCTTATCCCTTGTCTTTCATCCTCAACCTGTGTTTCTTTCATGTTCCTCATTTCCCCATCGCATCCTCCCATATTCTTTATCCCATTCTTGTTTCTTCTCTTTTCTCTTCGTGATCTTCCTGCACCTCCTCATTTCTTCCTTGTTTTTTTTTTCCCTTTCAAGTCCACCAATATCTATTCTTATTCCTCCTCTCCTCCGTCCTCCTCTTCCCCCTCCTCCTCCTCCTCCTCCTCCTCCTCCTCCTCCTCCTCCTCCTCCTCCTCCTCCTCCTCTTCCTCCTCCTCCTCTTCTTATCCACGTGCTCTCAGGAAGAATGGGAGTTCTTTTTAGATTCCTAAAATATATATATATATGTATATATATATATATATATATATATATATATATATATATATATATATATATATATATATATATATATATATATATATATATATATATATATATATATATATATATATATATATATATATATATATATATATATATATATATATATATATTTTTTTTTTTTTTTCCATGTTGAAGCTCCTTTTGATCTCCCTAAAAAAATCAGTCTAAAAGGCGACATCTCTTATAGTGATAGGAATGGCTACTGTCTCTTACTACTACTGTTACAACAGCGACAACAACAGCAACAACAATAACAACAATAAAAACGGCAGCAAAAACAAAAACAAAAACAATTTCTGCTAGTACAACTACTGCTATTAGTACTACTACTACTCTTACTACTACTACTCTACTACTGGTAATACTACTAGTACTACTACTACTACTACTACTACTACTACTACTACTACTACTACTACTACTACTACTACTAATTATTATTATTATTATTATCATTATTATTATTATTTTTATTATTATTATTATTATTATCATTATTATTATTATTGTTATTATTATTATAGGCACAATAATAATAATTACAATAATAATAATAATAATAATAATAATAATAATAATAATAATAATAATAATAATAATAATAATAATAATAATGATAATAATAACAATAATAATACATGTCTCCGTATCATCATCCGTAAAAAAAAAAAAAAAAAGAGAAAATAAGTCTGGAGGATGGTCCTGGGAAATCCTTCCACTGGAATTTATTTAATATTCTTATGAAGAAAGACAGGAGCAGAAACACGATTCTGTTCCTTCTTTCATTGTTTATTACGGCATTGCTGAACTCTCTCTCTCTCTCTCTCTCTCTCTCTCTCTCTCTCTCTCTCTCTCTCTCTCTCTCTCTCTCTCTCTCTCTCTCTCTCTCTCTCTCTCTCTGTGTGTGTGTGTGTGTGTGTGTGTGTGTGTGTGTGTGTGTGTGTGTGTGTCTGTGTGTCACACACACACACACAGGGGGGTGTATCTTACTTTCATCCTCCCCAAACTCATGTACGCCTCCCCAGCGTGGTCCTTCTCCCTCACACAAACTCAACAGCTACAGTTGGAGAGTGTGCAGAAAAGGGCGTGCAGGGTCATCCTTGGCCCTGCATACACCACCTATGAAGAAGCCCTGAACACCCTAAAGCTGTCCAGACTATCCACCAGGTACAGTGAGGCTCTAGAGAAGTTTGGAAGGGGACTTCTGAATCATCCACGTCTCAGAAACATGCTGCCGCCTGACGCGCCTCGCCCTACCCGTGCCACCAGACACCACAATAAGATAACGCCCCTAAAGGCGCCACGTACGGACCGGTACAGACTCATTGCGATTCCCACCATGGTGCGAGCCATCAATCAATAGTCTCTTCTAGATTTGACTTACCTTTAGGATTAATGTCAAGTATTTCCCCACCCCCAATGTACATTTTCAGTTTGTTGACTGCCTAAAGAATAAACTGTTTATTATTCTTATTATTATTATTATTATTATTATTACAACATCACATTTCAAAAACTGCATTTTGCTTTATTCTTTCTTTCCGATATCCTATACGTGAATTTTCGTTTTTTTTTTTTTCTTCACCGTTTCTTTCATCCCGCTGTTTTTCTGCTTTTAATCTTTCAAATGAATTAACTTTACACCACGATTCTATTCTATAGTCTGCCTGTTTTCTTTCCTATCTGCCTTTTCTCCATCCTTTCTTCCATTCAGCTTTGATTCTCTTGTAGTAATGCTCTAAATCTCGCCCCTTTCTTTGAAGATCGGAGTTATTGTTCTCGCCTCATTTTTTTTTTTTTTTTTCAGCCAATGTATCCATTTTGAGGCTAGATGTTCTTTTGAATCTCCACTCACTAGCTTCTTACCGCTTCTTTTATTCCTCTTCTTCCTCCTGCACCTGGTCTTCCTTCTCGTCCTTTTCCTTTTAAACCTTATTTCCTTCATTGGTCATCATTTAGTTTTTATGGATAATTTTTATAATCCACCTCGTACTTGTTTCTTTGTTTCCTTTCTTGTTTTCCTCTTGACCCTATTGATCACTCTGTATTTAACGGTCATCAAATCTACTCCTTTATTTTATTTCCTTCTTTTGTTTTGCACATCTCTTCCTCTCTGCCTCCCTTCCTTTTCGCTTTTACCTAATAATAAATCAATATACTTAGATAAATTCAAAATGAAACTCAGCAGACAAAATAGGTTTCAAAATACTTATCCTCTTTTTTTTTCTTTTTTTGCATTTGGCCGTGGCTCTCTTACATAAAAAGAAAAAACAGTTGCTGGATATGTTTGGATGCTTAGAACAAAAAAAGTTGCTGGATATGTTTGGATGCTTAGCATCCAAAGCTGCTGGATATGTTTGGATGCTTAGCATCCAAACATATCCAGCATAAAAAAAAAAAAAGCTGCTGGATATGTTTGGATGCTTAGCATCCAAACATATCCAGCAGCTTTTTTTTTTTTTATGTATGAAGGCCACGGCCAAATGAAAAAAAAAAAAAAAAAAAAAAAGAGGATAAGTGTTTTGAAAACTACCTCTTAGAGTTCATGTCATAGAAAAGAGGAAATACAGGAACAGAGAGGCAGTTCCAGAGTTTACCAGAGAAAGGGTAGGAATGATTGAGAATACAGGTTAACCCTTGCACTAGTAAAATGGACAGAATAAAGGTGAGGGAAAGTAGAAAGTCTTATGC
The DNA here is from genome assembly GCF_035594125.1 of Scylla paramamosain. Lineage (NCBI taxonomy): Eukaryota > Metazoa > Arthropoda > Malacostraca > Decapoda > Portunidae > Scylla > Scylla paramamosain. The sequence continues at coordinate 16,466,480 of NC_087163.1, forward strand.
AGCGAGGCCGCCGAAGGAAGGAGGCATGCAGTTAGCAAGTACGAAAGCACAATTAGCATAAAAATTACAGTAAAATATAGCAAGAAATGCAACATTGAGATGATGAGGGAGAGATTGAAGACATCCTTTGCCAAGGGCAATAAAAATCCAATAAAAATAAATAAATAAATAAAATGACTGAAATGCCGGTACCCGAACAGGGTCCAAAGACGTAGTCAAAAATTGAAGGATAAGTGTCTCGAAACCTCCTTCTTGAAGAAGTTCAAGTCATAGGAAGGTGGAAATAGAGAAGCACGTAGGGAGTTCCAGAGTTTACCAGAGAAAGGGATTAATGATTGAGAATACTGGTTAACTCTTGCATTAGAGAGGTGGAGAGAAAAGGGGTGAGAGAAAGAAGAAAGCCTTGTACAGCGAGGCTGTGGACAAGAGAGAAATATATACGACAATTTATTTTTTTTTATTCTCTCCTTTCTAAAAGAGCGGCATGAATGGAATCCCCCTCCCCACCATACATGTGAAGTGTACTTTTATATATATATATATATATATATATATATATATATATATATATATATATATATATATATATATATATATATATATATATATATATATATATATATATATATATATATATATATAAGAGTCACTGGCCAGAGTTTACCAGAAAAAGGGATCAATGAATGAGAATACTAACTAACTCTTCATCAGAGAGGTGGACAGAATAATGGTGAGAGAAAGACGAAAGATTTGTGCAGCCGGGCCGCAGGAAGATGGGAAGCATGCAGTTAGCATGATCGGAAGAGCAGTTAGCATGAAAATAGCAGTAAGGAGGAGGCAGTAGACACCTGCCGAAACGATAATTACTCCCAGTGAGGTCTAAAGCACTGTTAACGGGGTGCTGTGAACTTATCATTAAACCCAGCTGTGACCTCACTGAACGTTTCCCTTTGTGTCTCACAAAACAAGGGGGCAGTCACAGCCTGCCCTCTAAAGACAATTCTCTTCCTCCACACAAAACTACAAGCACCTAATAACACTCACACCCTTCACTCAAAAATTTTAAAATCTTCATGGCGACTCCTACACCAGCCTCGGAGTCCCCATCTGGGGAGGGGACCATAAATGTCCCCAGGTCGGACTGCCTTTATGTCGACGATCCTAAGTGTCTTGACACCCCCCTCAACTTTTTCTTCATTAACTTCTGCAACATTCGCAGTCTAAGATCTAATTTTCAATCTGTAGAACACCACCTCTCTTCTTATAAACCTCATCTTCTTTTCCTCACTGAAACTCAGGTGTCTGAGGCAACTGACAGTAGCCCCTTTTCTGTTCCCTCTTACTTTCTCTATCCTCATTTTCGATCCAAAGCTGGGTGCTGCGTTTATGTGCGCAATGACTTAACCTGCTCTCGTTCCCATGCTCTTGAATCTTCCAAGTTTTCCACCATCTGGCTACGACTACAGAGTCACTCTCATACTAAATTTATCTGTGCTGTATACCTCTCACCTAACTCCTCTGACTATAAGAAATTCTTTGACTACTTAACTTTCAAGGTGGAGCACATTCTGATCCTCTTCCCTTTTGCAGAGATCTCCATTCTTGGAGACTTCAATGTTCACCACCAGCTTTGGCTTTCCTCTCCCTTCACTGACCATCCTGGTGAACTAGCCTACAACCTTTGCTATCCTCCATGACCTAGAGCAATTGGTGCAACACCCTACTCGTATTCCTGACCGTGTTGGAGATACGCCCAACATTCTTGACCTTTTCCTGACCTCTAATCCTTCTGCTTATGCTGTCACCCTTTCTTCTCCGTTGAGCTCCTCCGATCACAATCTCATATCTTTATCTTGTCCTATCACTCTAATCGATCCTCAGGATCCCCCTAAGCGAAGGTGCCTGTGGCGTTTTGCCTCTGCTAGTTGGGGGGACCTGAGGAGGTATTTTGCTGATTTTCCTTGGAATGACTACTGCTTCTGTGTCAGAGACCCGTCTTTGTGTGCTAAGCGCATAACAGAGGTGATAGTGTCTGGCATGGAGGTATACATTCCTCACTCTTTTTCTCGTGCTAAACCTTCTTAATCTTGGTTTAACACAGCTTGTTCTCGTGCTATACATGATAGATAGGTGACCCACAAAAGGTACTTAAGCCTTCCATCACCAGAATCTCATGCACTTTATATTTCTGCCCGAAACCATGCCAAGTCTGTTTTCCAACTCGCCAAAAACTCCTTCATTAACAGAAAATGTCAAAACCTTTCAAGATCTAACTCCCCTCGTGATTTCTGGCATCTAGCCAAAAATATCTCCAATAACTTTGCTTCTTCTTCTTTTCCTCCTCTATTTTAACCAGATGGCACCACTGCTATCACATCTATTTCTAAAGCTGAACTCTTTGCTCAAACCTTTGCTAAAAACACTACCTTGGACGATTCTTGGCTTGTTTCTCACTCTCCTCCACCCTCTGACTGCTTCATGCCACCTATTAAAATTCTTCGCTATGATGTTTTCCATGCCCTCGCTGGCCTAAACCCTCGCAAGGTTTATGGACCTAACGGGGTCCCTCCTATTGTTCTCCGAAACTGTGCCTCCGTGCTTGCACCTTGCCTAGTCTAACTCTTTCAGCTCTGTCTGTCAACATCTACCTTTCCTTCTTGCTGGAAGTTTGCCTACATTCAACCTGTTCCTAAAAAGGGTGACCGTTCTAATCCCTCAAACTACCGTCCTATTGCTTTAATTTCCTGCCTATCTAAAGTTTTTGAATCTATCCTGAACAGGAAGATTCTTAAACATCTATCACTTCACAACCTTCTATCTGATCGCCAGTATGGGTTCCGTCAAGGCCGCTCTACTGGTGATCTTCTGGCTTTCCTTACTGAGTCTTGGTCATCCTCTTTTAGAGATTTTGGTGAGACTTTTGCTGTTGCCTTGGACATATCAAAAGCTTTTGATAGAGTCTGGCACAAAGCTTTGATTTCCAAACTACCCTCCTACGGTTTCTATCCTTCTCTCTGTAACTTCATCTAAAGTTTCCTTTCTGACCGTTCTATTGCTGCTGTGGGAGACGGTCACTGTTCCTCTCCTAAATCTATTAACAATGGTGTTCCTCAGGGTTCTGTCCTGTCACCCACTCTCTTATTATTCATTAATGATCTTCTAAACCAAACTTCTTCTCCTATCCCCTCCCACGATGATGATACCACCCTGCATATTTCCACGTCTTTTCATAGATGTCCAACCATTCAGGAGGTAAACATATCACGCAGGGAAGCCACAGAACGCCTGACTTCTGATCTTCCTAAAATTTCTGATTGGGTCAGAGCAAACTTAGTATTTTTTAATGCCTCAAAAACTCAATTCCTCCATCTATCAACTCGACATAACCTTCCAGACAACTATCCCCTCTTCTTCAATGACACTCAACTGTCCTCCTCTTCTACACTGAACATCCTCGGTCTGTCCTTTACTTATAATCTGAACTGGAAACTTCACATCTCATCTCAAGCTAAAACAGCTTCTATGAAGTTAGGTGTTCTGAGACGTCTCCGCCAGTTTTTCTAACCCCCCAGCTGCTAACTCTGTACAAGGGCCTTATCCGTCCATGTATGGAGTATGCTTCACATGTGTGGGGGGGTTCCACTCATACTGCTCTTCTAGACAGGGTGGAATCAAAAGCTTTTCGTGTCATCAACTCCTTTTCTCTAACTGACTGTCTTCAGCCTCTCTCTCACCGCCGCAATGTTGCATATCTAGCTGTCTTCTACCGCTATTTTCATGCTAACTGCTCTTCTGATCTTGCTAACTGCATGCCTCCCCTCCTCGCTGCACAAGACTTTCTTCTTTCTCTCACCCCTATTCTGTCCACCTCTCTAACGCAAGAGTTAACCAGTATTCTCAATCATTCATCCCTTTCTCTGGTAAACTCTGGAACTCCCTGCCTGCTTCTGTATTTCCACATTCCTATGACTTGAATTCTTTCAAGAAGGAGGTTTCAAGACACTTATCCATCAATTTTTGACCACTGCTTTGACCCTTTTATGGGACTGACATTTCAGTGGGCTTTTTTTTTTATTAGATTTTTGTTGCCCTTGGCCAGTGTCCTTCCTACATAAAAACAAATAAATAAATAAATAAATAAATAAAATTGTAAGAGAAGCAACGTTGTGGCGGTGAGAGAGAGAGAGTCTGAAGACAATCAGTTAGAGAAGAGATGTTGATAAGGCGAAACAGTTTTTTGATTCTACCCTGTCTAAAAGAGCAGTATGATTGGTACGCCCCCCATACATGTGAAGCATACTCCCTCTACATATTTAGCAGCGATGGGGGCGGGGTTGAGAAAAACCTGCGAAGACGACTCAGAACACCTAATTTCATAGGAGCTGTTTTAACCAGAGATGAGATGTGAAGTTTCCTGTTTAGATTATAATTAAATAATAGACAGGATTTTCAGTGTAGAAGAGGGGGACAGTTGAGTGCCATTGAAGATGAGGGGATAGTTATCTGGAAGGCTACGTCGAGTTGATAGATGGAGGAATTGAGTTTTTGATGCATTGAACAATACTAAATTTGCTCTGTCCCAATGAAAAATTTTAGAGAGATCAGAAGTCAGTTGTGCTTTGGATTTACTGAGTGAGCTGTTTATTTTTTCAAGTTTTTGTTGGACGTCTACGAAAAGACGTGGAAAAGTGCAGGGTGGTATCATCAGCGTATAAGTGGATATACCAGGAAGTTTGGTTTAGATCATTGATGAATAATATGAAGAAAGTGGGTGCCAGGAGAGAACCATGAGAAACACCACTGTTAATAGACTTTGGAGAAAAATAGTATCACAGTACCAATTGAAAGATCAGAAAGGAATTTTTAGATGATGTTACAGAAGGAAGGGAAGAAGCCGTAGGAGGGTAGTTTGGAAATCAATGCTTTGTACCAATCTCTATCAAAAACTTTTTATATGTCTAAGGCAACAGCGAAAGTTTCTCTAAATTCCCTAAAAGAGGATGACCAAGACTCAGTAAGGAAATCTAGATCATTAGTAGAACGGCCTCGACGGAACCCACAGTAGCAATCACATAGGAATTTATTTATAATTACTATGTTTGCTCGAAACGCCACAATGTACAAAATGGCATTTCCTTTAAAATGCCATTTCCTCAGAATCATGGAAATCCCAGTTCTCTGCAGTGAAATTAATTTTAGTTTGTCTTGTTATTAGAGTAAAGGCGGTTAACGAACTTTCAATGAATTGCGCATAATTGAATCTCGTGCAAAAAAACTTTCATGAAATACAGAGATATGAACGACTTCTTATATAATGTGAAGTGTGATATTAATTTATTTAGCAATGTTTTTATTTATTATTTTTTTTTTATGTGTTATTAATAAAATTATTTTATTCAGCACATTTTTTATTTTTTTTTATTTACTTATTTTTTTGGTAGGGTGTCTTTGGAGAGCTGTTTTTCTGGAGTTGCTCAATTTTCACTAGTTACAGTACAATTAATTTCACTATTTTTTTTTTTTTTTTTCAGTTTTCAGGATGGTTATCATCTTTTTCATTATAATTATTATTTTTTTTTCGTTTTGTTATTGTTGTGTCCTGTGATCTTTGTGATATTTTTTTTCCTCTGATTCCATTAACGTCCTTTTATATCTTCCCTTGTCTTTGTTCTCTTTTCAATCTTCGTCTCATTATGCGTTTGGCAATCATATAACAGGAGGGCGTACAAGTGACACAAAACTGATTAAAAAGGGAAGAAAAGCCATTATGATTTTGTATGTGAAGAAAGTCAGGGTGGAGCAAAAATAAAAAAATCAATATTCATAAGTTTGGAAGTGTGCAAGGAGTTTGTAATGCAATTAATTGGGACATTATTCTTCACACATTCTTTTCCTCTGTTATTTATTTTTTTTCATTGCCTTTCACGTCCCCACCAATTGTTCCCTTGTTTTATCTTTCATCCTTCAGTTCTGTTTTCCTTCCACAGTTTTACCACGTCCATCTCCTCATTTCGTCTGTTACTTTTGTTTTTTAACTTTGTGTTTCTTTTATTTTTCTCTTTTAGCTCGACTTTCAAAATTTATCTCTGCCCTCTACATTCCATCCCCTTAATCTTTTTTATTTCATTCTTATATATATATATATATATATATATATATATATATATATATATATATATATATATATATATATATATATATATATATATATATATATATATAGATAGATAGATAGATAGATAGATAGATAGATAGATATATTCTCATCTTCCCATCTACCTTTCGTCATTTCTTTTTCTGCTTTCCCACACTCTTCTCATCATCCTTTAAGTTCCAGTCCATCCATCCTCCTTATCTCTATAATATTGTTCCTCACTTCCCTCAGCTTTTTGATCCTCTTACTCTCTCCCATGTTTTCTTTTTCTTTTTTTCATTTTATCTTTCATAGTCATCTTGCACCGTTCTTCATCTTACACTCTCTTATTTCTTTTTCTCCTGCACACTCTATATCTCTTACCCTTTTCTTCCCTAATCTCTTATTTCTTATTTCCCATACTCACTTTTTCTTAGTCTTTCCTTTTACAGCCTGCTGAGTCGTCCATCACCCTTCCCATTACATCCACTCACCAAACTTGTCAGGACATGCGGCACAGGTAATTGCTTAACTCCCACTAACCCTCGTGTGATTCGAACTCCAATGAAGCAAAATTTAATGTACTCTTAGTCTTTACCTGTCTCACTTCCCCTCCTACATCCCATTTTTCAACTTTATCACTCTGCTCATTATCACCTTTTAATTTTCTCCTTTTCTTCTTCATTTATCCTTTTCCAACCCACAGTGCTATTTCTATTACCCTCCTTTCCCTCCTCCTGCTTCCTTCTCAACCATGTCAGTAGATTTCAAAGGTCAATTTTGCGGATTTTCCTTGTTATTTTTAAGATACATCTCGTTTATTTATTTTTTTTCGCAGTAAACATATATATATATATATATATATATATATATATATATATATATATATATATATATATATATATATATATATATATATATATATATATATATATATATATATATATATATATATATATATATATATATATATATATATATATATATATATATATATATATATATATATATATATATATATATATATATATATATATATTAGGGTGGCCCTCTGTAGGGGGGTGAAATTTCAAACGAATAATGTCTATGCTCCAAACCCGGATTCTTGTTCCTTTTGACCCAGAAACGTGCTGTGCAAGGTTTCATTGAAATCGGAATATATTTAAACGGTGCTCAACGACTCTGAAATTTTACTCATCGAACGCTAGTCACAAGCACTCCGGGTCCCCCTCCCACGTTGCTCTCGTGGGAGTATTAGCCGCTTTCCTCTCCTGGCGGGGGTTGTGTGGTTGCTAGCCACTCATTGTCGCCCGGTCCGTGCAAGCGTTCCCTTCCTGGTGTCCGGGAACTGGCGCCGATGGTCCGCGACGACCTGGACGAGGAACTGCAGTTGTTCTTCGTCCTTCGTCAGGAGCCGGTTATATTCCTGAATCAGGGCGACGCCTCGTTCCGCGTGGTCATTGGTGACCGACAGGTTCCCCAGCGCTTTGCACGCCTTGCCGTACGCCTCATCCTTCTTCCAGTCTGCCGGTTCCAACGCCAGGAATCCCTTGTCGATGGACATCTTGGAGAAGAACGAGGACGTATTGGAGGTCACGAAGTCCTCAAGGCTGCAGCCGCTGATCGCTGAAGCGGGAATGGTCACTCGCTTCTGGGCTGTGTCGTTGCCGTCCTTCTCCTCAATCGCCGCTACCATCTTCTTCTTTGTTTCTGATGAAACCCGGTCGTCGAAGAACGCCAGGGCTACCAGCTCTTCCGAGAGGTACCAGAGGTGGCCGAGGAGCTTGTTTGTCGCGGCCTTGGAGACCTCCGCGTCCTCGTACCCGTCCAGTGCCTGAAGCAGCTGAAGATCGTTGAGCGGAGCCGCGACAGCAAGTGGGGCTTGCGTCCAGGCTTTGCTGTAGAGGCGGGCGGAGAACATGGCCACCCTCAACAGTCCGCGCTCCTCCTTCGGCGTCAGTTTGACCTGTTCCCTGAACAGCCACACCTTGAGCGAGTACAGCACCTTGCTCATCCACCGAGCGTGGTGCATGGGGCCAGGGGCACGGAAGCGGATTCCGCGGGGAGGTACGCCGCCGAGAAAGATGACGGTTAGTTCCAGAAGTTCCCGGTAGTCGTCCCGAAGGTCTGTCCGCTCTTTCAGGGCCTGAAGGAACCACTCGATGTCGACCTCTCCTGCTCCATCCTCGATCGGCTGGAACTCGCCTTGGTTGATGAAGGGCCACCTCTCCTGGAAACGCTTGAACAGCAGGACAGCAGGCCCTGTAGTTGGCCCCATCACCGACGTGAAGACCGCCTCGATCACGAGCTCGAGAATGTGATGCCGGCAGGCGAGGTAGAGGAGGTCGCTCTTCAGCTGCCGCTCAATCAGGGTACACGCCCCGGTGTGGCGACCCGTGTTGGCGGCGGTGGTGTCAAAGGACATCCCCACGACCCGGTCAGCGACGCTCCACTTCTCCAACGCCTCCACGACGGCCTTCGCTTCATTCGCCCCTCTTCCACTGGGAAGCTTCGCCACCTGCAGCAGCTGAACCTCCCCTCCCCCAGACACGAGGATGGGCAGGCGGTCGACGTGGGCGTTGCTGGTGAGATCCGGCATCAGCTTCCCGTCCCAGTGGACTACCAAGGGGCCTTCTACTCGCAGCTTCTCCTTGAGGGCGGAGGCCAGTTGCTCGCGGTGACGACGGCGCTGGCTTTGGATCGATGTCCTGTTGATGTTGTACTCAACTGTGTCGTGCCCCAGGGCACGCGCTGTCTCGGTGAGGACGAACACTGCGCCACGGTCGCTCACCTTGACGCGATCCAAAGAGGCCGCCACGTCCGGGGTGACGATGTTGAGGTTCGCTCGAGGCCGTTTGGGTGGGACTGGGGAGATACCAAGTGTGGGGCTTCCTTCGGCGCTGGTGCTAGAGGAGGTTGAGGACGAATCCTCCAACTGGACTCTTGCCGCGGACGTCGACGCCTCCTCCTCCGCGCGTCGCTTCCTCACCTCCTGTGTCGCTTGACGCTGTGACGATCGCTGTTCTTGGGCAGCTAGTGCTGTGTCCACCCCTCCCATGCGTCCCCGGCGTCCTGGTTCACGTTGAGCGAGAAGAAAAGCTTTGTCCTCCTCGTTTGTCATTGTCTCTAAAGCGCCGGCCTTCGCGACGTCGAAGAGATTCGCCAGGCGCTCCTTGAACTCCTCCTCCCTCTTCACTTGTGTTCCTGTTGTCCGTGCCTTGTTCTTGCGTACAAGGGTGTACTCCTTGTACAAGGTCTGGATGTTCTTGACGACGGTGTCAATCCGCTGCATGGGAATTCTAGCCTTAGCCCACAGCGCCTCAACAATTTTCGAGACCTTCCGGGACGCGTCCACCACCGTCATCTTCTCTACGTCCAACTTGTAGGTCAGGAGGCCCAGAACTTCTCCAGAGGATGGAAGTTGGGCTCCAGATATCTCGTTTATGGGGGCACACAGATAACGTCGCTTAGAAGCCATCTTAGCCTGAAAATGAGAAAGGATTGACAACAGTTAGTAACGCACTCCAGAAACATGCAAACACGTTGAAAAAGTACTGCCAAGCACTAGACAAATCCTAGACAGAGGAAAAGGAGCACTAGACGAGAGTTGCCACACACAGTCCTTGGTCCATAGTCCACCAACGAGAGCATCTGAGAATAGAGCCGCGGCATTTGTCACCGACAAAGCCCCTGTATCGTTGAACGTGAAAATGATCTTATATAGTAAAACTTCAAGGTCGTTGAGCACCGGGTAAATATTATTCGATTTAAAAAAAAAATTACTCGCGTGGTTTTCTCATAGAGTGGAACAAGAATCCGGGTTTGGAGACTGGATTTTCAAACTTTCGAAAATAAGGGCCACCCTAATATATATATATATATATATATATATATATATATATATATATATATATATATATATATATATATATATATATATATATATATATATATATATATATATATATATATATATCATTCATCCCTTTCTCTGGTAAACTCTGGAAATCCCTGCCTGCTTCTGTATTTCCACCTTCCCATGACTTGAATTCCTTCAAGAGGGAGGTTTCAAGACACTTATTCATCAATTTTTGACCACTGCTTTGACTCCTTTATGGGACTGGCATTTCAGTTGGCATATTTTTTTTATTGGATTTTTGTTGCCCTTAGCCAGTGTCCTCCCTAAATGAAAAAAAAAAATAATTGCTGGAACCCATATATATATATATATATATATATATATATATATATATATATATATATATATATATATATATATATATATATATATATATATATATATATATATATATATATATATATATATATATATATATATATATATATATATATATATATATATATATATATATATATATATATATATATATATATATATATATATATATATATATATATATATATATATATATATATATATATATATATATATATATATATATATATATATATATATATATATATATATATATATATATATATATATATATATATATATATATATATATATATATATTCATCAATTTTTGACAACTGCTTTGACCCTTTTATGGGACTGGCATTTTAGTTGGCGTATTTATTTTTATTGGATTTATTTTTTTTTGATTTATTGGATATATATATATATATATATATATATATATATATATATATATATATATATATATATATATATATATATATATATATATATATATATATATATATATATATATATATATATATATATATATATATATAAGGTGTAACGCAAGTTTTTTTTTTTTTTATGTAGGAAGTACACTGGCCAAGGGCGACAAAAATATAAAAAAAAATATACGCCAACTAAAATGCCTGTCCCATAAAAGGGTCAAAGCAGTGGAAAAAATTAAGGAATAAGTGTCTTGAAACCTCCCTCTTCAAGGAATTCAAGTCATAGAAAGGTGGAAATATACAAGCAGGCAGGGAGTTCCAGAGTTTACCAGAAAAAGGGATGAATGATTCAGAATACTGGTTAACTCTTGCGTTAGAGAGGTGGACAGAATAGGGGTGAGAGAAAGAAGAAAGTCTTGTGCAGCGAGGCCGCGGAAGGAGGGGGAGGGGCATGCAGTTAGCAAGATCAGAAGAGCAGTTAGCATGAAAATAGCGGTAGAAGACAGATAGATATGCAACATTGCGGCGGTGAGAGAGAGGCTGAAGACAGTCAGTTAGAGGAGAGGAGGTGATGAAACGAAAAAACTTTTGATTCCACCCTGTCTAGAAGAGCAGTATGAATGGAACCCCCCCACACATGTGAAGCATACTTCACACATGGACGGAAAAGGCCCTTGTACAGAGTTAGCAGCTGGAGGGGTGAGAAAAACTGGCGGAGATGTCTCAGAACGCCTAACTTCATAGAAGCTGTTTTAGCTTCTATGAGATGTGAAGTTTCCAGTTCAGATTATAAGTAAAGAACAGACCGAGGATGTTCAGTGTAGAAGAGGGGGACAGTTGAGTGTCATTAAAGAAGAGGGGATAGTTGTCTGGAAGGTTGTGTCGAGTTGATAGATGGAGGAATTGAGTTTTTGAGGCACTGAACAATACCAAGTTTGCTCTGACCCAATCAGAAATTTTAGAAAGATCAGAAGTCAAGCGTTCTGTGGCTTCCCTGCGTGATATGTTCACCTCCTGAAGGGTTAGACGTTTATGAAAAGACGTGGAAAAGTGCAGGGTGGTATCATTAGCGTAGGAGTGGATAGGAGAAGAAGTTTGGTTTAGAAGATCATTAATGAATAACAAGAAGAGAGTGGGTGACAGGACAGAACCCTGAGGAACACCACTGTTAATAGATTTAGGAAAAGAACAGTGACCATCTACCACAGCAGCAATAGAACGGTCAGAAAGGAAACTTGAGATGAAGTTACAGAGAGGAGAGAAGCCATAGGGTAGTTAGGAAATCAAAGCTTTTTGCCAGACTCTATCAAAAGCTTTTGAAATGTTCAAGGCAACAGGAAAAATTTCACCAAAATCTCTACAAGAGGATGACCAAAACTCAGTAAGGAAAGCCAGAAGATCACCAGTAGAGCGGCCTTGACGGAACCCATACTGGCGATCACATAGAAGGTTGTGAAGTGATAGATGTTTAAGACTCTTCTTGTTAAGGATAGATTAAAAAACTTTAGATAGACAGGAAATTAAAGCAATAGGACGGTAGTTTGAGGGATTAGAACGGTCATCCTTTTTAGGAACAGGTTGAATGTAGGCAAACTTCCAGCAAGAAGGAAAGGCAGATGTTGATAGACAGAGCTGAAAGAGTTTGACTAGGCAAGGTGCAAGCACGGAGGCACAGTTTCGGAGAACAATAGGAGGGACAGCATCAGGTCCATAAGCCTTCCAAGGGTTTAGGTCAACGAGGGCAAGGAAAACATCATTGCGAAGAATTTTAATACGTGGCATGAAGTAGTCAGAGGGTGGAGGACAGTGAGGAACAAGCCCAGAATCGTCCAAGGTAGTGTTTTTAGCAAGGGTTTGAGCAAAGAGTTCAGCTTTAGAAATAGATGTGATAGCAGTGGTGCCATCTGGTTGAAATAGAGGAGGGAAAGAAGAAGAAGCAAAGTTATTGGAGATATTTTTGGCTAGATGCCAGAAATCACGAGGGAAGTTAAATCTTGAAAGGTTTTGACATTTTCTGTTAATGAAGGAGTTTTTGGCTTGTTGGAGAACAGACTTGGCATGGTTCCGGGCAGAAATATAAAGTGCATGAGATTCTCGTGATGGAAAGCTTAAGTACCTTTTGTGGGCCACCTCTCTATCATGTATAGCACGAGAACAAGGTGTGTTAAACCAAGGTTAAGAAGGTTTAGGACGACAAAAAGAGTGAGGAATGTATGCCTCCATGCCAGACACTATCACCTCTGTAATGCGCTCAGCACACAAAGACTTGTTTCTGACACGGATGCAGTAGTCATTCCAAGGAAAATCAACAAAATACCTCCTCAGGTCCCCCCAACTAGCAGAGGCAAAACGCCAGAGGCACCTTCGCTTAGGGGGATCCTGAGGAGGGATTGGAGTGATAGGACAAGATAAAGATATGAGATTGTGATCGGAGGAGCCCAATGGAGAAGAAAGGGTGACAGCATAAGCAGAAGGATTAGAGGTCAGGAAAAGGTCAAGAATGTTGAGCGTATCTCCAAGATGGTCAGGAATACGAGTAGGGTGTTGCACCAATTGCTCTAGGTCATGGAGCATAGCAAAGTTGTAGGCTAGTTCACCAGGATGGTCAGTGAAGGGAGAGGAAAGCCAGAGCTGGTGGTGAACATTGAAGTCTCCAAGAATGGAGATCTCTGCAAAAGGGAAGAGGGTCAGAATGTGCTCCACTTTGGAAGTTAAGTAGTCAAAGAATTTTTTATAATCAGTGGAGTTAGGTGAGAGGTATACAGCACAGATAAATTTAGTATGAGAGTGACTCTGTAGTCGTAGCCAGATGGTGGAAAACTCGGAAGATTCAAGAGTGTGGGCTCGAGAGCAGGTTAAGTCATTACCCACATAAACGCAGCATCCAGCTTTGGATTGAAAATAAGGATTGAGGAAGTAGGAGGGAACAGAAAAGGGGCTACTGTCAGTTGCATCAGACACCTGAGTTTCAGTGAGGAAAAGAAGATGAGGTTTAGAAGAGGAGAGGTGGTGTTCTACAAATTGAAAATTAGATCTTAGACCACGAATGTTGCAGAAGTTAATGAAGAAATAGTTGACGGCGGTGTCAAGATACTTAGGGTCGTTGACAGAAAGGCAGTCCGACCTGGGGACATTTATGATCCCCTCCGCAGATGGGGTCTCCGAGGCTGGTGTAAGAGTCGTCATGATGATTTTAAATTTTTTGAGTGAAGTGTTTGTGTGTTATTAGGTGTTTGTAGTTTTGTGTGGAGGAAGAGGGTTGTCTTTAGAGGGCAGGCTGTGACTGCCCCCTTGTGTTGTGAGACACAAAGGGAAACGTTCAGTGAGGTCACAGCTGGGTTTAATGATAAGTTCACAGCACCCCGTGAACAGTGCTTTAGACCTCACTGGGAGTAATTATCGTTTCAGCATGTGTCTACTGCCTCTTCCTTACTTCAAGATTTGATAGTTCAAGTAATTCTAAGTCAAAAATACTCTATGCACATATTCTGATTTGCTTTATTTTGCGAGAAATTAACGTGTAAGTTGCGTGTAGCAGGAACCTCATACCTAGGTTGACCTCTGTCTCTTTTCTTCCCTTACCCGCTCGCTACGTACTCCAGTGGCGCCACGCGGCATTTTTTTTTTTTTTTTGTGTACAATCTACACAATTTTACAGGAAACAGTTAGCACATGATAGATTGAATGCGTGAACAGCATGCCAGATGTACGGTTCGATCCCTCATTTGCGCCCTGCCGTCACAGCGTGAGCATTTCACTGCTGCTCTGAGGATGAATTCGGTATATGGTATATTCGGCTCATGGTTTCTTGGGACGGTTTTGAATACTTGGATACATTATTTTCGCGTCTGTTGCTATTGTTCTTATATTTTATGTGATCTTCTTTGCCTCAATAAAGTCTTGTTTTGGTTTCCAATGGACCACATTCAATAAGGGATGAATTCGCTTGTAAACACTAAACATGGCAAAAGCGCAGAAGTGATTGAACCGTACATCTGGCATATTGTTCACGCATGTGCTGATACCGAGTTGTGGATAGACCTCCACCTGGGAGGGAAGGAAGGGGGCAGAGGCCCACCCGGGCGAGCGGTTCCCGCAACATGCATCTCAAACGTTGATTTCTCGCAAAATAAAACAAAACACAGCACATTATTTTCGTGTCTATTGCTATTGTTCTTACATTTTATGTGATCTTCGTTGCATCAATAAAGTCTTGTTTTGGTTTCCAATGGACCACATTCGATGAGGTACGAATTCGCTTGTAAACACTAAACATGGCGAAAGCGCAGAAGTGATCGAACGGTACATCTGGCATACTTTTCACGCATGCGCTGATCCCGGGTTGTAGATAAACCTTCTCCTAGGAGGGAAGGAAGGAGGCAGAGGCGTACCCGGGCGAGCGGTTCTCACAATATACAATTTACACGTTGATTTCTCGCAAAATAAAACAAAATATAGTATATTTGTATAGAATGTTTTCGACTTAGAATTATTTGGACTATCAAATCCCGAAGTATGTACCTTAACTCGCCGGACACCTTATATATATATATATATATATATATATATATATATATATATATATATATATATATATATATATATATATATATATATATATATATATATATATA
This sequence comes from Scylla paramamosain, assembly GCF_035594125.1. NCBI lineage: Eukaryota > Metazoa > Arthropoda > Malacostraca > Decapoda > Portunidae > Scylla > Scylla paramamosain. The sequence goes on from NC_087163.1 coordinate 16,481,900, forward strand.
TATATATATATATATATATTCTTTTTTTTATGTCCGAAAAGTGTGTGAATGCCTGCTCTTTCTCGCCTTCCATCATGTTTTTTGGTAATTTATTGACCCGTTTTGACAGTGCGTCTTGCTGCATGTTCCTAGTGGTATGTATAGTACAGGAAGTTCAATGGAAGTGATGATGGTGGTAGTAGTAGAAGTATCAGTAGTGGTGGTGGTAGTAACAGCACCAGTAGTAATAGTAGTAGTAGCAGTAATACAATAGTAATAGTAGTAGTAGTAGTAGTAGGAGGAGGAGGAGGAGGAGGAGGAGTTGTAGTATTAGTATTAGTAGTGGTAGTAGTAGCAGTTGTAGATAAGAGTGATAAGTTATGAAGGAACATTTTTCTTTTCGGTAACCAGCTGAATTTGTTCTTTGTTGCTTCTCGCGTTCCAGATCTCACACACACACACACACACACACACACACACACACACACACACACACACACTATTCTTATTATTATTTTATCATTGTTATTATTATTGTTATTATCATTACTATTATTATTATCAATGTTATTATTATTATTATTATTATTATTATTATTATTATTATTATTATTATTATTATTTTTATTATTATTATTATTATTATCATAATTTTTTAAAATATTATTATTATTATTATCATCATCATAATGATCACCTTCAAAGCAACAATAATATGTGTGTGTGTGTGTGTGTGTGTGTGTGTGTGTGTGTGTGTGTGTGTGTGTGTGTGTGTGTGTGTTCAAGTAAGTAAAGGACAAGAATTAACAGACGCTGTTCATACTCTTCTAAGCATACATTTATATTCATCACCTTGACTCGATGGGCTGACGATCCTGTAACATTGCGAAGAAAGAGACGAGACTCATTGAAGGGAAAGTGGTCTCCATTGCACTTAATTAAGTTTGCAGAAAAAAATAAAAATAGCACACACCGGTGCCAAGTCTTAATCACGAGAATTACGTCAATTTAATCACTTTTACCGCTATCAATTAAAGAAGTACACTGTAAAGTAATTTCCATACCATTAATATTTGTGTTGTTGTGCGTGTTATGGCTACGAGTCTCCCGGGATGGGTAATACAGTTAAGAAGGTGAAGGTCTTGGCTTACTGGATTGCTTGTTCGTGTTCTTGTTAATGTGTCTCTTCTTTGTGTTGCTGGAAGATAGTTATGGCAGGAAATAAAGTAATGTATAAACTTGAATATTGATTTTTTATGGATTGATTTGTCGTTTTGTTTTCCAAGATAAAAATATTAATCTGTATTTGTTTATTTTTTCAGCAAGTTTTTTTTTTCATGTTGTAGAGACGCAAGAATTTTTTTTTTCTGCGTAATGAATGTACAAACTTGTGAAAATATTTTCGTTGTGTAATCAGGATAAAATGCCATATATTGTGCTTGTCGGGATGAGTTCATTCGTTAAAATCTCAGGTGCAAAGAAAAAGAAATAACGTGTAATAAATACTCTTTTAAGTTCGTATTTGGGTTCATGAATACATACAAATGAAGTGAAATGTACTATTGTTAAAGGCAGTGCAGCGCGGTACGCCCCTGAATTATTCTAATTTGGTGCGAAACATTTCATGCGTATCAGAAATCAGCGTTCATATTCTTCATGCTTAGTCTCTAATTTATAAGACAGCAGGAATCCTCCTATCCTCCTCCTCTTCTTCCTCCTCCTCCCTCTTCTCATTGTGTATTTTTTTTTTTTTTTTTGCGGTTCACACTTTACTCCATCGCCTTCCTTAAAAGCAGGAAGGCTGCACGCGATAGAAAAATTTAGGGAGGTACCTGAGAAATCCCCGATGTGCACGGTGAACTGGAGTCAAGTCCTACTCAACCAATGGTCCTGTCCTGGCAACCTTCTATTTCCTTCATCCTCAAATAACGTAGTGGGGGACCAAAAGATCTGTTGCTGTTATATTTTCCGATGTATTCTTGTTTTACACTCATCCTCCAACTCCTCTTCTCGTCTTCTTACGACTCGTATTTTTCCTCCTCCTTCTCCTCCTCCTCCTCCTCCTCCTCCTCCTCCTCCTCCTCCTCCTCCTCCTCCTCCTCCTCCTCCTCCTCTTCCTTCTCCTTCTCCTACTCCTCCTCCTCCTCCTCCTCCTCCTTCTGCTCATCCTCCTCCTCCTCCTCCTCCTCCTCCTCCTCCTCCTCCTCCTCCTCCTCCTCCTCCTCCTCCTCTTTGTCATTTCCTTCTCTGAAAAATCATGCAACGTAGGTGACAAAGTGGCGAAAGGCTAAAAGACCACAGGAAAAATACAGAACGTTCAATTATCGCTAAAGACACATACGAACGAGGACGTACAAATACAGACATGCGAATACAGATATGTAAATGCGATATAGACATGCAAATATAGGTTGCAAACACAATCCTAGACATTAATTCCAGTAACAAAGTACAAAATTAGTTAAGAAATCGAGACAAAGGAAAACGAGTCTTATTATAAATGAAACGCGACAATTTGAGCGGCAAATTAAATTATGATATTAGTAAGAGTGATGGGCGTAAGATGGCAGCCATTAGCGGAGGATTCAGCGTCATGGTGCAAGAGGAGGAAGAGGTCAAAGTGTGACCTTGATAGGTTCCTCAATCCTCGAGAGACTGTCACTTCCGGGCCTCCCTGAAGGGCGCATTAATGCAGCTGACAATCCGGGATAGAAAATATGTGATCTAAACAATAATAGCAGCAGTGTTCCCGGGAGTGTTTCTCCTGCACCACTAGATCACCTTTAATGATGTCTGCACCATGTCTTATCTGATTCATGATGATAAAAACATTTTTCAGAACCATTTCGTCGATACCAGTAAAAATGTGTGTGTGTGTGTGTGTGTGTGTGTGTGTGTGTGTGTGTGTGTGTGTATTTATTTAATTCATATATATATATATATATATATATATATATATATATATATATATATATATATATATATATATATATATATATATATATATATATATATATATATATATATATATATATATATATATATAGGATTGTGCTTGCAACCTATATTTGCATGTCTATATCGCATTTGCACATCTGTATTCGCATGTCTGTGTTTGTACGTCCTCGTTCGTATGTGTCTTTAGCGATAATTGAACGCGTGTGTGTTTGTGTGTGCGTATTTATTTAATTCATATATATATATATATATATATATATATATATATATATATATATATATATATATATATATATATATATATATATATATATATATATATATATATATATATATATATATATAAGTGAAGGTGTCTGACTGGTGATAAGGCGGAGAGGAGAGCCAGTCCTGTGTGTCTTCATGTTTTTCGTAGGCGAACACAAGCAAAGAGGGAACAAATTAAAACATATAGCAAGTAACAATCACGAAACACGATTGAAACTACATCTACATAAGCCAGCGCTGCCGCCAGCACCCCCACACCACTACTGCCCAAACCTGCCACACATCAAACACCACCGCAGTCTTCACCGGTGAACAACCTGCAGGATATGCACACAAAAATCAGCCTTGTAAACGCCATGGTCTCAACACTTGGTGGAGGGGATATTCTAACATACAAACACACTTTCCTTGAAGTTTGTAAAAAAAAATAAATAAATAAATAAATAAAAAAATTCCAATCATACGATTTCCTGACACAGTCATCCAAAACTGCACAGACACCTTTAAAATAAACAGACAATTTGAACAAAATACAGGACATTGTGTACATGACAATAGCAGACGAAACAAGCACACACTAAAAACGCAAATCAAGTAAAACACGTTCGACATCGCGAGACAGACACCGCTCACGACACGAATCCTATTCTTCTGCGCTTACCGAAGGACTACCAAACAGACCCCATACAAACACCAACACACAACACCACCGCTCTCCCAATACCAACCTGACAGCAGAACATCCAAGACACAATTACCTCCTCTGACTCTTGCCACCACATCCAACACAATCACCAACCTACAGAAGCACCAACATTCAATGAAAATAAACAAAATACTCCAGCCACACACTCGCCATCTAACTCTGACGGTGAAACCATCCCTCGCGCTTAGTCCAACGAGAGACGATACAACATATGAAATAACACTCAAAGACACAAAATACAAAAAATGCAGAAATTAATGAAATTTAACTGTCGCAGTTACCATAACAACCGCCACCTCATAGCACGAGTTCCTTAAAACATGGGCCACACCACACTTTTTGGCTAAAAAAATACACACAAACAATTCAATCATAATTGTTACAACCTACACTCGCCCTAATACGCACATGCCGCCAAAATTAACAAACTTTTCAGTTACAACACACCGACATACATAATCGCAGACATGAACGCCAAACATACAACCTTCGGCCGCTCCACTAACAACACACATGACAGACAACTACACCAGATAATGACCCAGAAACAGTTAAGGTTTCTGGATCCACTCTTTGACACAACATACACACACAACGGTACAGGAAGACCGGATATAGCTATCACAAACAGACACGTCAGCCACCTTCACCATCACTTATCCCCAGGTAAACTGTGTGGCTCAGAACACATTCCTCTAGTAGTATAAATTTCTGCCAACCCCATAGCTATCTATTCACGCCACTCTACAACTACAAACAAGCAGACTGGGAATCCTTCCAAGAAACACTCCAGAACACTAAACAACCAACACTGCTCAACACTCGACACACATATTGAGAACTTACTCACACAGATACTGCAGGCTGCCAATGCACATCTACCAAAAACGAGCCATAAAATCTACTATGACTTCATCCCCTTCTTGAAAACAAAAAGACTAGCCACATGCTACCACAATATTTTCGAAAGAAACAAACACACACACACCATAGAGTAGGCAGGACCCTGAAAACTATGAGAGGTCACATAATTAACAGTTTTAACACAGATCATGACAACCATTGGCTCATTTCAATCAAAATAACAAGAGACAAAAGGAAAACAAATCCTACAGAGTTCTGGAGGAAAATTACACTGCTTCGAGATACTGAAAAGCCAAGCTTTGAGTACCTCAACATAAACAACATCAGTCACTAACCCCATTAACGCAACTGCCACATTTAAAGACCACTGGTCGCGTGTTTTCAGCCCACGCGCACCATCTTCTCTCCCAACAGCTGCAGAACACATCAATACAATCACGGCACACACGAACAACACACACCAAGAAACATTACCAGAACATACAATCAGACTACACACACTACAACAAAATAATTTACTCACAACACTAATTGAGGAGAATGAGGTGAAGAGGCTGACAAGGCGCACACATCGGCGTGCGCCTGGCTCAACCAGCATCTCTTGGATCATGGTTCGTCACTTGCCCCCGAACATTATATCTTCCCTCACGTCAATTTACAATGCCTGCCTTGCAACAGGCTACTTCCCCAGGCCTTACAAAACAGCAACGACAATACAAATCCCCCAAACTAAAAAAAAAACAACCACCTACCTGAAAACTACTGACCAATAAGCCTACTAGAGATCCTGGGGAAGATTATTGAAAAAATAATGAATACTAGACTCCGCTCACACTTGGAACAGCACAACCTCTTGTCTAATAAGCAATTCGGCTTCAGAGAACTATATTCAACCGAGGACGCACTCAACACCAAGGTAAACAGTTTTTTTTTTTTTTTATGTAGAAAGGACACTGGCCAAGGGCATCAAAAATCCAATAAAAAAAAATGTCATGCCAGTCCCACAAAAGGGTAAAAGCAGTGGTCAAAAATGGATGAATAAGTGTCTTGAAACCTCCCTCTTGAAGAAATTCAAGTCATAGGAAGGTAGAAATACAGAAGCTGGCAGGGAGTTCCAGAGTTTACCAGAGAAAGGGATGAATGATTGAGAGTACTGGTTAACTCTTGCGTTAGAGATGTGGACAGAATAGGGATAAGAGAAAGAAGAAAGTCTTGTGCAGCGAGGCCGCGGGAGGAAGGGAGGCATGCAGTTAGAAAGATCAGAAAAGCAGTTAGCATGAAAATAGCGGTAGAAGACAGCTAGAGATGCAATATTGCGGCAGTGAGAGAGAGGCTGAAGACAGTCAGTTAGAGGAGAGGAGTTGATGAGACGAAAAGCTTTTGATTCCACCCTGTCTAGAAGAGCAGTATGAGTGGAAATCCCCAGACATGTGAATCATACTCCATACATAGACGGATAAGGCCCTTGTACAGAGTTAGCAGCTGGGGGGATGAGAAAAACTGGAGGAGACGTCTTAGAACCTCTAGCTTCATAGAAGCTGTTTTAGCTAGAGATGATATGTAAAGTTTCCAGTTCAGATTATAAGTCAAAGACAGACCAAGGATGTTCAGTGTAGAAGAGGGGGACAGTTGAGTGTCATTGAAGAAGAGGGGATAGTTGTCTGGAAGGTTGTGTCGAGTTGATAGATGGAGGAATTGAGTTTTTGAGGCACTGAACAATACCAAGTTTGCTCTGCCCCAATCAGAAATTTTAGAAAGATCAGAAGTCAAGCGTTCTGTGGCTTCCCTGCGTGAAATGTTTACCTCCTGAAGGGTTGGACGTCTATGAAAGGACGTAGAAAAGTGCAGGGTGGTATCATCAGCGTAAGAGTGGATAGGACAAGAAGTTTGGTTTAGAAGATCATTAATGAATAATAAGAAGAGAGTGGGTGACAGGACAGAACTCTGAGGAACACCACTGTTAATAGATTTAGGGGAAGAACAGTGACCGTCTACCACAGCAGCAATAGAACGGTCAGAAAGGAAACTTGAGATGAAGTTACAGAGAGGAGAGAAGCCGTAGGGTAGTTAGGAAATCAAAGCTTTTTGCCAGACTTTATCAAAAGCTTTTGATATGTCCAAGGCAACAGGAAAAGTTTCACCAAAATATCTAAAAGAGGATAACCAAGACTCCGTAAGGAAAGCCGGAAGATCACCAGTAGAGCGGCCTTGACGGAACCCATACTGGGGATCAGATAGAAGGTTGCGAAGTGAAAGATGTTTAAGAATCTTCCTGTTGAGGATAGATTCAAAAACTTTAGATAGGCAGGAAATTAAAGCAATAGGACGGTAGTTTGAGGGACTAGAACGGTCACTCTCTTTAGGAACAGGTTGAATGTAGGCAAACTTCCAGCAAGAAGGAAAGGTAGATGTTGACAGAGAGAGCTGAAAGAGTTTGACTAGGAAAGGTGCAAGCACGGAGGCACAGTTTCGGAAAACAATAAGAGGGACGCCATCAGGTCCATAAGCCTTCCGAGGGTTTAGGCCAGCGAGGACATGGAAAACAGCATTGCGAAGAATTTTAATAAGTAGCATGAAGTAGTCAGAGGGTGGAGGAGAGGGATGAACAAGCCGAGAATCATCCAAGGTAGAGTTTTTAGCAAAGGTATGAGCGAAGTGTTCAGCTTTAGAAATAGATGTGATAGCAGTAGTAACATCTGGTTGAAACAGAGGACGGAAAGAAGAAGAAGCGAAGTTATTGAAGATATTTTTGGCTAGATGCCAGAAGTCACGAGGGGTGTTAGATCTTGAAAGATTTTGACAATTTCTGTTAATGAAGGAGTTTTTGGCTAGTTGTAGAACAGACTTAGCATGGTTCCGGGCAGAAATATAAAGTGCATGAGATTCTGGTGATGGAAGGCTTAAGTACTTCTTGTGGGCCACCTCTCTATCATGTATAGCACGAGAACAAGGTTTAGAAGGTTTAGGACGAGAAAAAGAGTGAGGAATGTATGCCTCCAAGCCAGACACTATCACCTCTGTTATGAGCTCAGCACACAAAGACGGGTCTCTGACACGGAAGCAGTAGTCATTCCAAGGAAAATCAGCAAAATACCTCCTCAGGTCCCCCCAACTAGCAGAGGCAAAACATCAGAGGCACCTTCGCTTAGGGGGCATCCTGAGGAGGGATTGGAGCGATAGGATAAGATACAGATATGAGATTGTGATCAGAGGAGCCCAATGGAGAAGAAAGGGTGACAGCATAAGCAGAAGGATTAGAGGTCAGGAAAAGGTCAAGAATGTTGGGCGTATCTCCAAGACGGTCAGGAATACGAGTAGGGTGTTGCACCAATTGCTATAGGTCATGGAGGATAGCAAAGTTGTAGGCTAGTTCACCAGGATGGTCAGTGAAGGGAGAAGAAAGCCAGAGCTGGTGGTGAATACTGAAGTCTCCAAGAATGGAGATCTCTGGGAAGAAGGGTCAGAATGTGCCTCACTTTGGAAGCTAAGTAGTCGAAAAATTTCTTATAGTCAGAGGAGTTAGGTGAGAGGTATACAGCAAAGATAAATTTAGTTTGAGAGTGACTCTGTAGTCGTAGCCAGATGGTGGGAAACTCGGAAGATTCAAGAGCGTGGGCACGAGAGCAGGTTAAGTCACTGCGCACATAAACGCAGCATGCAGCTTTGAATCGAAAATGAGGATAGAGAAAGTAGGAGGGAACAGAAAAGGGGCTACTGTCAGTTGCCTCAGACACCTGAGTTTTAGTGAGGAAAAGAAGATGGGGTTTAGAAGAGGAGAGGTGGTGTTCTACAGATTGAAAATTAGATCTTAGACCGCGAATATTGCAGAAGTTAATGAAGAAAAAGTTGAGGGGTGTGTCAAGACAGTTAAGGTCGTTTTCAGAAGGGCAGTCCGACCTGGGGACATTTGTGGTCCCCTCCCCAGATGGGGACTCCGAGGCTGGTATATGTGCTGTATACCTCTCACCTAACTCCTGTAACTATAAGAAATTCTTTGACTACATAACTTCTAAAGTGGAGTCCATTCTGACTCTCTTCCCTTTTGCAGAGATTTACATTCTTGGAGACTTCAATGTTCACCACCAGCTTTGGCCTTCCTTTTCCTGACTTCTAATCCTTCTACTTATGCTGCCACCCTCTCTTCTCCGTTGGGCTCCTCCGATCACAATCTCAAATCTGTATCTTAGGGTGCCCCTAAACGAAGATGCCTCTGGCGTTTTGCCTCTGCTAGTTGGGGTAACCTGAGGAGGTATTTTGCTGATTTTCCTTGGATTGACTACTACTTCTGTGTTAGAGAACCGTCTTTGTGTGCCGAGCGCACAAAGGTGATAGTGTCTGGCATGGAGGCGTACATTCCTCACTCTTTTTCTCGACCTAAACCTTGGCTTAATACAGCTTGTTCTCGTGCTATGCAGTGATAGAGAGGTGGCCCACAAAAAGTACTTAATCCTTCCATCCCCAGAATTTCATGCACTTTATATTTCTCTATGGAACCATGCCAAGTCTGTTCTCCAACTAGTCAAAAACTCCTTCTTTAACAGAAAGTGTCAAAATATTTTAAGATCTAACTCCCCTCGTGACCTCTGGCATCTAGTCAAAAATATCTCCAATAACTTTGCTTCTTCTTTTTTCCGTCCTTTATTTAAACCAGATGGCACCACTGCTATCACATCTATCTCTAAAGCTGAAATCTTCGCTCAGACCTTTGCTAAAAACTCTACCTTGGACGATTCAGGGTTTGTTCCTCCCTCTCCTCCACCCTCTGACCACTTCATGCTACCTATTAAAATTCTTCACAATGATGTTTTCCATCCCTTCGCTGGCCTTAACCCTCAAAAGGTTTATGGACCTGATTCAGGTCCATAAACCTTGGACGATTCAGGGCTTGTTCCTCCCTCTCCTCCACCCTCTGACCACTTCATGCTACCTATTAAAATTCTTCACAATGATGTTTTCCATCCCTTCGCTGGCCTTAACCCTCAAAAGGTTTTTGGACCTGATGGGGTCCCTCCTATTGTTCTCTGAAACTGTGTCTCCGTGCTTCCAACTTGCCTAGTGAAACTCTTTCAGCTCTGTCTGTCAACATCCGCCTTTTCTTCTTGCTGGAGGTTTGTCTACATTCAGCCTGTTCCTAAAAAAGGGTGACCATTATAATACTATGCATATATATATATATATATATATATATATATATATATATATATATATATATATATATATATATATATATATATATATATATATATATATATATATATATACTAATGCTTATCTAAAGTTTTTCAATCTATTATGAACAAGAAGATTCTTAAACACCTATCACTTCACAACCTTCTATTTGATCGCCATTATGGATTCCGTCAAGGCCGAGGTGAATTTTTTTTTTCTGTTGCCTTGGATATATAAAAAGCTTTTGACAGAGTCTGGCACAAAGCCTTGATTTCCAAACTACCCTCCATCGGCTTCTATCCTTCTCTTTATATATTCGTCTCAAGTTTCCTTTCTGACCGTTCTATTGGTACTGTGGTAGACGGTCACTGTTCTTCCCCTAAAGCAATTAACAGTGGTGTTCCTCAGAGTTCTGTCCTGTCACCCACTCTCTTCTTATTATTTACCAATGACCTAAACCAAACATCTTGTCCTATCCATTCCTACGCTGATGATACCTTCGTGCACTTTTCCACGTCTTTTCATAGACGTCCAACCCTTCAGGAAGTAAACATTTCATGCAGGGAAACCCCAGAGCAAACTTGGTATTGTTCAGTGCCACAAAAATTCAATTCCTCCATCTATCAACTCGACACAACCTTCCAGACAACTATCCCCTCTTCTTCATTGACACTCAACTGTCCCCTTCTTCTACACTGAACATCCTCGGTCTGTCCTTTACTTATAATCTGAACTGTTAACTTCACATCTCATCTCTAGCTAAAACAGCTTTTATGAAGTTAGTCGTTCCGAGACGTCTCCGCCAGTTTTTCTCACCCCCACCACCCCACAGCTGCTAACTCTATAAAGGGCCCTTATCAGTCCATGTATGGCGTATGCTTCACATGTCTGGGGGGGGGGGCTCCACTCTTACCGCTCTTCTAGACAGGGTGGAATCAAAAGCTTTTTGTCTCAACTTCTCTCCTCTAACTGACTCTCTTCAGCCTCTCTCTCTCATCCCTGCTGTGTTGCATTTCTAGCTGTCTTCTACCGCTATTTCATGCTAACTGCTCTTCTGATCTTGCTAACTGCATGCCTCCCCTCCTCCCGCGGCCTCGCTACACAAGACTTTCTTCTTTCTCTCACCTCTATTCTGTCCACCTCTTAAATGCAAGAGTTAACTAATATTCTTAATCATTCATCCCTTTCTCTGGTAAACTCTGGAACTCCCTGCCTGTTTCTGTATTTCCACTTTCCTATGACTTGAATTCCTTCAGGAGGGAGGTTTGAAAACACTTATCCTTCAATTTTTGACTACCGCTTTGGACTCTTTTTTTTGGAATGGCATCTTAGTTGGCCTTTCTATTGTGGATTTTTGTTGCCCTTGGCCATTGTCCCTCCTACATAAAAAATTATAAGAACCACATCAAAAAGAACTGAATGATACATAGTTTTTCAGGCGCTGATGTAGAGAAGAGTTTTCGTCAGAGTCATAAAAGCAAAGAACACTGCCGAAAATATTGAGAAAGTGAAATTGTGAAAAAGTAACGAAATGAAGGAAGGGAAGATGCATTTACATGAAAAATGAAAATCAGTGAATTGCAGGTGACTAGAGAGACAGCATGAAGCTCTTTGAGGCAAGGGACTACAGGCAGCAACAGTGGACTTTTAGAAAGCCAAGTGTACTTAACTTTATCGTTCTTCCTTCCGTTTCTCTTTCTCCCACCCCTTAATCTTTTCCTCATCTCTCATTACCATTGTTTCCTTGCTCTTTAAATGTCTCACCTGTCTTTTGCTTCAATTTTTATTTTGTTTATATTTTTGTAATTTGATTTTTTTGACAGGATATTTAAAAAAAGAAGTTATTTTTAAATAATTTAAGGACTTAAACTAGAGTAACAAAAGTGTTGGAAAAAAAAAAACAGTGGTCAAAACCTAAATAAAACAACCCAAAGGTAAGTCCAGAATTATTTGGTAATGTGTTCCAATGTGTGCCGAAACCTCCATCTTGAAAGAGTCATAGGCACAAGGAAATACAGAGGTAAGCAAAGGAGTGTCACAATGTACAATTAAATGAGATGAAAAATGGAGAATACAGCTTAACCTCTGCATCATGGAGATGGACAGAATAAGGTGAAAGAGAATAAAAAGCCTTGTGCAACTAGGACGAGAAAGAGAGAAGGCATGCAGTTATTAAGATCAGAACAGAGAACAGTAAGAGACTTAACCTTTCGCCAGAGAGAGAGAGAGAAAGACTAGCCAGAGAGAGAGAGAGAGAGAGAGAGAGAGAGAGAGAGAGAGAGAGAGAGAGAGAGAGAGAGAGAGAGAGAGAGACGGACAGACAGACAGACAGACAGACAGACAGACAGACAGACAGACAAAGAGACAGACAGACAGACAGACAGTCAGACAGAGAGAGAGAGAGAGAGAGAGAGAGAGAGAGAGAGAGAGAGAGAGAGGATGAGGATGAAAACAATCTGGTAGGGAAGAGGGGTTCATTTTTTTTTTCTTTTGATTTGACACTGTTTAATAGAACAGTATGAGTGAAACCCACCCCCATTTATCTGAGTTAGAAATTAGGGGTGTACGATAAACTAGCGGATGTCAAGGTCAATTTTTTTTTTCTTTTTTCCGTTTTCCATTTTTATATTACATGTATGAAAGATTCCCAATTAAGAGTTTGTGTGAATTTTGTTTGTTATTATTATGTAAAAAAGGCTGTTAGATAAAAGAAGTTAGACAAAATCAAATGAAACATTATTACAGTTTTGCATAATATGATATAATGTTTTGAGACGTTTGTTCGAAGGACTTAACTTGTGTCCGAAATAGATCACGAAAACATTTTTGCAATGCATCTTAATGAAAGCTGCGATACTGCTTGGTTAGATATCCAATGGTGTCCAATTAGGTGAAAGCTGGAAGCGAGGTCTGTGCGAGTCCATTTGTAACAGATAAAAGCAGGAAAGTCATATATTCTATTGACATGTGCTTTGGCATCCACCTATTTTTATCATTGAGTATCAACTTGTTTTTATCTACCTATGTATCTATCTATTTACCTGTCCACATAGGACATGGGAATATCCTGCTAAGACCCAAATATAAGGGGGCATCTACCGTCTTGTCTCACTTTAACCGTATTCTCAGAAATGATCACATGAGCCAACCGGACCCTGACTCACCTTGACGTCACACTGAACGCCCTGCGGCCGCCACTCACGCACCCAGATGATAGAGGACAGAACGAACTGGCACGGACAATGGAGGAAAGTCGCAGTAAAGCAGTCGTATATCAGGTCGACCTGAGGGGGGCGTAGTGAAGGGGAAGATAGAAGAAAGGAAGGAGAAATGGGTGCTTAATGGGGGAGGATGGAGAAGGGAGAAGTGGATGGCCAGGGGTAAGAAGATGGAAGAGGAGGTCGACAGCTCGGGGGATAGGAGAAAGTGGAAAAGGGGAAGTAGATGGCAGAGAAAAGAAGGATAAGAAATGGGAAGTGTGTGGTAAGGAGGAAGAGGGGAAAGAAAAAGTCATATGAAAGAAGGAAAAGTGGGAGAGAAAATTGGTGACAAGTTGAATGAATGGAAAAAGGAAATGGAAAGGCTGAATATGTTAGATATAGGAGGATTTATAAGAAAAAAAGAAGAGGGGAAGAAGGGAAAGGGGATGGCCAGGTCCCTTAGTGTACATGGCTAGACGATTAAAGGGACGAACATCGACGTAGTTTTATTTATCTATTTACCTGTCTATATAGAACAGGGCCAGACGATGAAAGGAACGGACATACATAAATCTGACGGCTAAACCATAAAAAAATTCCTTTGATAAAAAAAACAAAAATAGTAAGTGCAAAATTCACTACAGTCAATACAAGTAAGAACAGGATCTTATTATTGTCAAAAGAGGGAGATTATATTCCAAATGCATCATGGAACCTAACCCAATTACCAGTCAAGGAAAAGAATGCGATAAAACAAAACAAAACAAAAAAAATATTAATAAATAATAAAAAAGAACAGTGGGACAAAGCACTGGACAGTAAATAAAGTTTTCAAATATTATAAAAAATAAGATAATGGATGACAAAAATAGAAGAGAAAAAAGGATCGTGCAGAGCTACATGGAAGTTGTCATGAAACTGGCAAAGTTTCAGACAGACATTCTCCGATGTACACGAGGCAATGTGGACAGCGGGACAAAAATATCTGAGGGGTAAGACAAGGATATCAGTCTAGGGGGTGTTAACAGACGGATGAAAGGCCAAGCAGGTACTAGATCATCCTTAAGGCCATCTACATGCGTCACGTAAGCATCGGTAACTCTGATGGAAGGATTTCTAGCTTCTGAGAATCGTGAGTAGTAAAAAGAAATAACGGGTCTTATCCAGTTTGGTTAACAGTTACACACACTCTCTCTCTCTCTCTCTCTCTCTCTCTCTCTCTCTCTCTCTCTCTCTCTCTCTCTCTCTCTCTCTCTCTCTCTCTCTCTCTCTCTCACACACGCATACACCCCCCCGTACACACACACACACACACACACACACACACACACACACACACACACACACAAACACAAAAACACACACACAACAACAACAACAATAACAACAACAACAACAAGTACAACAACAACAACAACAACAACAACAACGAAGTAATCAAAGACCAAGAAAGTACCCAAATGATTCATCGTTCCCCTTTATTCTGTGACGTCACTGCTAATGACGTCGGTGAGTTCTCAGCACTTTTAGGTAACAGTGTATTACTTATGAGGCCTCTTTTGTAAAAAAGTAACAACGAAATAATAAAGCTAATACAACTTGTTTAAAAGACTGGTGCGATGACCTCACCCCTTAAGGGAAAATGATTTTATTTACCTGTTTACGCTTCACCTGAAATTCCCAGTGCTATCAGTCAAGGAGAGAGAGAGAGAGAGAGAGAGAGAGAGAGAGAGAGAGAGAGAGAGAGAGAGAGAGAGAGAGAGAGACGGTGGGGGTAGTGGAGGGGATAGTTATGGTGATTGCCTATAAGAATTTTTCAGGTAATATGTTGTGATTCTAGAAATGTGCAAATATCATTGAGATGAACTACATACGTTACTGTGTTGTATTGGTTATTATTTGCTGCTGCCGAGTTCATCTGGGCGAAGAATGAAAAAATAGTACAAAACCTCAGAGAAAATTGCTAAATGGAGGTGTGCACTCAGGTAGATTAGTGTTGCTGCCCCGTGTTGCTGTTATTTAGTAGAGAAACTTTATGGATTTTAATATCTTTCTCTTTCAATAACTCTCTCTCTCTCTCTCTCTCTCTCTCTCTCTCTCTCTCTCTCTCTCTCTCTCTCTCTCTCTCTCTCTCTCTCTCTCTCTCTCTCTCTCACTCCCTGTCTTTTTGTGTCATTATCCTTTTTTATTTCCGTGTTGCTTTGCGTGTTATTTTTTTTCTCGTATCCGTATTTTCTTGTTTTCATTTTTTCTATTTTATTTTGTCTTTATTTTTCGCTCTTGACACTTTTTACATTTTTACTTATATTTTTTCCTTCCTTTCCTTTTTTTTTTTTTAAATTCCTGCTTATTCTTTTTCTTCTTCCTTGTAGCACTTTCTTCTCTTCGCTTCTCCGCTGTTAGCATTGGGGAAGTATGATTACTGGACAGAAGAGACGAGTCATACTATTTTTCCTGACTTGAAGCAAAGGACACCTGCCAGGTTTTATCACACACCTGTCACACGGATGTTTGAGAGGCAAAGGAGGAGGGAGGAAATGTCGTATGGAAACGTGGGAGTGGAGAAATGCTGAACAGAGGAGAAGAAAGAGGAGTTGGAAAATCAAATAGAGTTGATAAAAAGACAAATAATACTGGTGAGAGAGATAAATACTAGAATAAGGAGGTGAAAGAAGTGAAAAGTGACAAGTTGAATGAATGGAAAAAGGAAATGGAAAGGCTGAATATGTTAGATATAGGAGGATCTATAAGAAAAAAAAATGTTGATAAAATGAAGGTAGTGGGCGAGGAAAAAAAGAGGTAATAGAATCAGGAAGTGAAAGGGATAGTGACAATTTAAAGGAAAGAGAGGGAGGGAGAAGTAAAAAGGATATACATTTTTTAAATGAGATTTTGAGGCTGTTCTACCTGAAAGAATAAAGGTAGTGAGAGAGAAGCCCTAGACATGTAATATGATAAGGGGGGAAAGAAAGTGAAAAGTGACAAGTTAAGGAAATGACAAGTTAAAGAAAGAAAGGAATGTAGGTTAAATAGTACTGAGTCTTGTGGAGGCAATAACAGGTTTCCTTGCACTAAATTATAAATTTCAGTATGACATTTATGAAATGATAAAGCAAATTCATCGGCTTATTATGGGAATGGGGAAGTTAGAATAAATGTTGCGTTGTTTTAAATTTCCAAAGGTATAGTTGGTACTGGTCAGACTTCATCGATATTATGCTGTGCAGTCCTGCTTTCCGCACCACATTATAGCAAATATGTAAGTCTGTATGAAACAACAAAGAGAATAACTAAAAATATTCAAGGGATGAGGAGTATTCATTACGAAAGGAGATTGATGCTTTTAAATTTACATTCATCAGAGACGTGCTGTGATCAAATAGAAGTATAGTATAATGTGGTATAACAAAAATGACGTAAGCAAAATCGTCATGGACAGTAATTAAGGTAAGGAAAGAAGAAATAATGGATTAAAGAAAAAAAAAGGAAGAAATTCGTTCCCAGATAGAGTATTAGATTGATTAAATAGACTCATTAATAGGGTTCTTGGTGTTCAGTCGTTAAGGAGCTCAAAAAAAAAAAAAAACATTAAGTAAATTTTGGATGATGGTAGGTGGAAATAGTTGGGCATGTTTCATACAGGGACTGCCACGTGTAGACCTGATGGTTTCTCAAAGCTACCCTTATTTTTCTATGTTCTAAATATAATGAAATATTGTTTCACGCGCCCCCCCCCCTTAAAAAAATAAATAAAAATAAATAAATAAATAAATAAATAAATAAATAAAAAATATAATAAAACATAATAAATAATAATAAAATAGCATGTAAAAATGTTAAATATTAAAAGTAAACAAAAGTATGTTTACAAGTGAGAGAAAAAAAATCTCGAGGGAGAAACATGGTAAATTGAAAGATGAAAAATTATAATCAAACAGAAATCTCCCAACATGAAACGATAATGAAAATAATAATGAAAGACGGAAAAAGAAAGAAACAAGCAAACAAAGAGAGAGAGAGAGAGAGAGAGAGAGAGAGAGAGAGAGAGAGAGAGAGAGAGAGAGAGAGAGAGAGAGAGAGAGAGAGAGAGAGAGAGAGAGAGAGAGACGATTGAACTATAACGAAAATAAAACCAAAGAACACGCAAACAAATATATGTAGCTCATACACGAGACGGATGAAAGTGGAAAATTAGGAAAAATTTTCATATAAAGATTAGCATTAGAGATTTGCAAAAAGCCAAATGAAGTTATTAGAACGTTAGACAGATGAAGAGGTTCAAATGGAGTATTGCAACTCCTTGCCATTGTAGCGAAAGAAGAAAGCAAGGAGGACAAAGATAACAAAAAGGAGAAGAAAGACGACGACGATGAAGAGGAGGAGGAGGAAGAGGAGGAAGAGAGATTGCTTCACATAGACGTAATGAAACCAAGACATAGAAAGAGTTCATCCAAAGAGAAAGGAAAGAAAAAAAATAATGGGAAATTAAACCTTATTCTTAAATAATTTCAGTCACAGACAATTTTTGAACTCAAAATTTACTCATAGATAAATGCAGAGATATAAGATATGCGAGAAGAAATATTTTGAAAGCTATAAAAAAAATATATAAAGTTGTACATTACTTAGACGTGTGTTTTTTTTTTTTTGATAAGGGATTTTTGTTACCAAGGGTAACAAAAAAAAAAAAAAAAAAAAAGCCCACTGAGATGCCAGTCCCTGAAAAGGTCCAAAGCGGTATTCAAAAATTGAAGGATAAGTGTCTTAAAACCTAGCTCTTGAAGGAATTCAAGTCACAGGAAGGTGGAAATACAGAAGCAAACAGGGAATCCCAGAGTTAACCAGAGAAAGGGATGACTGATTGAGAATACTGGTTAATTCTTGTATTAGAGAAGTGGACAGAATAGGGGTGAGAGAAAGAAGAAAGTCTTGTGCAGTGAGGCCGCGGGAGGAGGGGAGACATGCAGTTAGCAAGATCAGAAGAGCAGTTAGCATGAAAATAGCGGTAGAAGACAGCTAGAGATGCAACATTGCAGCGATTAGAGAGGATCAAGACAGTCAGATAGAGGAGAGGAGTTGATAAGACGAAAAGCTTTTGATTCCACCCTGTCTAGAAGAGCAGTATGAGTGGAACCCGCCAAGACAAGTGAAGCATACTCCATACATGGACGGATAAGGCCCTTGTACAGAGTTAGCAACTGGAGGGATGAGAAAAACTGGCGGAGACGTCTCAAAAGACGTAACTTCATAGAAGCTGTTTCGTGGAGTTTCCAGTTCAGATTATAAGTAAAGGACAGACCAAGGATGTCCAGTGTAGAAGAGGGGAACAGTTGAGTGTCACTGAAGAAGAGAAGATAGCTGTCTGGAAGATTGTGTCGAGTTGACAGATGGAGGAATTGAGTTTTTGAGGCATTGAACAATATCAGGTTTGCTCTGCCCCAATCAGAAATTTTAGAAAGATCAGGAGTAAGCGGTTCTGTGGCTTCCCTACGTGAAATGTTTACTTCCTGAAAGGTTGGACCTCTATGGAAAGACTTTCTTCTTTGTCTCACCCCTACTCTGTCCACTTCTTAATCATTCATCGTTTTCTCTGGCAAACTCTGGAACTCCCTGCCTGCTTCTATATTTCCACCTTCCTATGACTTGAATTCCTTCAAGAGGGAGGTTTCAAGACACTTATCCTTCAAATTCTGACTACCTCTTTGGACCCTTTTATGGGACTTGCATTTTTTTTTTAATTGAATTTTTGTTGCCCGTGGCCAGTGTCCCTCCTACATAAAAAAAAAAAAAGCTTTTGATATATCCAAGCCAACAGCAAAAATTTCAACAAAATCTCTAAAAGAGGATGACCAAAAATCGGTAAGGAAAGCCAGATCATCAGTAGAACAGCTTTGACGGAACCCATACTGGGGATCAGATAGAAGGTTATGAAGTGATAGACGTTTAAGAATTTTCCTGTCGAGGATAGATTAAAAAAACTTTAGATGGGCAGGAAATTAAAGCAATAGGACGGTAGTTTGAGGGATTGAGGGGTAGTGGAGGATAGCAAAGTTGAAGGCTAATTCACCAGGATGGTAACTGAAGGGAGAGAAAAGCCAAAGCTGGTGGTGAACATTGAAGTCTCCAAGAGTGGAGATCTCTGCAAAAGGGAAGAGAGTCCCAAGTGCTTCACTTGGGAAGTTAATTAGTCAAAGAATTTCTTATAGTCAGAGGAGTTAGGTGAGTGGTATACAGCATAGATAAATTTGAGAGTGACTTTATAGTCATAGCCAGATGGTGGAAAGCTCGAAAGATTCAAGAGCGTGGACACGAGAGCAGGTTAAGTCGTTTCTCACATAAACGCAACATCCAGCTTTGAATCGAAAATGAGGATAGAGAAAGTAGGAGGGAACATAAAAAGGGCTACTGTCAGTTGCCTCAGACACCCGAGTTTCAGTGAGGAAAAGAAACTGAGGTTTGGAATAGGAGAGGTGGTGTTCTACAGTTTGAAAATTAGATCTTAAACCGCGAATGTTGTTAATGAGGAAAAGTTTTTTTTTTTTTTTTTATGTAGAAAGGACACTGGCCAAGGGCAACAAAAATATAATAAGAAAAAAAAATGCCCACTGAAATGCCAGTCCCAGAAAAGGGTCAAGGCAGTGGTTAAAAATTGATGAATAAGTATCTTGAAACCTCCCTCTTGAAGGAATTCAAGTCATAGGAAGGTAGAAATAAAGAAGCAGGCAGGGAGTTCCAGAGTTTACCAGAGAAAGAAATGAATGATTGAGAGTACCGGTTAACTCTTGCGTTAGAGAGGTGGACAGAATAAGGGTGCAGCGAGGCCCCGGGAGGAGGGGAGGCATGCAGTTAGCAAGATCAGAAGAGCAGTTAGCATGAAAATAGCGGTAGAAGACAGCTAGATATGCAACATTGCGGCGGTGAGAGAGAGGCTGAAGACAGTCAGTTAGAGGAGAGGAGTTGATGAGATGAAAAGCTTTTGATTCCACCCTGTCTAGAAGAGCAGTATGAATGGAACCCCCAGACATGTGAAGCATACTCCATACATGGACGGATAAGGCCCTTGTACAGAGTTAGCAGGTGGGGGGGGGTGAAAAAAACTGGCGGAGACGTCTCGGAACGACTAACTTCATAGAACTTCATAGAGATGAGATGTGAAGTTTCTAGTTCAGATTGTAAGTAAAGGACTGACCAAGGATGTTCAGTATACAAGAGGGGGACAGTTGAGTGTCATTGAAGAAGAGGGGATAGCTGTCTGGAAGGTTGTGTCGAGTTGATAGATGGTGGAATTGAGTTTTTGAGGTATTAAACAATACCAAGTTTGCTCTACCCCAATCAGAAATTTTAGAAAGATCAGAAGTCAAGCGTTCTGTGGCTTCCCTGCGTGAAATGTTTACCTCCTGAAGGGTTGGACGTCTATGAAAGGACGTAGAAAAGTGCAGGGTGGTATCATCAGCAAAGAAGTGGATAGGACAAGAAGTTTGGTTTAGAAGATCATTAATAAATAATAAGAAGAGAGTGGGTGACAGGACAGAACCCTGTGGAACACCACTGTTATTATATTTAGGAGAAGAACGGTGAACAGTGACCGTCTACCACAGCAGCAATAGAAGGGTCAGAAAGGAAACTTGAGATGAAGTTACAGAGAGAAGGAGAGAAACCGTAGGAGGGTAGTTTGGAAATCAAAGCTTTTTGCCAGACTCTATCAAAAGCTTTTGATATGTCCAAGGCAACAGCAAAAGTTTCACCAAAATCTCTAAAAGAGGATGACCAAGACTCAGTAAGGAAAGCCAGAAGATCACCAGTAGAGCGGCCTTGACGGAACCCATACTGGCGATCAGATAGAAGGTTGTGAAGTGATAGATGTTTAAGAATCTTCCTGTTGAGGATAGATTCAAAAACTTTAGATAGGCAGGAAATTAAAGCAACAGGACGATAGTTTGAGGGATTAGAACGGTCACCCTTTTTAGGAACAGGTTGAATGTAGGCAAACTTCCAGCAAGAAGGAAAGGTAGATGTTGACAGACAGAGCTGAAAGAGTTTGACTAGTCAAGGTGAAAGCACGGAAGCATAGTTTCGGAGGACAATTGGAGGGACCCCATCAAGTCCATAAGCCTTCCGAGGATTTAGGCCAGCGAGAGCATGGAAAACATCATTGCGAAGAATTTTAATACGTGGCATGAAGTAGTCAGAGGGTGGAGGAGAGGGAGGAACAAGCCCAGAATCGTCCAAGGTAAAGTTTTTAGCAAAGGTTTGACCGAAGAGTTCAGCTTTAGAAATAGATGTGATAGTAGTGGTGCCATCTGGTTGAAACAGTGGAGGGAAAGAAGAAGAAGCAAAGTTATTGGAGATATTTTTGGCTAAATGCCAGAAGTCACGAGGGGACTTAGATCTTGAAAGGTTTAGACACTTTTTGTTAATGAAGGAGTTTTTGGCTAGTTCGAGAACAGACTTGGCATGGTTCCGGGCAGAAATATATAGTGCATTAGATTCTGGTGATGGAAGGCTTAAGTACCTTTTGTGGGCCACCTCTCTATCATGTATAGCACGAGAAAAAGCTGTGTTAAACCAAGGTTTAGAAAGTTTTGGACGAGAAAATGAGTGAGGAATGTACGCCTCCATGCCAGACACTATCACCTCTGTTATGCGCTCTGCACACAAAGACGGTTCTCTTAAACGGAAGCACTAGTCATTCCAAGGAAAATCAGCAAAATAGCTTAGGGGGATCCTGAGGAGGGATTGGAGCGATAGGACAAGATGCAGATATGTGATTGTGATCGGAGGAGCCCAACGGAGAAGAAAGGGTGACAGCAAAAGCAGAAGGATTAGAGGTCAGGAAAAGGTCAAGAATGTTGGGCGTATCTCCATGACGGTCAGGAATACGAGTAGGGTGTTGCATCAATTGCTCTAGGTCGTGGAGGATAGCAAAGTTGTAGGCTAGTTCACCAGGATGGTCAATGAAGGGAGAGGAAAGCCAAAGCTGGTGGTGAACATTGAAGTGTCCAAGAATGGATATCTCTGCAAAAGGGAAGAGGTTCAGAATGTGCTCCACTCTGGAAGTTAAGTAGTCAAAGAATTTCTTATAGTCAGAGGAGTAAGGCGAGAGGTATACAGCACAGATAAATTTAGTTTGAGAGTGACTCTGTAGTTGTAGCCAGATGGCGGAAAACTCGGAAGATTCAAGAGCGTGGGCACGAGGGTAGGTTAAGTCACTGCGCACATAAACGCAGCATCCAGCTTTGGATCGAGAATGAGGATAGAGAAAGTAGGAGGGAACAGAAAAGGGGCTACTCTCGGTTGCCTCAGACACCTGAGTTTCAGTGAGAAGTTTAGAAGAGGAGAGGTGGTGTTCTACAGATTGAAAATTAGATCTTAGACAGCGAATGTTACAGAAGTTAATGAAGAAAAAGTTAAGGGGGGTGTCAAGACACTTAGGGTCATCGACAGAAAGGCAGTCTGACCTGGGGACATTTATGGACCCCTCCCCAGATGGGGACTCCGAGGCTGGTGTAGGAGTCGCCATTATGATTTTAAAATTTTTGAGTGAAGGGTGTGTGTGTGTAGTTTTCATGTAGTTTTATGTGGAGGAAGAGGGTTGTCTTTAGAGGGCAGGCTGTGATTGCCCCCTTGTGTTGTGAGACACAAAGAGAAACGTTCAGTGAGGTCACAGCTGGGTTTAATGATAAGTTCACTGCACACCCTGATCCAGTGCTTTAGACCTCACTGGAAGTAATTATCGTTTCGGCAGGTGCCTACTGCCTCCTCCTAATGTTACTAGAGAACATATTAATCATGTTCACTTCATCTCTGTGTTTGGAAGTTATCTAATTTTATTAATGTTTTTACTCTGTAGCTTTAGTTAAACCTATATTATTTCTTTTATTTTTCAATCCAGAGAGAGAGAGAGAGAGAGAGAGAGAGAGAGAGAGAGAGAGAGAGGGAAAGATCGGAGGAGAGAGGGAGGGACAGAGGGGGAAAGAGAGATGAAGAGGAAAAAAAAAGAGAGAAATTTAGATGAAGAGATGAATGCGGGGAATGAAATAGAGGCCACAAAAATATGAAATATAACTTTTCTATTAAAACATTGATATCAAATAATGAAAAGAATAGTTTTGTGCTAAATAAGAGTCTAAAAAATGTCTTATAATGAGGAAGATGAGAGCGATGATAACCTAATCAAATTAATGGGCTTACTACGAACTAACCCTTTCACTTTCTTCCTTTCTTTCCCACTTCCTCTTCTCCCTCGCTCACTTTTATCTGTCCCTTCTTGCTGTGTCTTCCTTCGTGATGTGCTTCCCAACACCCTCCTGTGACTGATGTGTGCCTTTAAGATGGAAGCGATTTCTTTGCTTTTTTGTCACGTGCTGCTCATCATGGATGGTAGAATCGTATAGGCACTTGTACATAGCATGGGAAGACGTTTTGGTGGGATATAAAAGGGAAAAAAAGTAAAGGAAAGACGCGCAATGATGAACTGTAAAAGGCAAGTTATGGTGTGGAAATGTGTAGAGAATGACATGGATAGAGGACATAATAATATGATGTAAAAATGCATGGGAAAAGGGATGATATAGGGTGAAATGCATAGAAAACGGATGGTAATATGGATAGAATGGTACTCTCTGATGTGACAATGTGTACAAGTAAAAAAATTATTGTTATGGTAAAAAATTCCATACAAATAATTTTAAGGTTTAATGATGTGTAGAAGAGTACAAATAAGTCACTAAAAAAAAAAAGCAATTGGAAACCGCAGCATTGCTGCTATGAAGATTTCAGATAACCTCTCGCATATAAATGCCTTGTAGAAAATAAAATGCTGGGTTCGCCTATGCAACAACAGTTAGGATAAAGAGGAACAGACTATGAAGAAACGTCATAGAGTAAAATGACATCTTACGAAAGTATAAATTTTTATATCCACATCGATCTTGCCAAAGAACTTCAATAATGAGAAAATAAGTAATATAAATGGAACTCTTTAAGACAGTGGATGTCATGAATGCATGCTATTTAAAGAAAATTGCCACGCTTTTTCTTTCTTCCTTCCTTTAAATATTTAAATGTCTAAGATCCCCTCTTTATTAAAGGAACTACCACAGTCTCACGAATGCAATTTTGGAAAAAAAAGTTATAATTATTACTGATATAGGTAAAGGTAAAATTACTACATTTAAATATAGTTACGACACAATTACTTCATATACATAATATACGGTATCTGCAAGTACATGTACAGGTATGTTTAATTTAAGTTCAGGTATAATTATTCAAAATCCTGGGGTAGCTACAACTAGATTCAGGCAAAACCGTAATTATAAGTACTACAAATATAATCATAATAAATATATTGTAAACATGAATACAGTTCAAATGCAATTACTAGTACAAATATAGGTATACAAGTACAGTTATCACAGATACAGGTACAGTAACAATATTATTACTTTGCGTACAAGTAGAGTAACTAGAGATAAAGAATCAGGAAAAAAAAAATTATATATATATATATATATATATATATATATATATATATATATATATATATATATATATATATATATATATATATATATATATATATATATATATATATATATATATATATATATATATATATATATATATATATATATATATATATATATATATATATATATATATAGCTTATCGTCTTTTTTTTTTTTTATCCCCTGGAGGAGCACGAAAAATTACTTAAGTTTTTTTTTTTTTCTCTGTCTCTTTCTTTCATAATGTAATAACACCATATATATATATATATATATATATATATATATATATATATATATATATATATATATATATATATATATATATATATATATATATATACAACGACTACAACGATGACGACGACTACAACAACAACAACAACAACAACAACAACAACAACAACAACAACAACAACTGCAGCAAGACTAATAAGAAATACAATAACAACAATAACAACAACAAATACAGCAAGACTAATTCGTTGTCTTAGATCTAAATTTCAATCTCTAGAACGCCATCACTCCTCTTCTAAACCTCATCTTCTTTTCCTCACTGTGACTCAGGTGTCTGAGGCAACTGACAGTAACCTCTTTTCTGTTCCCTCCTACTTTCTCTATCTTCATTTTCGATACAAAGATGGATGTTGTGTTTATGTGCGCAACGACTTCACCTGCTCTCGTGCCCACGCTCTTGAATCTTCCGAGTTTTCAAACATCTGGCTACGACTACAGAGTCACTCTCAAACTAAATTTATCTGTGCTGTATACCTCTCGCCTAACCTCTGATTATTTGATTTGATTACTTAACTGCCAAAGTGCAGCACATTCTGACTCTCTTCCCTTTTGCAGAGATTTCCATTCTTGGAGAGAAAATGTTCACCAACAGATTTGGCTTTCCTCTCCCTTCACTGACCATCCTGGTGAACTAGCCTTCAACTTTGCTATCCTCCACAACTTGGAGCAATTGGTGCAACACCCTACTCGTATTCCTGACCGTCTTGGAAATACGCCTAACATTCTTCACCTTTTCCTGAACTTTAATCCTTCTGCTTAGGCTGTCACCCTCTCTTCTCCGCTGTGCTCCTCCGACCACAATCTCATATCTGTATCTTGTCCTATCGCTCCGGTCCCTCCTTAGGATCCCGCTAAGCGAAAGTGCCTCTGGCGTTTTACCTCTGCTAATTGAGGGGATCTGAAGAGGTATTTTGCTGATTTTTCTTGCAATGACTACTGCTTCCATGTTAGACACCCGTTTTTGTGTGCTAAGCACATAACAGAGGTGATAGTGTCTGATATGAAGGCGTACATTCCTCACTCTTTTTCTCGACCTAAACCTTCCAAACCTTGGTTTAACACACCTTGTTCTCGTGCTATACTTGATAGAGAATTGGCCCACAAAAGGTACTTAAGACTTCCATCACCAGAATCTCATGCACTTTATATTTCTGCCGGAACCATGCTAAGTCTGTTCTCCAACTATGTAGCCAATATCTTCTTCATTAACAGAAAGTGTCAAAATCTTTCAAGATCTAACTTCCCTCGTGACTTCTGGCATCTAGCCAAAAATATATCTTTTTTTTCTTTCCCTCTTTTATTTCAAGCAGATGGCACCACTGCTATCATATCTATTTCTAAAGCTGAATTCCTCGCTCAACATTTGCTAAAAACTCTACCTTGGATGATTCTGGTCTTGTTCCTCCCTCTCCACCACCCTCTGACTACTTCACGCCACCTATTAAAATTCTTTGCAATGATGTTTTCCATGCCCTCGCTGGCATAAACCCTCGGAAGGCTTATGGACCTGATGGGGTCCCTCCTTTTGTTCTCCAAAACTGTGCCTCCGTGCTTGCACCTTGACTAGTCAAACTCTATCAGCTCTGTCTGTCAACATCTACCTTTCCTTCTTGCTGGAAGTTTGCCTACATTCAGCCTGTTCCTAAAAAGGGTGACCGTTCTAATCCCTCAAACTACCGTCCTATTGCTTTAATTTCCTGCCTATCTAAAGTTTTTGAATCTATCACCAACAGGAAGATTCTTAAACATCTATCATTGCACAACTTTCTATATGATCGCCAGTATGGGTTCCGTCAAGGGCGCTCTACTGGTGATCTTCTGCCTCTACTTACTGAGTCTTGGTCATCCTCTTTTAGAGATTTTGGTGAAACTTTTCCTGTTTCCTTGGACATATGAAAAGCTTTTGATAGAGTCTGGCACAAAACTTTGATTTCCAAACTACCCTCCTACGGCTTCTATCCTTCTCTCTGTAACTTCATCTCAAGTTTCCTTTCTGATCGTTCTATTGCTCCTGTGGTAGACGGTCACTGTTCTTCTCTTAAATTAATTGACAGTGGTGTTCCTAAGGGCTCTGTACTGTCGCCCACTCTTTTCTTATTATTCATCAATGACCTTCCAAACCAAATTTCTTGTCCTATCCACTCCTATGTTGACGATACCACCCTGCACTTTTCCACGTCTTTCCATAGAAGTCAAACCCTTCAGGAAGTAAACATTTAACGCAGGAAGCCACAAAACACTTGACTTCTGATCTTTCTACAATTTCTGATTAGGGCAAAGCAAACTCGGTATTGTTCAATGCCTCAAAAACTCAATTCCTCCATCTATCAACTCGACACTTCCAGACAACTATCCCCTCTTCTTCTATGACTCTCAACTGTCTCCCTCTTCTATACTGAACATCCTTGGTCTGTCCTTTACTTATAACCTGAACTGGAAACTTCACATCTCATCTCTAGCTAAAACAGTTTCTATGAAGTTAGGCATTCTGAGACGTCTCCGCCTGTTTTTCTCACCCCCCCAGCTGCTAACTCTACGAACATGCTACGTACGTAGCTACGTACAAGGGACTTATACGTCCATGTATGGAGTATGCTTCACATGTCTTGGGGGGGGGGGGATCCACTCATACTGCTCCTCTAGACAGGGTGGAATCAAAAGCTTTACATCTCATCAACTCCTCTCCTCTAACTGACTGTCTTTGGCCTCTCTCTCATTGCTGCAATGTTGCATCTCTAGCTGTCTTCTACTGCTTTTTTCATGCTATCTGCTCTTCTGATCTTGCTAACTGCATGCCTCCCTTCCTCCCGTGGCATCGCTGTACAATAGTTTCTTCTTTCTCTCACCACTATTCTGTCCACCTCTCTAATGCAAGAGTTAGCAAGCATTCTCAATCATTCATCTCTTTCTCTGGTAAACTCTGGAACTCTCTGCCTGCTTCTGTATTTCCACCTTCCTATGACTTGAATTCCTTCAGTAGGGAGGTTTCAAGACACTTATCCTTCAATTTTGACTACCGCTTTGGACCCTTTTCTGGGACTGGCATTTCAGTGAGTTTTTTTTTTTTTTATTTTTTTTATTGGATTTTTGTTGTCCTTGGCCAGTGTCCCTCCTACATAAGAAAAAATAGAACAACAACAACAAAAACAACAACAACAACATATACAGCAACGCCAACAACAACAAGAACAACAATAACAACAATAACAACAACAACAACAACAACAACAACAATAACACTAATAACAACAACAAATGCAGCAAGAATAAAAATAATATTAACCACAACAGTAACAACAACAACAACAACAACAATAAAAATAACAACAGCAGCAACAACAACAACAAAGTAACAACAAGGATAACAACAACAACAACAACAACAACAACAACAACAACAACAACAACAACAACAACAACAACAACAACAACAACATCGACATCAACAACACAACAGAACAACAACAACGACAAAAACAACAACAACAAAACAACAACAGCAACAACAATAAATACAGCAAACATATTAACAACAACAACAACAACAACAACAACAACAACAACAACAACAACAACACCAACAACAACAACAACACCACCACCACCACCACCAACAACAACAACAACAATAACAACAATAACAACAACAAAAACAACAACAAAAACAACAACAGCGACAACAAGAACAAAAACATATAGAGCAAAACCAACAACAGCAAGTATATTAATAATAACAACAACAACAACAACAACAACAACAACATCAAGAACAATAATAATATTAATCATAACAGCAACAACAATAACAACAAGAATAACAACACCACCACCACCAACAACAACAACAACAAGAACAACAAGGAGAGCAAAAGTTATAACATGTACAGCAGGAATAACAGCAACAAGTACAGGAAAAAAGATAACAAGTACAATAACAACAACAACAATGAAAACAACAACAACAAAAACAATAACAACAACAACAACAACAACAACAAGCATAACAACAAGTACAACAACAACACCTCCACCACCACCACCACCACCACCACCAACAACAACAACAACAACAGCAACAACAACAACAACAACAACAACAACAACAACAACAACAACAACAACAATAACAAATACAAGAATAATAATGTAACACGTTTTTTTTTTTTTTGACAAGTAAGTGTTATTTTCTAACTCTTTTCATTCCAAACAATCGAAAATCATTCATCCTGTTTAACTTTGCTTTTGTGGCTGTTAGAATAAATTTTGCCCGAAAATAGCTAAGTTTCCCCATTTTCACCATTTTTGGACAGAAAAAAAAAAAGATCAAATGAGACAAAAAAAATGTAAACTTCTGAAACTATATTATATATATATATATATATATATATATATATATATATATATATATATATATATATATATATATATATATATATATATATATATATATATATATATATATATATATATATATATATATATATATATATATATATATATATACATATATGCTAGTTGGTGGAACCTGAGGAGGTATTTTGCTGATTTTCCTTGGAATAGCTACTGCTTCCGTGTCAGAGACCCGTCTTTGTGTGCTGAGCGCATAACAGAGATGATACTGTCTGGCATGGAGGCGTACCTTCCTCACTCTTTTTCTCATCCTAAACCTTGTTCTCGTAATATACATGATAGAGAGGTGGCCCACAAAAGGTACTTAAGCCTTCCATCACCAGAATCTCACGCACTTTATATTTCTGCCCGGAACCATGCCAAGTCTGTTCTCCAACTAGCCAAAAACTCCTTCATTAACAGGAAATGTCAAAACCTTTCAAGATCTAACTCCCCTCGTGATTTCTGGCATCTAGCCAAAAATATCTCCAATAACTTTGCTTCTTCTTCTTTCCCTCCTCTATTTCAGATGGCACCACTGCTATAACATCTATTTTTAAAGCTGAACGCTTCGCTCAAACCCTTGCTAAAACCTCTACCTTGGATGATTCTGGGCTTGTTCCTCCCTCTCCTCCACCCTCTGACTACTTCATGCCACGTATTAAAATTCTTTGCAATGATGTTTTCCATGCCCTCGCTGGGCTAAACCCTCGGAAGGCATATGAACCTGATAGGGTTCCTCCTATTGTTCTCCGAAACTGTGCCTCCGAGCTTGCACCTTGCCTAGTCAAACTCCTTCAGCTCTGTCTGCCAACATCTACCTTTCCTTCTTGCTGGAAGTTTGCCTACATTCAACCTGTTCCTAAAAAGAGTGACCATTCTAATCCCTCAAACTATCGTCCTATTGCTTTAATTTCCCGCCTATCTAAAGTTTTTTTAATCTATCCTCAACAGGAAGATTCTTAAACATCTATCACTTCACAATCTTCTATCTGATCGCCAGTATTGGTTCCGTCAAGGCCGCTCTACTGGTGATATTCTGGCTTTCCTTACTGAGTCTTGGTCATCCTCTTTTAGAGATTTTGGTGAAACTTTTGCTGTTGCCTTGGACATATCAAAAGCTTTTGATAGAGTCTGGCACAAAGCTTTGATTTCCAAACTACCCTCCTACTGTTTCTATCCTTCTCTCTGTAACTTCATCTCAAGTTTCCTTTCTGACCGTTCTATTGCTGCTGTGGTAGACGGTCACTGTTCTTCTCCTAAATCTATTAACAGTGGTGTTCCACAGGGTTTTGTCCTGTCACCCACTCTCTTCTTATCATTCATTAATGATCTTCTAAACCAAACTTCTTGTCCTATCCACTCCTACGCTGATGATACCACCCTGCACTTTTTCACGTCTTTTCATAGACGTCCAACCCTTCAGGAGGTAAACATATCACGCAGGGAAGCCACAGAACGCTTGACTTCTGATCTTTCTAAAATTTCTGATTGGGGCAGAGCAAACTTGGTATCGTTCAATGCCTCAAAAACTCAATTCCTCCATGTATCAACTCTACACAACCTTCCAGACAACTATCCCCTCTTCTTCAATGACACTCAACTGTCTCCCTCTTCTACGCTGAACATCTTCGGTCTGTCCTTTACTTATAATCTGAACTGGAAAATTCACTGTCCCAAAGGCAAAGAAAACAGGTATTCTTGGTGAAACCTCCTTGCAGTCCCATCAAGAAAGCCACCATCTTGAAATTTTCAATAACTTCCCAGCCATACTCGTTGTTGTTCAAAGTTTCCAGTAGAAGGTTAACACTTCTGTGGTCCTCCTTAAGATGCACAGAATGAGCAAGAGGCAGAGATGGATGGTTGTTACCACTGTGCAGAAGTACAGCTTTCAGGCTTTTGGAGTAGCTGTCAATGAAGAGTCTCAATTCATCCGCAAAGTTTTAAGATCAAAGTAACTTTTTTTTTTCTATCTTATTTAAATGGAAATAACTGGAAAATTATGGTTTGGGGCCAAGGTCAAGACAAAAGTGAAAATTTTTTACATAGTGTAATAACAACAACAGCAGCAACATCAGCAGAAGCAGCAGCAGCAGCAGCAGCAGTAGCGGCAGCAGCAGCAGCAGGAACAACAACAACAACAACAACAACAACAACAACAACAACAACAACAACAGCAACAACAACAAATACAGCAAAAACAACACCACTTGTACAAAAGTAACAACAACAACAACAACAACAACAACAACACCAACAACAACAACAAGAACAACAACAACAACAACACCAACAACAACAACAACAACAACAACAACAACAACAATAACGAATACAGCAAGAACAATAAATACAGCAAGAAAAACAATAGCACATGTACAACACCAGCAATAACAACAACAACAACATTAATAACAACAAAAGAACAACATTAACAACAACAACAACAACAACATCAACAACAACAGCAACAACAACAACAACAACGACAACAACAACAACAGCAGCAGCAGCAGCAGCAGCATTAACAAATACAAAAGCATTAACAAGAACAGCATCGACAACAACAACAACAACAACAGCAACAACAACGACAACAACAGCAACAACAACAACAACAACAACAACAACAACAACAACAACAACAAGTACTACTACTACTACAGCAACAACGACAACAACAATAACAACTACTACAACAAATTTAACAACAACAACTTTAACAACAGCAGCAACGACAACAACAATGACAACAACGACATCAGGAACTACAACATTAAAAATATCAACAACATTAACAACAACAACAACAACAACAACTACTACTACTACTACTACTATTACTGCTACTACTACTACTACTACTACTACTACTACTACTACTACTACTACTACGGCTACAGCGACAACAACAACAACAACAATAATAACAACAACAAAAGGAAAAATAGCAACAACAACAACAGCAACAACAACAACAAGATAAACAACAATAACAACAACAACAACAACAACAACTACAACAACATCATCAACCACCACCACCACCACCATCACCACCACCACCACAACAACAACAACAACAACAACAAAAACAACAACAAAAGGAACAACAAAAATAGCAACAACAACATCAACAACAACAGCACTAACAACAACAGCGACAACAGGAACAACGACAGCGAGTACAGGAACTACAACAACAACAACAACAACAACAACAACAACAAAAAGGACCAAGAATAACAACTACAGCAACAATAATAAGAAATACAGCAAGCATAGCAACAACAAGAAGTATAATAATAGCAACGAATACATCAAGAATAGCAACGACAAGAACAACAACAGCAACAACAACTACAACGAGAATAATGACAACAACAACAATAAATACATCAAGAATAACAACAAAAGTAGCAACAACACCAGCCAATACAGTAAGAATAAAAACAGCAGCAATATCAACAACAACAACAATAATAACAAAAAAACAACAACAACAAGTTTTAAGGCCACAATATAACGAATTTGAACAATCAGGAAGTTAATGAGGAAAGCTAAAAACAATTATGAATTAAAGGTACCCATCCAGGCGAAGACAGACCACAAAGAATTTTATCAGATATATAAGACGAAAAATAGAGAATCAATAGGTCCAGTAAAGGCAACAGATGAGGAGATGGTTAGTTCTGGGAAGGAGATTAGTAAAATTCTGAATGAGTATTTTTTTACTGTCTTGACACAGGAAAACATGCAGGAAATGCCAAATAGTGAACAGATGTTTAGAGCAGAAGATAATGAGAAGCTGGCAGATATTACTATAACATAAGAGCTAGTGGAACATCAGATAGATGGGCTAAAAAAAATCAAAACACCATGACCAGATGAAATACATCACAGAGTACTAAAGGAATGCAAAGATGTTATTGGTGAACCGTTAGTTTCTGTTTTTAGGAAATCACTTGAGTCACGTGGAGTATCGGTAATGTTGAGGCAAAGGAATGTAGTACCCATCAAGGAAAGGAGATAAAATTTTAACGTCTAGACCTGTCAGCTTAACTTCTGTTGTAGGTAAAATAATAGAGTCAGTAATTACGAAGAATATTAGGGAGCATTTAGACAAACATAACTTGATAAATCAGTCACAGCCTGTCTTTAAGAAGGGGAAGTCTTGGCTGACGAACTTCTTAAGTTTTTACAGTAAGTTTACGAGACGCCAGATAATGGTGATAGTTATGACATCCTATATCTGGACTTTAGTAAAGGGTTTGACAAGGTACCCCATCAGAGGCTCCTGAGAAAGGTTAGGGCGCACGGGATAGATGGTGTTACACGGGATAAAATCGTGGCTAAGCGACAGGCGACAGAGAGTTGTAATAAACGGCTCTGAATCCTAGTGGAAACAAGTAATTAGTGGGCTGCCACAGACACCAGTATTAGGGCATTGTTGTTTTTGATATATGTCAGTGACTTGGATAGTAGAATTAGTAGTGATGTTAGTAAATTTACAGATGACAAGAAGATAGCAAGATTAATTAGTTGAGAATCGGATGCCATCGCCTTGCAGGCAGGTTTGGATAGGATGAACGAATGAACAGACAGATGGCAGATGCAATTTAATATCAACAAATGAAAACTACTTAGTGTAGGTAGAGGAAACCCACACAGTAGGTACACAAACAACGAGACTGGTAGGTTCAGGGCACGAAAAATAAATTTAGTAGTTATAGTCAGCTCTGAACTCCGTCTAAGAAAGCAATGCATAGAGGCTAGAAACAGGCCAAAAAAGGTGTTAGGACAAATTTTTAAGAGTGTTAAAAGTAAAAGTCCCGAAGTAATATTAAAAAGTTATATTTGGCGCTGGTCAGACCCCATCTAGTCTACACTGTGCAGTTCTGGTCCTCATATTACAGGAAGGATATAGGTCTATTAGAATCAATAGAAGTGTTGAAGTGGTATAAGGGTTATAACAAGGGAGACGTAAGCAAAATTCTTAGGATCAGTAATTACGATAGAACAAGAAATAATGGTTTCAAGCTTGGAAAAATTAGGTTTAAAAAAAAGAGATAGGAAGGAATTGATTTTCAAATAGAGTGGTAGATGGATGGAACGGACTCATTAATCAAGTTGTTAGTGCTGAGTCACCAGGCAGCTTTAAGAGAGGATTAGACAGATTTATGGATGGGGATGATAGGTGGAAACAGGTAGGTATATTTCATACAGGGACTGCCACGTGTAAGCCTGGTCGCTTCTTGCAGCATTCCTTATTTCTTATGTTCTATCAACAGCAGCAGCAGCAACAACAACAACAACAGCAACAAGAACGACAACAACAAAAACAACAATAACAACAACAAATAATGCAAAAACAACAACAACAACGACAACAACAACAGCAACAACAACAACAACAACAACGATAACAAATACAGCAAGAATAACAACAACGGCAACAGCAAGAAATACAGCATGAATAACAACAACAACAACGGCAACAACAAAAATACAGCAAGAATAACAACAGTAACAGCAACACCAGTAACAGCAACAACAAATACAGCAAGAAAAACATCAACAAAAACAAATACAGCAAGAAAAACAACAACAACAACAACATCAAGAAATACAACAATAACAGCAGCAGCAGCAGCAGCAGCAGCAGCAGCAGCAGCAACAACAACAACAACAACAACAACAACAACAACAACAACAACAACTACAACAACAACAACAGCAACAACAACATCAACTACAACTACAACAACAACAACAACAACAACAACAACAACAACAACAGCAACAACATAAATAAATACAGCAAGAAAAACAACAACAAATATAGCAAGAATGATAGCAAGCATAAAAACAAGAAAAACCTCAACAACTCAAACAATTCACACTTGAAGCCAGTCATTTCATTCCCCTCCAGTATCCTAAGCTGCTCCAAACACCTTCCTTATCAATACTTAAAGTTAAAATCTCCACCCTTTCCCAAACACTCCCTTTCTGTAAAATCCTCATTAAAAATCGGCCAGAAGAGGTTGGAGGGTATCATTATCCCCCATTAAGAGACAAGGAGGGAGGAAAAGGAGGACGAGAGAGAGAAGGAGAAGGAGCAACAGAAGGAGAAGGAAGAAGAAAGGAGGTGGAGAAGGAGGAGCAACAGGAGCATGAGAAGAGGAGCGGACACACACAAGACGGGAGACAGTGATTTCAAGTGCTCTGGTTTGCTCCACTGAGTGGAGTAACAATTAGCTTTCATGTGGATATCATGGCATGAGTTATGAACCTGCTGGGTAACAAGGGGCGGAGGAGGTACAAGAGGGGGAAGGAGGAGAAAGCGAAGACGAAGATGAAAGGGAAATGCAGAAATCATATGTTATTAGTTTCGGAAGATTTCAGTAAAGTGGAGTTTATGTATATACAAGTTATGTTATTTTTTTTCTTTGGCTGTTATTACTCTTATTACTGATTTTTTATTACTGCCATCTCTAGTTTGTGTAGGGCTCTTTATTGCTAAACTAAGTGGCAAACAGCAACTTCTTTAATAACTAGAGAAGCACAACACCATTGCCGAACTACTGATGTGGTTACGATGAGAAGCACGGAAAACTTGGCTTCGGACTAGGAGTCGAGGAGTGGTGTGGAGAGAGGCCGAGGGCTAGTAGTGGAGTGGAGTTGTCTGAATGTCTGGCGGGTCTCTATCTCTCCTCTCGTCCTTACTCCACTCGTCACCTCCGTATTGCGCAAGCAAGTCCCGATTCGGTGCTTCGATTCAATTGCCGATTCATTGTGTGGGTGGAAATGAAGACTTCAGCTACACCCGTGAGCTTCGGAATGGAAGACGAACACTGCTGAACAAGGGTGTGACTGGAAACTAGCACTCCAGCCACTACATTGGTAATAGTATTAAAGTTCAAGTAAATTTTAATATAATTAGTGGATGTGAGTAAGTGTCAAAAAAAAAGAGTATCAGATAAATGTTCCTTTCCTCTGCGGAGCTTATGATGTAGAGTCCTGTCTCTGTGGTGCAGTGTATCGAAAACGTTGAAGAAAAGGACATATTCGGCCGACGATCATTTTCCAATATTTTGCATTAACTTGGAGCTAAAAAAAGATGAAAAGTGTACCATGTAATGTCATGTTGTTTGAATTTACTTAGTTATTTACTTTAAAAATATTTATTGATTTATATATTTCATTCTCTTTTCCTACTTTTTTTTATGTAAGAGGGTCACTGGCCATGGGCAACAAAAAATTGAATGAAAAAGGCCCACGTAATGACAGTCTCCATACAGATGTCAGATAGAATGATGAAACAAAAATAAAATAAATAAAACGAGAATGAGTGTCTTCAAACCTCCCTCTTAAAAGAGCTCAAGTCATAGGAAGGAGGAAATGCAGAACCAGGCAGGGAGTTCCTGAGATTACCAGAGAAAGAGATGAAAGACTGAGAATACCGGTTAACTTTTCCATTAGAGGCTGACAGAATAGGGATGAGTGAAAGAAAAAAAGTCTTGTGCAGCAAGGCAACAAGAGGAGAGGACATTGCAGTTAGCAAGCTCAGAAGAGCAGTTAGCATGGAAATAACAGTAGAAGATAGCTATAGATGCAACACTGCAGCGATGAGAAAGAGGATGAAGACATTCACCTAAAGGAGAGAAGCTGATAAGATAAAAAAAGCTTTTGATTCCACCCTGTCTAAAATAACGGTATGAGTGGAACACCCACCTTACATATGAAGCATACTCCATGCATGGACAGATAAGGAAGGCCCTTCTACAGAGTTAGCAACTAGGGGTGGTGAGAAAAAACGACTCAGAAGACATAACTTCATAGAAGCTGTTTTATCTAGAAGACATGTGAAGTTTCCAGCTTTGATTATAAGAAAAGGACAGACCGAGGATGTTCAGTGTACAAGAAAGGGACAATTTAGTGTCAATGAAGAAGAGGGGATAGTTGTCTGGAAGATTGTGTGGAATTGATAGATGGAGGAATTAACTTTTTGAGGCATTGAACAGTACTAAGTTTGCTCTGCCCCAATGGGAAATTTTAGAGAGATCACAAGTCAGGACTTCTGTGGCTTCCCTGCATGAACTATTTACTTCCTCAACAATTAGATGTCTACGAAAAGACGTGGAAAAGTGTAGGGTGGTATCATCAGTGTAGGAGTGGATAAGACACGGAATTTGGTTTATAAGATAATTCATGAATAATAGGAAGAGAGTGGATAACAGGACGGAACCCTGAGGAACACCACTGTTAGTACATTAAGGAGAATATTGACCGTCTACCACATCATCAATATAACGGTCAGGAAGGAAACTTGAGATGAAGTTCCAG
>NC_087163.1:16524584-16537084 GCF_035594125.1 Scylla paramamosain
ATGAAGAAATTTGACATGAGGACTCCGAGTGGTGATCCCATTGCTGATATTTCTGTCCTCGAGGACAGGTGAAGGGTGCTTCTTTGGTGCAACATTGTAATGGGCCTCGTAAGACTTAATCAGGGACATCTAGTGGCGGCGTGGTGTCATCTCTATAAATTCTTTCGACGATGTAGTTAATAGTGCGGTCGACAGGTACATTAGTGAACAGCGACTCGACGTCCAGTGAAGCGATGGTTCCTTTTGTCTTGCTGTTCTTCAGGATGTCCAGGAAATCTGTTGCCGAGCTCAGGCTGTATGTTGCTGGTACATAGGGTGTAAGTATCTTCCAGAGTTTCTTCGTGATGTTGTAGGTAGGGGTAGGGATTTGTGAAATGATTGGTCTAAGCTTATTCCCCGGTTTATGTGTTTTTACTGTGCCGCAGCAGTAGCCCATTCCATATCCGCCGGTGACTTTGGTGAACTTGGTGCTTGTGCTTTTAGTATTGTTTTTGGTGATTAGTTTGTTCGGTTTCTTCTTGAGGGCTTCTGTCCGGTCTTTGCTGATTTTCACGAATTTTGATTCGTCAGTTAAAATAGCGTCGATCTTGTTCAAGTACTCGGTGTTGTCCATAAATACGTAGGCAGCGGCCTTGTCAGCTTTTCTGATGGTGATGTGGGGGGGGGGTCTTCTTTCAGTTCGTTTGCGGCTTGTATGTGTCTTGCTTCAATAATATTGCTGTTGAAACCACCTCTGATTTTTTTACGATTCTGCAATGATCTCTTGTTTGAACGTTGGTTTCACCGTTACTTTTCCCTTCCTGGCAAGAGTGTCTATGTCGTCGATGAGTATTTCACATTCTACTCTCTTCTGGATCTTGCTCGGCTTAGAGAGGAAGGGGCAGTTAAGGCCAAAGTTCAGCAGCTCCTCTTGGTCTGGGGTGAGTATTTTCTCAATAAGGTTGATGTATCCCTTACTTGGTCTCTGGTGTTTGATTCCTCCACCGTTTAGGTTGGCCAGTTTCTTTTGGTAAGCCTTGAGAGTGGTGTTGCGATGTTGGTCTAAAATTTCTCTGAGAGAAATGTCTAAGTTCTCCTTTATTTCTTTGTCTATATTTATCGCAACCCATCTCTCTTCAATTTGATAGTTCTGTGTCTTCAGTTCAGATAGTGTTGAATGAAGTTTTTTGATACATTTCTTCATAAACTCCTTCCTTTCCTCGTCGCTGGGTTTCTGACGGCGTCTTTTGCCATTTCTTACCGCCCCATCACTGGGAATATTGAGTGTATAAATGGACAGGACCGCACTTACTAGAAAATACCTTGAAGAACAAACGGAGATCATCAACACCTGCAAGAATAGCAGACGCCTTCCCATCTTAGAAGCCCTACACATCAAGAACTTAGAGCCAAAGCTTAACATACTCGTACAGAACCAAGACCTACAAGCTCTCCCGAGTATGAAGCGAAGCCTAAACCCAGCCGCTCCCAGCCAATCAGAGGCCAAGCTGCCCACGCCCAGACCCGAGCCCGCGCCACTGGCCTGTCATCAGACCTGAATGCCAACCACCCATGCCTGGGTTACCAACATTCTAACACAAAAGGCAGACAGATACACACTCTAATACACAGCAGAACCATACAGCACATTGGCCCCAACTTTCCAACATTTTACACACAAGGGAGAGGTACCACACCAGATATTATACTCATTAATTACAGGACATACCAGATATTATACTCATTAATTACAGAACATACCATAATACTTGTATAACTCCTGGCCCGCTCACCACCAGCGATCATAATCCCATAATTATGACAGTTTCAGCCTCACCTATATTGACCCCTTCACCATCTAGACTGAACACACAGGTGGCAGAGTGGGATAAATTTAGAATACATATACAATAATTTAAATTACGACAACTTAAATCTTACTGAGCTATAGAATATAGACACTACAACAGACAACTGGCATAATTCCATAGACTCTGCAATCAAAAACTATATCCCAACCACCAGCTACCGTCAGTTGCCAGCACCAAGACTAACTGAGGACACAAAACAAATAATAGTAGGATTTAACGCCATAAGGAATCATTCACATCAATACGGATGGAACTCCTATCTCTTCAGAACATACAGATACCTCCAAACTATACTTGAAGCAAAGCTGATAGAAGAGAGCAATAGGAACTGGCATCGCTTAATTGAGGAAACCTCCACTACGTACAGGAACCCAGAAAAATTTTGGAACAAAATCAAGATAATCACAGGTAACACCTCTCCTGACCCTTCAATATTTGCTAGATCAGACCAATACTAAAATATACACCAAAGCAGCAAAAGAACAATTACATCGTCAACATTGGGCTCAGATATTCAGTAATGAAGAGGAAGAGGAAGACAATAATGACAAGGTTCAACATTATATGCAAAACAACCTGCACAGAATTACACCACACGACTATAATGACACCACACGCCTTGGAACAAGCATCGTCGACGAAACGATCACAACTTCTGAAATTAAACAAATAATCATGCAACTTAAAAAAAAAAAAAACAAGCCCGGGAGAAAGTGGCATCAATAAAACCATTTTACAACAACTTCCTAACAACGCACTTACAAGACTCTCTCATATATTCAATAACACCCTGTCAGCTGCCTATTTTCCAGACAAATGGAATAAAGCAATTGTAAGGCTTATTCCAAAACAAGGAAAATCACCCCACATAGTCGAGAACTATCGTCTTATTTCACTGTTTGAAGTACCAGGCAAAATACTAGAAAGGATCATCAATAAAAGGCTTAGAACACATTTAGAAATCAATAATATATATAATGAAAACCAATTCGGATTCAGAACAGGGAGAGGCACCACACATGCCCTAGCAGTGATCACTGAACAAATCGCACAACATAAAGCAGATTTGGGACAGTGTCAGGTATTTCTTAGAGATGTCACCAAAGCATTCGACAAGGTATGGCACACCGGGCTAAAATATAAGATTCTGCAATTAAAACTACCTGTTACTATTGAAAAAAATTCTCTGTGAATTCTTAGACGACCGATGTGTAGCAATAAAGATCATGAACCACATAGGCCCAACATTTGATTTAGCATGCGGAGTCCCACAAGGGAGTGTACTCTCCCACTCTATATACGATATACACCAATGATCTTGAAACATTCAATAGGCACATCAACATATGCTCTGCTGACAAGTGAACAGATTTGAGAAATTATGGAGGATTCAGACTAATCTCATGAAATTTACACCACTACACCTGGGTGCCAGAGGAATTAAGCCATTAAATATAGATGAAGACCTAATAGAATTCCAACCTGAGGGTAAATGTTTAGGACTACATATAACAACAAATGGGTATAACATACACACAGGACAGGAAAATTAAAACACTTGCAGCTCTAAAGAAGCTCTATTGACTACAAGAAATGCCAAACAAAATTAAAATTCATGTAGTGAAAGCTCTAGTGCTCCCGATCCTAGATTATCCTCCAATACCCACCCATTCTCTCAGCAAAACCCAAATAAGTAAGTTACAGAAAATCCAAAATAAAGCCCAAAGATTCGCGACGAATCAGAGATATCCATACACACTGAACACTATTCAAATACATGGAATTACAAATACACCTCCCCTAAACATCAGGTTGCATGAAAGCGCTATGAGAATATAGAATAGATTAGGCCTTGAACACCATGCCACGATTAAACTGAAGGAAAACATATAAAATATTATTCGATACATCCGGAACTTCCCTAGTAGTAAATTTATATAATACTGTACCTGACCCGATATACAAATAATACTTACCATACTCACCTGAGGCTGTTCCAAAACTAAAATGATAAAACCGACTTCCTCCGCACTCCTTCACTCATGAAAAGGAAAAACAATATTAATACATGCATATACAAAGACCACTTGCGAGAATAATTGACCTGGGGAACTCGGGATCCCTTTCCCTCTGCTCCGCGCCCTGAGTTGCCGGGCTGGGGGGTGTTGTCTTACGCGGTGTGTGAAGCAGGGTGGCTTCCCGTGGGCAGCTCCTCCCCCCGGGAAGGGGTGGTGACCACCAGCTCTGTCGGCACGGCATCTGGCAGCGGGGAGAGGCGGGGGAAGACCGTGCACCATATGTTCAAAAACTCACCAGATCTCAAAAGAAAGTAAATATTAATAATAAAGTTTAGTGAGAAGGCAGATGGACTTCACACAAACAAAGTCCCTGAGTCGTCGGGACGGTGTGGTTGTCAACACGGCAGTGAGGAGCAGGGTGGCTCCCCGTGGGCAGCCCTCCCCCCACGGCGAGGGGTAGAGGCCACAAGTAGTGTCTGCTGGCACCTGGCAGCGGAGAGAGAGGCCTGGGCGGACTCTGCAACGGTCATTGTACAGCAACATTGCTTATTATGTAAATATGTATATATGTATATAACTATGTTAAGAGTAAAGGTGGCGAAATATATACACAACAGAGTTAAGTAACTATATATATTTGATACATAAATGGAATGAGGAAGAGTATGAAACTAAACATTTGTAAATGTAAGCAGGGTTATTCTTTGGTAAGGTTCTAGGTTAGCCAAGCTCTGCCTATAAAAAAAAAAAAAATGGCGACCTTCTAGGTTGGATGATTAAAGCCATTTCATACTAGGCTGAGGAGAGTGTACAGCTATCAAAAACTTCATTTAAAAAATAGCAATATGGCCTGCCCACAATCTTTAATCTACTACTTTCCTTCAATTTCTTTTCTTTTACTTCTTCTGTCCAAACTCTTCAATATTCTCAATCTTTCTACAAGCAAAGCAAAAAAAAAAAAAGCAAGCAAAAGGCCTGTCATTCTCAACACAACCTCCGAGAAGACAAAAACCTCCATTGCCAATGAAGAGGGGTCAAGGACCCGAAATCGCGATCTGGCGATGATGATATCCTACGGGAAAATCATCAATATTCTTACCAAAGAGAACAAGACACTCCTTCGAGAAAAAGAAAACATCATAAAGAAAATCATAAACGCTGAACTCAGTATCACTTTCAACGAAATATATATATATATATATATATATATATATATATATATATATATATATATATATACATATATATATATATATATATATATATATATATATATATATATATATATATATATATATATATATATATATATATATATATATATATATATATATATATATATATATATATATATATATATATATATTTCGTTGAAAGTGATACTGAGTATCACTATATATATATATATATATATATATATATATATATATATATATATATATATATATATATATATATATATATATATATATATATATATATATATATATATATATATATATATATATATATATATATATATATATATCACTATATATATATATATATATATATATATATATATATATATATATATATATATATATATATATATATATATATATATATATATATATATATATATATATATATATATATATATATATATAAATTTCACATTTTTGTTAAGAGAAAAACTAGATTGAATTGAAATTGAATTAAATTGAGATGAGGGGATTAGGTGAGGTAAATGTAGATGAATTATATAAATATTTCGTAGATAAAGTTCATACAGGTCAGTTAGCAAATATCCCGTATAGGGCAATAAGATCACAGAAAAATTACCCTAAATGGATGACTGATAGGTGAAAGCATTATATAGGGCGTAAGAGAAGTATATATAAGAAATTATGGGGTAGGTGAAGAGGTTTTAAGGTCACAATATAATGAATTAGTTAGAACAGTCAGGAAGTTAACGAGGAAAGCTAAGGGCAATTATGAATTAAAGGTAGCCAGCCAGGCGAAGACGGACCCCAAGGGATTTTATCAGGTATACAGGACGGAGAATAAGTATACTATAGGTCCTTTAAAGGCAGCAGATGGGGAGCTGGTTAGTTCTGGGGAGGAGATTAGTAAACTTCTGAATGAGCATTTTTTTAACTGTCTTCACCTAGGAAAACATGCAGGATATGCCAGATAGTGAACAGGTGTTTAGAGCAGATGAGAATGAGAAGCTGACAGATATTTCCATAACTTGGGAGATAGTGGAACAGGAGATAGATAGGCTAAAAAAAGTTCAAGACACCAGGACCAGATGAAATACATCCCAGAGTACTTAAGGAATGCAAAGAGATTATTAGTGAGCCGTTAGTTTCTGTCTTTAGGAAATCACTGGAGTCGGGTGAGGTACCAGTAATGTGGAGGCAGGCTAATGTAGTATCCATCTTTAAGAAAGGAGATAAAACTTTAGCGTCTAACTATAGACCTGTCAGCTTATCTTCAGTTGTAGATAAAATATTAGAGTCAATAATAGCGA
This sequence comes from Scylla paramamosain, assembly GCF_035594125.1. NCBI lineage: Eukaryota > Metazoa > Arthropoda > Malacostraca > Decapoda > Portunidae > Scylla > Scylla paramamosain. The sequence continues at coordinate 16,530,968 of NC_087163.1, forward strand.
GGAACATTAGGGAACATTTAGACAAACATAACTTGTCACAGCATGGCTTCATGAAGGGGAAGTCTTGCCTGACAAACTTGTTAAGTGTATACAGTAAAGTGTACGAGGCAGTAGATAATGTTGATAGTTATGATATCTTATATCTAGACTTCAGTAAAGCATTTGACAAGGTACCCCATAAAAGGCTCCTGAGAAAGGTTAGGGCACACGGGATAGATGGAAAGGTGTTAGGCTGGATAGGGTCATGGCTTAGTGGCAGGCGACAAAGAGTTGTAATAAACGGCTCGAAATCTGAGTGGGGTCATGTAATTAGTGAGGTGCACAGGGATCAGTATTAGGGCCATTGTTATTTCTAATATATATCAATGACTTGGATAGTGGAATTAGTAGTGATGTTAGTAAATTTGCGGATGACAAAAAGATAGGTAGATTAATTAGATCAGAATCGGATGCCATCACCTTGCAGGTAGATTTAGATAGAATAAATGAATGTACGGATAGATGGCAAATGCAACTTAATATCAATAAATGCAAAGTACTCAACGTAGGTAGAGGAAACCCACACAGCAGGTACACATTAAACAACTAAACACTGGTAGGTATAGGGTACGAGAAAGATTTAGGAGTTATAGTTAGCTCTGAACTCCGTCTAGGGAAACAATGCATAGAAGCCAGAAACAGGGCAAATAGGGTACTAGCATTCATTTTTAGGAGTGTTAAAAGTAGAAGGCCGGAAGTAATATTAAAGTTATACTTGGCGCTGGTCAGACCTCATCGAGACTACGCTGTGCAGTTCTGGTCCCCACACTACAGGAAAGATATAGGTCTATTAGAATCAGTACAGAGGAGAATGACTAAAAGGATACAGGGGATGAGGAGTATTCCTTACGAGGCGAGACTGAAGTTGTTAAATTTACGTTTCTTAGAAAGACGTAGGTTAAGAGGGGACCTGATAGAGGTCTTTAAGTGGTATAAGGTTTATAACAAAGGGGATGTAAGCAAAATTCTTAGTATCAGCAACCAGGGTAGAACAAGAAATAACGGGTTCAAGCTTGAAAAATTTAGGTTTAGGAAGGAGATAGGAAAAAAAATTGGTTCTCAAATAGAGTGGTAGATGAGTGGAAAGGACCCAGTAGTCATGTTTGTTAATGCTAGGACACTAGAGAGCTTTAAGAGAAGATTAGACAAGTTTATGGATAGGGATAATATATGGAAATAGGTAGGTATATTTCATACAGGGACTGCCACGTGTAAGCCTGGTCGCTTCTTGTAGCTTCCCTTATTTCTTATGTTCTTATGTTCTTAAGTCCCATCAAATTACAATAAGAAATCTGCATGAATGGTGATCAAGGACAACAGTACCTAGTATCTAGTACTAATTTTTCTTTATGGTTAGAAATGAGTGTATACTTTCAATATGTATTTTTTTCAGTGCTATATGTTTTTTTTTTATTATTATTTTCATATGAATATGTGAAATCAGTACACGAGTTTTGAATTTTAATGTATACACAAATAACAAACAGGAAAACAAACAGACAGAGATAAATAAACCTCCTAAGGGTATATATAGGCTTGTCCTCTCCCACTCCTCCTTCCCGACTGTCCCGAAATATTCATTCATATCTTATCTCCCTTTCCATTTAGCCATCTTTTCCTGAGCAAATTGAGAAGGAATAGAGAGAGAGAGAGAGAGAGAGAGAGAGAGAGAGAGAGAGAGAAGAGAGAGAGAGAGGCAATATTTGGCCCTCGTTTAACAAAATCTTGCTAACAAACAAAATCGACTGGTTTTTATTTGCCCTTTGTAGGTATAAAATCTCGCGGAAGTACCATAACCAGTCCATCTGTGGGCGGCAAGTTGATTGATGCCACATTATCTCAACTGCGATGAGTTGTGTAATGGGAGAGAGAGAGAAAATGATGGAGAGAGAAGGAAGAAAAAAAGCTGGAAAAAATAGGAAAATCAAGGGGAAATTGGGAAAAAAAACGGGAAATATGTGAAAAATGAGACGAAGGAGAGAAACAGGAGTGAGGAAAGAACGTGGCTGGAGAATGAAAATAGGAAAAAGTACTATATGGTGAAGTAAAGGGAAAGAAAAAAAAATATGAAGAGACGAGAGAACATAGAAGACGGAGAGGGAATATAAAATAGATGAAGAATTATATTGTATCACACACACACACACACACACACACAGAGAGAGAGAGAGAGAGAGAGAGAGAGAGAGAGAGAGAGAGAGAGAGAGAGAGAGAGAGAGAGAGAGAGAGAGAGGAGAGAGAGAGAGACGAGAGAGAGAGAGAGAGAGAGAGGAACAGGAAGCAAAAAAGTATGAAAGATAAAAGGCGACGCAAAAGCAAAGAAGGGGAGAAAGCGGATGAATGTGGGAGAAAGATGAGAAAGTGAGAGAACATAAGAATAAAAATAAATCTTTTATGAATGAAATGTACAGTGACAAACACAGAATAAAGAGGCTTAGGAAGAAAAGCGGTATAAGGAAGTGTTCTACTGTTAACTTGTATCATGATATACTTTTCCAATTACTATGTTCTAGTAAGATTTCATATTCATTATTTTATTATTCATAATGTTTCAGATCCCCGTAATATCTAAGGCCAAGTAAAAGAAAAATAAGTGGAAGTCACTGACTCGCATAAGGAAAATGATAAAAGAAGAAATTGAATTCTTTTCTCCACTCAAAGGCTAATGTCACTCCATTACCCATGTTAACATTCTCTCTCTCTCTCTCTCTCTCTCTCTCTCTCTCTCTCTCTCTCTCTCTCTCTCTCTCTCTCTAACACGTCCACAGAGGCCGCATCGGGAAAGTTATTGCCTTGAGAATGCTGACTGCTCCCCGCCAATGACAAGTCTTCTTGCACTCGATGAACGATGAAAGACTAAGTCTGTAAACTGACGAAATAAGTCAGTGGGCTTTCGTGGTTATATTCTACCGTTATGCGTTTCTCGTGGTCAGTGTGGACTTCGTTAGACTGAGAATGTGGGTGAGAGAGAGAGAGAGAGAGAGAGAGAGAGAGGAGAGAGAGAGAGAGAGAGAGAGAGAGAGAGAGAGAGAGAGAGAGAGACGGGTAGGGAGTTGACGTCGGTACTTCATGATTTATTATTGAAAACTAAGATAATATTACATAATTTGCCTGCGCACACGCACACACACACACACACCTACAGGCATACACATAATGGTATCAACAAGGATGTGAGTTATAGTTAAGAGGAAGGTAATGAAATAGTGTAAGCCACACCCATACCTGTGAACACTCCCCTTCCCTACAGATAGCCATTAATCAGGACACAAAGAGGTAAGGTTCCAACACATTACCTGCGTTAAAAACCTCCTTTCTCATCCCTCCCCTTCCCCGCCCTTCTCTCTCTCTCTCTCTCTCTCTCTCTCTCTCTCTCTCTCTCTCTCTCTCTCTCTCTCTCTCTCTCTCTCTCTCTCTCTCTCTCTCTCTCCACGCACATGCATGGACTTTTGATTTGTGTCCCCTGAACTCTTTGTTAAATCCCGGAAATATATGAACCGAAGTGTCTAATGGAAGTTATTGTGACAAACTTTGTTTTTGCTCTTCTGTAAAGAAAGTGAGGGGAAAGAGAAAGGAAAAAAAGAGGAATAAAACACAAAGAGAAAGGAAAATTATTAGAAAGTTGGAGGCAAAAGGAAGGGATCGAGAGCACGCATGACAGAAATATATTGAATGTATTAGAGATCAGAAACAAATTCATAATAACATGATAAATTGAAAACGAAAAAAAAAAAAATACGTGCACTGTTTCAGTAATGAGTTTAAGAGGCGATAAGGTAATGGTGTATAGAGAAAACGCAAACATGTAAAAGTGCGCACACACACACACACACACACACACACACACACACACACACACACACATACAGGCCAATCGTATTTGATGTGTGAACCGATGCAATGGCAGAAAAAAAAAGAAAGAAAGAGAAGTAAGTAGGTGCGGATTGAATAACTGGGGAGGATAAAGGATAAGCGAAATTAAATGCACACTACACTGTAACATGGTAAAACTGGAGAGAGAGAGAGAGAGAGAGAGAGAGAGAGAGAGAGAGAGAGAGAGAGAGAGAGAGAGAGAGAGAGAGAGAGAGAGAGAGAGAGAGAGAGAGAGAGAGACTTTCTTGTTACAGAATCACATACACATGCTCGCTTACTTAGATACTCTGTACATATATGCAAACAGAAAAGAAATACAGAAAAAAGGATATTCAAGAAAAAGTAATGAAAGAAAGCGGAGACAAATATGAAGGATGTTACTGATAAGAGGAGGAGGAGGAGGAGGAGGAGGACGGGAACGCTGCAGGGACTTAAATAAAGCCGGAAAAGAAAGTGAAGAGGAAACTGAGCAGAAAGAGAAGGGAGGAGAGCAGGCAGGACAACTTGAAAAACGCCATCTTGAAAGAAAACCAAAAACTCAGTAGAAATAAATAAAAAATTTAAAAGAAGAAATTTTTCTCTCTTGAGGAAATATTTATTTTTTTCCTCCTAAAGCCGTCATATCAGAGTGAGTAATTGTTATATAGTAAAGTTATGGCGTTTTTACATACTGCTGCCGAAAGAAAAGCAAATAAAAGGGAAGCGAGAAAGGCATAATTGTCACCTCATATATTTGCAAAGGTAATTGGTATGAATGTAATGAGGTGTTCATAGTGAGATAGTATATGTAAGGTGTGGTGGTGTGTGAAGTGAGCAGGAAATGAGGCAGTAAATGTGGTGCTTTAGTTGATATAGTAGTGGTGGCTGTGGTGGTGGTGACGGTGGTGATGGTGTTGGTGGCGGTGTTGGTGATAATAAGTACACATGTTATTGTATTTCCTTTTACGGGTTTTTAATTCCACGTAACCAGCTAAAAAACGTAATGGAGCCTGAAATTTAAACATTCAGCTTTTTTTTTACCGTACCTATTTATTATTTTGTGAGAAAACCATAACTGTCACCTCATAAATTACTTAGGTGTTTGCAAAGGTAAATGGTGCGAATGTAATGAGGTGTGCATAGTGAGATAGTGTATGTAAGGTGTGCTGGTGTGTGGAATGAGCAGGAAATGAGGTAGTAAATGTGGTGCTTTAGTTGATATAGTAGTGGTGGCTGTGGTGGTGGTGACGGTGGTGATGGTGGTGGTGCTTGCGGTGGTGATAGTAAGTACACATGTCACTGTATTTCCTTTTACGGGTTTATAATTCCACGTAACCAGCTAAAAAAGTGTAATGGAGCCTGGAATTTAAACATCCATTTTTTTTTATACCGTACCTATTTATTATTTAAATTACATCAACCCTGCAATTCTGTTCTTTCCCGTGATTATTCTTTTTCGGAAACGTATACGTAGTTAACTTCAGCACACAAGCACACATACAAAATAAAAAACAAATAAATAAATAAAATAAATAAGATCAAATAAATAAAACTTTATTCTTTTGCGCACAGCTGAAAACAGCTTATTTAAAATATAAATATGCTATAGAAAATTACCAATTGGTTACGTGCACATATATTTCCTACACTCGTGTGGCACTTCGAATTTTGCCATTCCTAAAACTTTCCCACCAGAATCCTCCTTCACTCAAACCCTCCCATGTGAAAATTGGTTCTAATTGAAGTCTTGAGATTGTATATCTTAGAAAGTAATGAAGAAATCTTTTTGGTCTAATAACACAATGTAAAACGATTTTTGTCTTTGACAAGTAAGTATTATTTTCCAGCTCTTTTCTTTGCAAAACAATAGAAAAAAATAATCCATTATTCCCGTCCAACTTTGCTTTTGTGGCTTTTAGATTTTTATTTATTTTTTTTTTTGTCCCAAAACAGCTAAATTTCACCCTTTTTTTTTCCAGATGCTGTCACAGAGAACTTTCTTGCTCTTGTCTTGATGAGTTGACCACATATGTAGCAGAATGCATTTGGAGAATGAATGCAACCTCTTGATGCCATTTCACCTCTTGTGATATGTCTTCTCAGGCAGCCAAAGTAGAATTGATTGGTGGTCTGCAAGCTCCTACTATTATATTGTCAAGCAGTATTCTTGGATATTCTTAGTCTTTTTAGAATGTTTTCGAGAACGTTCTCAATCTTTTTAGACTA
>NC_087163.1:16539584-16547084 GCF_035594125.1 Scylla paramamosain
ATTCCACCCTGTCTAGAAGAGCAGTGGAACCCCCCCAGACATGTGAAGCATACTCCATACATGGACGGATAAGGCCCTTGTACAGAGTTAGCAGCTGGGGGGTGAGAAAAACTGGCGGAGACGTCGCAGAACACCTAACTTCATAGAAGCTGTTTTAGCTAGAGATGAGATGTGAAGTTTCCAGTTCAGATTATAAGTAAAGGACAGACCGAGGATGTTCAGTGTAGAAGAGGGGGACAGTTGAGTGTCATTGAGGAAGAGGGGATAGTTGTCTGGAAGATTGTGTCGAGTTGATAGATGGAGGAATTGAGTTTTTGAGGCATTGAACAATACCAAGTTTGCCCTGCCCCAATCAGAAATTTTAGAAAGATCAGAAGTCAGGCGTTCTGTGGCTTCCCTGCGTGATATGTTTACCTCCTGAAGGGTTGGACGTCTATGAAAAGACGTGGAAAAGTGCAGGGTGGTATCATCAGCATAGGAGTGGATAGGACAAGAAGTTTGGTTTAGAAGATCATTAATGAATAATAAGAAGAGAGTGGGTGACAGGACAGAACCCTGAGGAACACCACTGTTAATAGATTTAGGAGAAGAACAGTGACCGTCTACCACAGCAGCAAAAGAACGGTCAGAAAGGAAACTTGAGATGAAGTTACAGAGAGAAAGATAGAAACCGTAGGAGGGTAGTTTTGAAATCAAAGCTTTGTGCCAGACTCTATCAAAGGCTTTTGATATGTCCAAGGCAACAGCAAAAGTTTCACCAAAGTCTCTAAAAGAGGATGATCAAGACTCAGTAAGGAAAGCCAGAAGATCACCAGTAGAGCGGCCTTGACGGAACCCATACTGGCGATCAGATAGAAGGTTGTGAAGTGATAGATGTTTAAGAATCTTCCTGTTGAGGATAGATTCAAAAACTTTAGATAAGCAGGAAATTAAATCAATAGGACGGTAGTTTGAGGGATTAGAGCGGTCACCCTTTTTAGGAACAGGTTGAATGTAGGCAAACTTCCAGCAAGAAGGAAAGGTAGATGTTGACAGACAGAGCTGAAAGAGTTTGACTAGGCAAGGTGCAAGCACGGAGGCACAGTTTCGGAGAACAATAGGAGGGACCCCATCAGGTCCATAAGCCTTCCGAGGGTTTAGGCCAGCGAGGGCATGGAAAACATCATTACGAAGAATTTTAATACGTGGCATGAAGTAGTCAGAGGGTGAAGGAGAGGGAGGAACAAGCCCAGAATCGTCCAAGGTAGTGTTTTTAGCAAAGGTTTGAGCAAAGAGTTCAGCTTTAGAAATAGATGTGATAGCAGTGGTGCCATCTGGTTGAAGTAGAGGAGGGAAAGAAGAAGAAGCAAAGTTATTGGAGATATTTTTGGCTAGATGCCAGAAATCACGAGGGGAGTTAGATCTTGAAAGGTTTTGACATTTTCTGTTAATGAAGGAGTTTTTGGCTAGTTGGAGAACAGACTTGGCATGGTTCCGGGCAGAAATATAAAGTGCATGAGATTCTCGTGATGGAAGGCTTAAGTACCTTTTGTGGGCCACCTCTCTATCATGTATAGCACAAGAACAAGCTGTGTTAAACCAAGGTTTAGAAGGTTTAGGACGAGAAAAAAGAGTGAGGAATGTATGCCTCCATGCCAGACACTATCACCTCTGTTATGCGCTCAGCACACAAAGATGGGTCTCTCACACGGAAGCAGTAGTTATTCCAAGGAAAATCAGCAAAATACCTCCTCAGGCCCCCGCAACTAGCAGAGGCAAAACGCCACAGGCACCTTCGCTTAGGGGGATCCTGAGGAGGGATTGGAGTGATAGGACAAGATAAAGATATGAGATTGTGATCGGAGGAGCCCAAAGGAGAAGAAAGGGTGACAGCATAAGCAGAAGGATTAGAGGTCAGGAAAAGGTCAAGAATGTTGGGCGTATCTCCAAGACTGTCAGGAATACGAGTAGGGTGTTGCACCAATTGCTCTAGGTCATGGAGGATAGCAAAGTTGTAGGCTAGTTCACCAGGATGGTCAGTGAAGGGAGAGGAAAGCCAAAGCTGGTGGTGAACATTGAAGTCTCCAAGAATGGAGATCTCTGCAAAAGGGAAGAGGGTCAGAATGTGCTCCACTTTGGAAGTTAAGTAGTCAAAGAATTTCTTATAGTCAGAGGAGTTAGGAGAGAGGTATACAGCACAGATAAATTTAGTATGAGAATGACTCTGTAGTCGTAGCCAGATGGTGGAAAACTTGGAAGATTCAAGAGCGTGGGCACGAGAGCAGGTTAAGTCATTGCGCACATAAACGCAGCATCCAGTTTTGGATAAAAAATGAGGACATATATATATATATATATATATATATATATATATATATATATATATATATATATATATATATATATATATATATATATATATATATATATATATATATATATATATATATATATATATATATATATATATATATATATATATATATATATATGTATATATACAGATAGTAATAAGGCTAACGGAAAAGTGGCTGATCGCTGCAAAGAAGGAAATTGTGTAGGTCGACAGTGCCTTTCCCTCTTCCCATGTACACCTGATTCACAGCACTTGTATTAATTGTAGTAATAGGCTTAAGTAGTATGAGTAATTTTCAGTTTATTGTTTAATATATAATCTATTTTTTCGTAGTTATATCTATGATTCGTATGACTTTCATTTTAATCTTTTGCATATGTAAGAAAGATATTTTGCAAAAAAGAAAATGTTGTTGTTGTTGTTGTTGTTGTTGTTGTTGTTGTTGTTGTTGTTATTATTATTATTGTTATTATTATCGTAATTTTTATGTTCAGGTGAATGCATCTTGCATGTGAGTGGCCCTGCCTTGTCTAGCCCACCCTAGCCGGTAGTTGTTCACAAACTAATATCCCCGGGGCTACGTAGCCGATCATAATGAAACTCACGCTTTATGACTGCACAATCCTTGTTGTTTTACGTGAAATAGTTTCATCACTTCTGTCATGTGGATTCGATTGGTAACTTGCAAAATATAGAAGGGTGTCTTTCATTTGGTTTATTTATAACTATTAAGATGATTCTATCGAAACCTGGTGTGTCATGTAACACTGACTGTAAGCATTTGAAATTTCGATATGCATGTGCAAGCTCCTCATGGTAACTCATGAACTAATATGCTGATCAAATTCAAATTTTGTAACAAATAATACCTACGTGACAGAGCAGAAAAAAAATTAGATTTCTTCCGCATTTTTTTCTATTTTTCTTTCTTCTTTTTTTTTTTTTTTATGTAGGAAGAGCACTGGCCAAGGGCAACCGAATTATGACTAGAAAAGAGGCCTGTTGAGGTGCCGGTCAACGAACAGAGCCAACAGTGGTCGCCAAAAATAAAACGATAATTATTTTTTTTTTTAAATGTAGGAAGGACACTGGCCAAGGGCAACAAAAAATCAATAAAAAAAGATGCCCACTGAAATGCCAGTCCCATAAAAGGGCCAAAGCAGTGGTCAAAAATTGATGAATAAGTGTCTTGAAACCTCCCTCTTGAAGGAATTCAAGTCATAGGAAGGTGGAAATACAGAAGCAGGCAGGGAGTTTCAGAGTTTACCAGAGAAAGGGATGAATGATTGAGAATACTGGTTAACTCTTGCGTTAGAGAGGTGGACAGAATAGGGGTGAGAGAAAGAAGAAAGTCTTGTGCAGCGAGGCCGCGGGAGGAGGGGAGGCATGCAGTTAGCAACATCAGAAGAGCAGTTAGCATGAAAATAGCGGTAGAAGACAGCTAGTGATGCAACACTGCGGCGGTGAGAAAGAGGCTGAAGACAGTCAGTTAGAGGAGAGGAGTTGATGAGATGAAAAGCTTTTGATTCCACCCGGTCTAAAAGAGCAGTATGAGTGGAACCCCCCCAGACATGTGAACCATACTTCATACATGGACGGATAAGGCCCTTGTACAGAGTTAGCAGCTGGGGGGTGAGAAAAACTGGCGGAGACGTCTCAGAACACCTAATTTCATAGAAGATGTTTTAGCTAGAGATGAGATGTGAAGTTTCCAGTTCAGATTATAAGTAAAGGACAGAGCAAGGATGTTCAATGTAGAAGAGGGGTACAGTTGAGTGTCATTGAAGAAGAGGGGATAGTTGTCTGGAAGGCTGTGTCGAGTTGATAGATGGAGGAATTGAGTTTTTGAGGCATTGAACAATACCAAGTTTGCTCTGCCCCAATCAGAAATTTTAGAAAGATCAGAAGTCAAGCGTTCTGTGGCTTCCCTGCGTGAAATGTTTACCTCCTGAAGGGTTGGACGTCTATGAAAAGACGTGGAAAAATGCAAGGTGGTATTATCAGCTTAGGAGTGGATAGGACAAAAAGTTTGGTTTAGAAGATCATTAATGAATAATAAGAAGAGAGTGGGTGACAAGACAGAACCCTGAGGAACACCACTGTTAATAGATTTAGGAGAAGAACAGTGACCGTCTACCACAGCAGCATTAGAACGGTCAGAAAGGAAACTTGAGATGAAGTTACAGAGAGATGGAGAGAAGTGTCTTGAAACCTCCCTCTTGGAAGTTTTTAAGTCATAGGAAGGAGGAAATACAGAAGCAGGATGGGAGTTCCAGAGTTTAGTAGAGAAAGGGATGAATGAGAATACTGGTTAACTCTTGCGTGAGAGAAGTGGACAGAATAGGGATGAGAGAAAAATCTTTTTGCAGCGAGGCCGCGGGAGGAAGAGAGGCATGTAGTTAGCAATATCAGAAGAGCAGTTAGCATTAAAATACCGGTACAAGATAGCAGGATAAGCAACATTGCGGCGATGAGAGATAGGCTGAAGACAGTCAATTAGAGCAGAGGAGTTAATGAGACGAAAAGCTTTTAATTCCACCATGTATGAGTGGAACCCCCACCCCACACCACATTACAAGCGAAGCGTACTCCATACATGGACGGATAAGGCCCCTCTACAGAGTTAGCAGTAGGGGGTGGAGGATGAAAAAAACTGGCAGAAACGACTCAGAACATCTAGCTTAATACAAGCTGTTTTAGCTAGAGACGAGATGGGAAGTTTGCAGTTTAGATAAGTAAAGGACAAAGGACAGACCGAGGATGTTCAGTTTAGAAGAGGGGAACAGTTGAGTGACATTGAGGAAGAGAGGGTAGATGTCTCGAGGGGTGTATAGAGTTGAGAGATGGAGGAATTGAGTTTTTGAGGCATTGAACAATACTAAGTTTGCTCTGCCATAATCAGAAATTTTAGAGAGATCAGAAGTCAGGCGATCTGTGGCTTCTCTGCTTGAATTGTTTACTTCCTGAAGGGTTGGACGCCTATGAGAAGATGTGAAAAATTGCAGGATGGTATCATCAGTGTAGGAGTAGATAGGACAAGAAGTTTGGTCTATAAGATAATTCATGAATAATAAGAAGAGAGTGAGTGACAAGATGGAACCCTGAGTAACACCACTGTTAATAGATTTAGGAGGATATTGACCGTCTACCACAGTAGCAATAGAACGGTCAGGAAGGAAACTTGAGATGAAGTTCCAGGGAGAAGGATAGAAGCTGTAGGAAGGTAGTTTGGATATTAAAGCTTTGTGCCAGACTATCAAAGGCTTTTGATATATCGAAGACAGCAACAAAAGCTTCACCAAGATCCCTAAAAAAAGATGACCAAGACTCAATAAGGAAAGCCAAAAGATCACTAGTAGAGCGGCCTCGACGGAACCCATACTGGCGATCAGAAAGAAGATTGTGAAGGGATGAATATTTAAGAATCTTCCTGTTGAGGATAAATTAAAAACTTTAGAGAGGCAGAAAACTAAAGCAATAGGACGGTAGTTTGATGGGATTAGAACGACCACCCTTTATAGGAATAAGCTGAATGTAGGCAAACTTCCAGGAAGAAGGTAAGGTAGGTGTTGATAGACAGAGTTGGAAGAGCTTGACTAGGCAAGCTGCAAGCATGAAGGCACAGTTCCGGAGAGCAATAGGAGGGACCCCATCAGGTCGATAAACCTTCCGAGTGTTTAGGCCAGCGAGGGCATGGAAAATATCAATACGAAAAATCTAAATGGGTAGCATGAATTAGTGAAAGGATGGAGGAGAGGAACAGGGCTTGAATCATCCAATGTAGATTTTTCAACAAAGGTTTGAACCAGGAGTTCATCTTTAGAAATATGAGATGGCAGCGGTGCCATGAGATTGAAATAAAGTAGGGAAAGATGAAGAATCAAAGTTATTGAAGATGTTTTTGACTAGGTGCCAGAAATCATGAAAGGAGTAAGATCTTGAAAGATTTTTACAGTTTCTATTAATGAAGGAGTTTTGGTGAGCTGGAGAACAGACTTGCCATGATTCCGAGCAGATATATAAAGTGTATGAGATTCAGGTGATGAAAGGCTCAAGTACCTTTTGTGGGTACCTTTCTGTCTTGTATAACATGATAAAAGTTTATTTTAAGCCAAGATTTGGAAAGTTTAGATCGAGAGAAAGAGTGAGGAATGTAAGCCTCTGTTATGCTCTCAACATACAGAGACGGGTCTCTGGCATGGAAGCAGTAGTCATTCTCAGGAAAATCAGAATAATACTTCCTCAGGTCTTCCAAGTAAGCAGTGGTAGAACGCAAGAGGCACCTCTGCTTAGGGGAGATCCTGAGGAGGGATTTGAGCGATAGGACAAGATACAGTTATGAGGCTGTGATCGGATGAGCCCAACGGAGAAAATAGGGTGACAGCATTAGCTGGATTAAAGGTTAGGAAAAGATCAAGAATGTTGGGCGTAACTCGAAGACGGTCAGGGAAACGAGTAGAATGTTGCACCCGTTGCTCTAGCTCATGGAGGATAGATCAGGATGGTCAGTGAAGGGAGAGGAAAGCCATTGAACATTGAAGTCTCCGAGAATGGAGATCTTCATAAAAGAGAAGAAAATCAGAATATACTCCTCTTTAGAAATTAAGTAGTCTAAAAATTTCTTAAAGTCAGAGGAGTTAGATGAGATGTATACAGCACATGTAAATTTTGTTTGAGAATGATTCTGTAGTAGTAGCCTGATGGTGAAAAAATTCGGAAGATTCAAGAGCGTGCACACGAGCTCAGGTTAAGTCATTGCGCACATCTAGCTTTGAAATGAAAATGAGGATAAAGAAAGCAGGAAGGAGCAAAAAAGGGGCCACTGTCAGTTGCTTCAGATACCTGCGTTTCAGTGAAGGAAAGAAGAGGTTTAGTAGAGGAGAGGTGTTGTTTTACAGAGTGAAAATTAGATATAAGACCAGGAATGTCGCAGAAGTTAATGAAGAAAAATTGTGTAGGGCGTCAAGACAATTAGGGTTGATATCAGAAAAAGTCAGACCTGAGGACATTTATGGTCCTCTCCCCAGATGAGGACTCCAAGATTGGTGTAGGAGTCACCATATTCAATTTAGAATTTTGAGTGAAGGGTGTGTGTGTAATTAGGTGCATGTAGTTTTCCGTAAAGGAAGAGAGTTGTCTTGAGATCTTTAGAGAGTAGGCTGTGA
>NC_087163.1:16549584-16554584 GCF_035594125.1 Scylla paramamosain
CTCTCTCTCTCTCTCTCTCTCTCTCTCTCTCTCTCTCTCTCTCTCTCTCTCTCTCTCTCTCTCTCTCTCTCTCTCTCTCTCTCTCTCTTTTTTCCTTTATTTATACCAAGTATACCATATAACCAATAAGGAACATAATTATATACATACAGTTTTCGAGGATGTTTTACAGGTTAAAGGTAGTGCTTTATACTTCCAATCTTAAAACCTAACCCCATAAAAATATATACACGTCAAACTTAATTTCTAAACTACTTACATTAATGACAATCATACACTCAGTCATTGGTGACACTGTCACTGTTACTCACACCGCTAAGCCACGCGTTCACAGTCTCTTTGAACTTTTGAACCCCGGACATAGCAGCACTGAGGTTGTCCTTACACATGTCCGAGGCTAGGAACGCGTTCCACAACCGCACATACGTCTGTGTGTACTGACGCTGATGGTGGCTTGTGTTGGAGCATTGTACCAAGAGGGCTGTTGGCGCAGTGAGTGCTGCTCTTGTACGCGTCTGAGTGCGACGGTCTGGTTGGTGCAAAGGCCACAGATGTTCTGCACACTGCACCTGTACCTTACAGAAAGTGGTGAGGCCAGCCACATGACGTCAGTGCTGCAGGCTGTGCGGGCTGCCCCGCTGCCCAGGTTGGTCGTCTAGGATAATCCTCTCCACCCTGCGCTTCACTTTATCAAGCAACGTGAGGTGCGAGGAGGCCGCCCCTCCCTATGCGAGGCATGAGTAGTCCAGGGCAGAGCGGATCTGGGCCTTGTACAGCACCTCGCGTCCCTTGCTGTCGAGGAGCCACGAGATTCTCCTGAGGGAGGCCAGCTTGCCAGCTGCTGTTCTAGCCAGCTGCGTGATGTGGGACTGAAAAGTCAACTTACTGTCGTAAGTGATCCTCAGGATTTTCGGTTGCCTCTGTGGTGCCAGTATTGCCCCATTAAAGCTGAGGGAGAGTTCTCTTGTTGTCCTGGACACCACAAGCAGCTGTGTCTTCTGGGGAGGCAAAGGTGACTTGCCATCTATGCTCCCAGGCTTCAAAGCGGCGGAGGATAGCGTTGAGGCGAGACGACGTGGCTGCTTCCTCTCCTGGGGTGAAGGTCGTCGATATAGTCACGTCGTCCGCATACGCCTGGCACTTGGGATGAGGTTTACCAGATCATTGATGTAGATGTTACAGATCAGCGGCCCCACCATGCTGCCCTGTGGCTCTCGTGCCTCAGTTATCTGCGGGGACGACTGATGCCCGTTGTTCACTACCCGCATGTGCCGCTCCTGCAGGTAGTCGCGCAGCAGCTCCAGAAGGTCCCCGTGCACGCCGACCGCTCGTAGCCTCTCCAGAAGGCCAGCATGCCACACGCGGTCGAATGCACTGGCGATGTTCAACGCTAGAACTGCCGTGGGTGTGCCTTGGTCCAGGGCGTTGCTCCACTCGTTGACCAGCAGGAGGTTGAGGTCAGCAGCGGAACGTCCCTTCCTGAATCCAAATTGTTTGGTGCTCAGGAGGTGTTGGCTGTCCAGATGGGCAGTGAGGCGCTCCACGATGATGCCCTCAAGCACCTTGCCCACCACGGAGAACAGGATGACTGGACGGTAATTGGCTGCTTCAGACCGGCTGCCCTTCTTGTGCACTGGTACAACGTGGCTGTCCTTCCTCATTCTAGGCCACCTGTTTTGCTGCAGGACGGCCTCGAAGATCTGGGTGAGGGGGCGTGCCAACTCCTCACTACACCTACGGAGGATTCGTAGGCTCATCCCGTCAGGTCCCATCGCCTTGGACTCCTCAAGTGCAGAGAGAGCTGCCCGTACCTCTGCCTCGGTAGTGGAGACTGAGGTTAGCCTGATCTCAGCAAGTACGGGGAGGGAGGGAGCTGGTCTTGTGGGATCCGGGGCAGACATTTTTCCGGAGAAAATGCTTGGCCAGCAGGTCCACTTTATCCCGGGTTGAGGACGCCGTACTGCCGTCTTCTCTAAGGGAGGGGGGTCGGATAGTGGTGTCTTTGGCTTCTCCTTGACAGTCCCGTACTAGGCCCCACCACTGCTTAGACCCAACGTTTCCGCCCCTCAGCTTCCTCATTTTACTGTCTACCCACTGGTTCACTGCCCAGGCCTGAGTGTCTTCCATGCAGGCGGCTGCCTCCCTGTGGCGTTCTCTGGTGCGCTGTGTAGGGCGGCGCTTATAAGAACGCCACGCACGAAATTTTTCGTCTGAGGCGGCACGACACTCTGGCCCAAACCAGGGGAGGTCTGAGGTCTTCGTTTTGTACTGCTGATGTGGCACCCAGCGGTCCTGCTCTCTCAGCAGTGCCTCAGTGAACTGTTCCACCTGCAGGTCAACATCACCTTGTAAGAGTTCCTCCCAGTCCATCTGTGCCAGACAGCTCCGTAATCTCCTCCAGTCAGTCTTCTCCCACTGCCACAGGGTGCGGCTGATGCTCTCGTCACGGGGCCTTCTGAAGGTTATCCTGGAGAAGATAGCCTCGTGATCCGAGTTACCAATAGGGCCCAATGAAGAGCACTGCACGTCGTGGGAAGGGAGGTCTGTCACAACTGGGTCAAGGGAAGAGCCAGATCGATGGATGGGGAACCTGATGTGGTTCTGCAGGTTGAACACAACCAGCAGTGAGTCGAATGACCTCTGTATTCCTGGTGGGTTCAGGTCACCGAGGATGATAATGTTGTCGCACTGATGCTCCGTCATGAGGCGATCGAGGTTGTCCATGAGGAAGTCTATCAGTGCTGTGCCTTGTGAGGGAGGCCTGTAACAGCCCACGCACAGTATTCCTCGGCCTCGGTCCCCAACCAGCTTGTGGAAAATTACTTCTAGGCCGGCGGGGATGGCCCGAGGGGAAAGTGCCCAGTTAGCGCCTCTGAGGAGTGCAATTGTTTCCTGGCTTCCAAGTCTGACAGCCTCGATCAGTTCTTGATGCCTTCTGTCTGCCTGACGCTCCCGACAGGTTTCTTCTGTGTTGAAACGGCCTTGGCAGTACCCAGAATTGAGCCTCCTCCGGCGCTGCTCCTCAGAGGGTCCTTGCAGGCGGCGCTGGGAAGCCGTACCTTGTCGAGGCCTCCCTCTGTCCTCCCTTGTCGAGTCACCCTCCCGCGCAGACCGAGGAGGAGGCCTCCTTCGACTTTGGGCTTGAGAGGGTTGCCTGCGGTCCTGATCTCCAGTAGGATGTCTGTCCCCCTGTAGCATCTGTTGCCTGTTACTCTACCGATTAGAACTGGGAGGTGGTGCTGACACCGCGGGCGCAGTTTCAGGAGGGTGGGTTGTGGCCTCGCTGTCGAGGGTTGGCTGCTGGTGGGGGTGTAGTGAGTGGCGAGGAAGTGAGTGGAGGCGGGGTGGCAGGTATGATGGAGGGTGGCGGTGAGTCACTCTGCGCTCTGCCTTCCTCCCTTCCAGCGGCTGAAATTGCCGTCTATCACTACTGAGTTGCCTGATTCGCCTAGATATGTTCACTCCAGTTTTTATTTATCTCCTCCTGCGAGCTGTACAGGCAACAGATTTCCGTTCCAAACTGTCACTATCACTGTCTCTCAAAGCCAACAGTGTGTCCACTATTGAAAGTGCTTCGGTCAGAGCTCTTCGTTTTTCAGGCAACTCGTCAATAACTTTTATGTAGTCTTTGATCTTTTCTTTGCTGGAGGCAAGCTCACGCCTAAGCTTCACTACCTGTTCTCTCTCTCTCTCTCTCTCTCTCTCTCTCTCTCTCTCTCTCTCTCTCTCTCTCTCTCTCTCTCTCTCTCTCTCTCTCTCTCTCTCTCTCTCTCTCTCTCTCTCTCTCTCTCTCTCTCTCTCTCTCTCTCTCTCTCTTCGTATGTTTACTTTATTTTTATTTCTCTTCTCTCCCTTTTGAATATTTGCCTAAATCTGAGTCAGTTAAGTAGGGTTTGCATTCTCTGTTCCTTATGTCTTCTTTTGTGAGTGATGAAGGATGTTGTTGTTTCTTTGAAGAAGCCTGTATGTGTATGTGTGTGTGTGTGTGTGTGTTAAAAGCATGTGAGGTCATGTAAGGAGAGAGAGATGTGGTAGTTCCCTGAGTTTTTTTTTTTTTTTTTACAAATAATCAATGATTACCAGTTCAATCAATGATTAACAGTTAATGATTACCAACAAATTAATGAGAAATTTGTATGAAACCAACTTCGCATTTCTTGGATTTATTAGTGGTAGTACACACCAATTAATTATTGCGCACATACACAACAAACAAAATATCTTATAATCTACTCAACAACATTATACTGACGCTAAAACACCCTCATTCTGTCCAGTCCACTATCTCTGAATACCTAAAAAAAAAAAAAAAAAAAGATGTAAACTTCCAACCTCTGTTTAACAAGAAAGGTGATGATGGCCACCTCGCTCCCTGCTTTCATCTGGTAAGAGATCTGCGGGATTCTCTCCATTATCAGTTACCCAAGATTATAAATCCATTTTACTAAGACTTTTACCTCGAAAAGGTTGTTATTAGCATAATATTTATTTTACAACATATTTATACTATCTGCCGAGCCCTACAGTTGACCCTTACCCTATGGGCGGTCAATAGGCGATCATTTCTCTTTTATCCATTCATGCGTGAGAGACAGCTACAAGTAAGTTTAACCACAGTTTCCAAGGATCGCACGTCCACTGCCATCCTGGTGGTTAATGACTGTCTTCCTGCCCATGTAATCTAAATCTCCAATTTCTTCCTTCGTTTTATTTACTAATGCCTTTCCGTGGCTCCTCATCACTTGTATTCATATCATATTTGAAAACAAATGCTTGAGAATTTTTTTTCTTAAAAAAATTCTGCTTCTCTTCAGTACTAGTAGTAGTAGTAGTAGTAGTAGTAGTTGTAGTAGTAGTAGTAGTAGTAGTAGTAGTACTAGTAGTACTAGTAGTAGTAGTAGTAGTGGTGGTGGTGGTAGTACCAGCAGCAGTAGCAGTAGTGACACAAGGGCAGTGGGATGTTTTTTTTTTTTTATCACTGAGGAATAAACAAGATTTAT
>NC_087163.1:16562084-16634584 GCF_035594125.1 Scylla paramamosain
GCCGCCTTTACGTTCCCAGTTATAACTGACCAGTATATAATCAAGGAGCGACACTGCCACAGAAAAATCGCGATCATAACCAGGATTCGAACCTGAGACTTAATTTATTTTAGTCCGAGGTACTACTGCCTGAACTGATCTTTAAATTGCCAAGTATTTTTTCATCCATTAGAAAATGTCGAAATATCCATGGTTCATTCTCTCGTGACTTTAAAAAATATCTCCAACTATTTTCTCTTATGTTTCCCCTCTCTAATTCATCTAAATGGATCCGCTTTTTTTATCAATTTATTTTAATTAATTAATTAATTTATTTATTTTTACTCAGAGATTAAACTTAGAAATATGCTGACAAATCTACACTGGATGATTTTGTCCCTATTACCCTTCTAGCTCTACCCTTTGACTTTTTTAGCTTCTGTCGGGCATGGAAATTCTTTGAAATTATGTATTCTGTCATCTCTGACATCTGTCATTGGAAAGCAGAAGCTAGATGAAGTCTCTTCTCTCAATTTCCATATCTGTGCTCCCGTGCTCACTCCTTGCCTGGTGAAGTCTTGTTTTTGCCGGTCCACACCCACCATTTCTCGTTGCTGGAAGCGTGTCTACATTTAACATATTCTTAAGAAGAGCGAACACTGCATCACTAGAACTTTGGGGTTCATCCTTAAGACACTTCACAAACTACAGCGGACAACTTTGTTTTCTCTTTATTTTTGGTAATAGCTGTTTTTTTTTTCTATTCTTATGTAGGAAGGACACTGGCCAAGGGCAACAAAAATCTAATAAAAAAAAAATGCCCACTGAAATGCCAGTCCCATAAATGGTTCAAAGCAGTGGTCAAGAATTGATAAATAAGTGTCTTGAAACCTCCCTCTTGAAGGAATTCAAGTCATAGGAAGGTGGAAATACAGAAGCAGGCAGGGAGTTCCAGAGTTTACTAGAGAAAGGGATGAATGATTGAGAATACTGGTTAACTCTTGCGTTAGAGAGATGGACAGAAAAGGGGTGAGAGAAAGAAGAAAGTCTTGTGCAGCGAGGCCACGGAAGGAGGGGAGGCATGCAGTTAGCAAGATCAGAAGAGCAGTTAGCCTGAAAATAGCGGTAGAAGACAGCTAGATATGCAACATTGCGGCGGTGAGAGAGAGGCTGAAGACAGTCAGTTAGAGGAGAGGAGTTGATGAGACGAAAAGCTTTTCATTCCACGCTGTCTAGAAGAGCAGTATGAGTGGAACCTCCCAGACATGTGGAGCATACTCCATACAGGGACGGATAAGGCCCTTGTACAGAGTTAGCAGCTGGAGGGGGGGTGAGAAAAACTGGCGGAGACGTCTCAGAACACCTAACTTCATAGAAGCTGTTTTAGCTAGAGATGAGATGTGAAGTTTCCAGTTCAGATTATAAGTAAAGAACAGATCGAGGATGTTCAGTGTAGAAGAGGGGGACAGTTGAGTGTCATTGAAGAAGAGGGGATAGTTGTCTGGAAGGTTGTGTCGAGTTGATAGATGAAGGAATTGAGTTTTTGTGACATTGAACAATACCAAGTTTGCTCTCCCCAATCAGAAATTTTAGAAAGATCAGAAGTCAAGCGTTCTGTGGCTTCCCTGCGTGATATGTTTACCTCCTGAAGGGTTGGACGTCTATGAAAAGACGTGGAAAAGTGCAGGGTGGTATCATCTTGCTTTAGAAAATCACTAATGAATAATAAGAAAAGAGTGGGTGACAGGACAGAACCTTGAGGAACACCACTGTTAATAAATTTAGGAGAAGAACAGTGACCGTCTACCACAGCAGCAATAGAACGGTCAGAAAGGAAACTTGAGATGAAGTTACAGAGAGAAGGATAGAAACCATAGGAGGGTAGTTTGGAAATCAAAGCTTTGTGCCAGACTCTATCAAAAGCTTTTGATATGTCCAAGGCAAGAGCAAAAGTTTCACCAAAATCTCTAAAAGAGGATGACCAAGAGAAGGCTTTTTAATCCTTTGTTTTCACCCCTGATCGATCATCAAAAGTTGATAAAAAACAGAACTTGCTTTAATTCAAATGAATGTAAGACGAAAACGTGCGAAAAAAGACGTGGACTTTAAAGAGTTATGCAGATGTGGGTGGACAAATCAAATTCAAACTGCTGAAACCTCGTATTAATAAAAGATCATGAAAAAAAGTTGACTGGGTGCAATTTACGACTGACCAACACACACACACACACACACACACACACACACACACACACACACACACACACACACACTAATTTCGCAGCTCAGGAGATGAACGATCACTTTGCCGCTATCTGTCAGACCTTTTCTCCCCTCCACACCACTCCGCTTCCTGCCTATCTTCCCGCTCCCTCCCCTTCCCCATTGTCCAGGCGATGGATGTTTTTAAGAGAATACTCAAATTCAAACCAAGATCCAACACACCCACTGACCTTCCTATAAAAATTTACAAGGAGTTTGCTGTAGAGCTAAAAACACCGCTGTGCTCCATAATAAACGCCTCTCTCTCCCAACACTCTAGCCCCGCGGACTGGAAGACATCTTACGTCACCCCCATCCCCAAAACTTCCAGTCCACAGTCACTCAATGACCTCAGGCCAGTCTCTATCACCTCCATTCCGAGTCTTATTTGTGAAGATTTTGTGTATGACTGGGCATACACCAAAATTTGTAATACCGTGGATATCAGACAGTTTGGAAATATTAAAGCCACCTCCACCTCCCATTACCTGACCAGCTTCCTTGAATTCATCCACAGCCACCTGGACAAGCGGAACACCTCTCTAGGTGTTGCTTTTGTGGACTTCAAAAAAAGCCTTTGATCTTGTTGATCACACTGTTGTCATCAGCAAGGCAATAAGTCTGGGTCTCTCTCCTAACCTGGTAGCGTGGCTAGCCGACTTCCTCACAGGGAAGCGTCAGGCCGTTCGCTATCAGGGCTCTGTCTCTAATTTCCAACAGCTGACATGTAGGATCCCCCAGGGGACCTAGATGGGTCCACTTTGCTTCCTCCTCCTCATTAATGACGCCCTTACTGACACCCCCCATCGCTGGAAGTATGTGGACGACTGCACGTGGGCGTCCCAGTTTCCAACAAGAACCCGGGCTACTCGCCACTGCAAGCAATTCTGGAGCGACTGCAGACGTGGACGGAGGAGAGCAGGATGACCATCAACCACAGCAAAACTGTGGTGATGCATTTCTGTACCTCCTTTGTACCAGTGTCCCCTCCCCAGATCACAGTGGGCTCTCACCTCCTCCAGGTGGTCCAAGGTGCCAAGCTTCTCGGAGTCACGGTGGACGACCAGCTGACCTGGAAGCAGCATGTCGCCAGCACCGTAAGATCCACTACCTACAGGCTGTACGTGCTGCGCACACTCGCTGGGGACGCCAACAGACGAGTTAAGGGGGGTGTACCTCACCTTCATCCTCCCCAAACTCATATATGCCTCCCCAGCGTGGTCCTCCTCCCTCACACACACTCAACAACTACAGCTGGAGAGTGTGCAGAAAAGGGTGTGCAGGGTCATCCTTGGCCTTGCCTACACCACCTATGATGAAGCACTGACCACCCTGAGTCTGTCCAGACTATCCACCAGGCACCGAGAGGCTCTGGAAAAGTTTGGAAGAGGACTGCTGCATCATCCACGTCTCAGACACATGCTGCCGCCTGACGCGCCTCGCCCGGTCCGTGCCACCAGACACCACAACAAGATAACGCCCCTTAAGGCGCCGCGCACGAACCGGTACAGACTCAGCGCGATTCCCACCATGGTGCGAGCCATTAATCAATACTATTTCCCTTCTAGATTAAACTTAACTTTAGGATAAATGTTAAGTATTTCCCCACCCCTCTGTAAATTTCCAGTTTCTTAACTGCCTAAAGAATAAACCGTTTATTATTATTGTTATTATCATTATTATCATTACGCACACACACACACACACACACACACACACACCGCGTAGAGTAGTGGTTGGCACGCTCGGCTCACAATCGAGAAGGCCCGGTTTCAAGTCCTGGGCGCGGCGAGGCAAATCAGAGAGCCTTTTAATGTGTAGCAAGTAGTTACAGGGTGTAACACGAGGGGTTGTAACCTTGCTGTCTCCTGTCCCGGTGTGTGGTGTGTGAGACCATGAATGGTCTGTCTCAGTCTTACCCGAAGATCGGTCAATACGAGCTCTGAGCTCTTTCCATAATGGAGCCACTGGCTTGGCGACCAGCAGACGACCGTAGGTGAATGAATGAATGACACACACGTACACCGCGTAGTGTAGTAGTTGTGTTAACTACTACACTACTTGGTCACTACACTACGCTCGGCTCACAACCAAGAAGGCCCGGTTAGAGTCCTGGGCACGGCGAGGCAAAAGGGCGAGCTTCTTAACTTGTAGCCCTCGTTCACTAACAGTAAATAAATACGGAATGGAATCCTAAGGGGTTGTGACCTCGCTGCCCAGAGCGTGACATGTGAGTGGTCTCAATCCTAGCCAAAGATCGGTCAGTACGAGCTCTGAGCTCTTTCCGAATATAGGGAAACGGCTGGCTGGCTGACCAGCAGACGATCATAGGTGAACATGGACTACCAGTAGAGAGACTGAACATTCAATTAAATTAAACTAAAAATTTATACTAATAACTACATGATAACAACTTAGTGATCAGGCAGAGAAAGAGAGAGAGAGAGAGAGAGAGAGAGAGAGAGAGAGAGAGAGAGAGAGAGAGAGAGAGAGAATTGCGAATTTTGTGGAGCTTGGCGTAAGGTGCGTGACAAGCGTTATGGAAGTCGGACACCTTGGACAAGTGTTATGGAAGTCGGACACCTTGGACAAGCGTTGAAGGAGAATGGAAGGAACCACTGACTGAAAGGCGTTACTGTCTATATATATATATATATATATATATATATATATATATATATATATATATATATATATATATATATATATATATATATATATATATATATATATATATATATATATATATATATATATATATAGACAGTAACGCCTTTCAGTCAGTGGTTCCTTCCATTCTCCTTCAACGCTTGTCCAAGGTGTCCGACTTCCATAACGCTTGTCACGCACCTTACGCCAAGCTCCACAAAATTCGCAATTCTCTCTCTCTCTCTCTCTCTCTCTCTCTCTCTCTCTCTCTCTCTCTCTCTCTCTCTCTCTCTCTCTCTCTCTCTCTATATATATATATATATATATATATATATATATATATATATATATATATATATATATATATATATATATATATATATATATATATATATATATATATATATATATATATATATATATATATATATATATATATATATATATATATATATATATATATATATATATATATATATATATGAGGCAACTGACAGTAGCCCCTTTTCTCTTCCCTCCTACTTTCTGTATCCTCATTTTCGATCCAAAGCTGGATGTTGCGTTTTTGTGCGCAATGACTTAACCTTCTCTCGTGCCCACACTCTTGAATCTTCCGAGTTTTCCACCATGTGGCTACGACTCCAGACTCACTCTCAAACTAATTAAAATTTATCTGTGATGTATACCTCTCACCTAACTCCTCTGACTATAAGAAATTCTTTGACTACTTAACTTCCAAATTGAAGCACATTCTGACTCTCTTCCCTTTTGCAGAGATCTCCATTCTTGGAGACTTCAATGTTCACCACCAACTTTGGCTTTCCTCTCCCTTCACTGACCATCCTGGTGAACTAGCCCTCAACTTTGCTATCCTCCACGACCTAGAGCAATTGGTGCAACACCATACTCGTATTCCAGACCGTCTTGGAGATACGCTCAACATTCTTGACCTTTTACTAACTTTTAATCTTTCTGCTTATGCTGTCACCCTTTCTTCTCCGTTGGGCTCCTCCGATCACAATATCATCTCTGTATCTTGACCTATCGCTCCAATCCCTACTCAGGATCCCCCTAAGCGAAGGTGCCTCTGGCGTTTTGCCTCTGCTAGTTGGGGGGGACCTGAGGAGGTATTTTGCTGATTTTGCTTGGAATGACTACTGTTTCCGTGTCAGAGACCCGTCTTTTTGTGCTGAGCGCATAACAGAGGTGATAATGTCTGCCATGGATGCGTACATTCCTCACTCTTTTTCTCGACCTAAACCTTCAAAACCTTGGTTTAAGACAGCTTGTTCTCGTGCTATACATGATAGAGAGGTGGCCCACAAAAGGTACTTAAGCCTTCAAGCACCAGAATCTCATGCATTTTATATTTCTGCGTGGAACCATGCCAATTATGTTCTCCAACTAGCCAAAAACTCCTTCATTAACAGAAAGAGTCAAAACCTTTCAAGATCTAACTTCCCTCTTGACTTCTGACATCTAGCCAAAAATATCTCCAATAACTTTGCTTCTTCTTTTTTCCCTCCTTTACTTCAACCAGATGGC
Organism: Scylla paramamosain; assembly: GCF_035594125.1. Lineage (NCBI taxonomy): Eukaryota > Metazoa > Arthropoda > Malacostraca > Decapoda > Portunidae > Scylla > Scylla paramamosain. The sequence goes on from NC_087163.1 coordinate 16,568,520, forward strand.
ACCACTGCTATCATATCTATTTCTAAAGCTGAACTTTTCGCTCTAACCTTTGCAAAAAACTCTACCTTAGACGATTCTGGTCTTGTTCCTCCCTCTCCTCCACCCTCTGACTACTTCATGCTACCTATTAAAATTCTTCGCAATGATGTTTTCCATGCCCTCGTTGGCCTAAACCCTCGGAAGGCTTATGGACCTGATGGGGTCCCTCCTATTGTTCTCCGAAACTATGCCTCCGTGCTTGCACCTTGCCTAGTCAAACTTTTTCATCTCTGTCTGTCAACATCTACCTTTCCTTCTTCCTGGAAGTTTGCCTACATTCAGCCTGTTCCTAAAAAGGGTGACCGTTCCAATCCTTCAAACTACCGTCCTATTGCTTTAATTTCCTGCCTATCTAAGGTTTTGAATCTATTCTCAACATGAAGATTCTTAAACATCTATCACTTCACAACCTTCTATCTGATCGCCAGTATGGGTTCCGTCAAGGCCGCTCTACTGGTGATCTTCTGGCTTTCCTTATTGAGTCTTGGTCATCCTCTTTTAGAAATTTTGATGAAACTTTTGCTGTTGCCTTGGACATATCAAAATCCTTTCATAGAGTTTGCCACAAAGCTTTGATTTCCAAACTATCCTCCTACAACTTCTATCCTTCTCTCTGTAACTTCATCTCAAGTTTCCTTTCTGACCGTTCTATTGCTGATGTGGTAGACGGTCACTGTTCTCCTAAATCTATTAGCAGTGGTGTTCCTCATTGTTATGTCCTGTCACCCACTTTCTTCTTATTATTCATTAATGATCTTCTGAACCAAACTTCTTGTCCTTTTCACTCCTACGGTGATGATACCACCCTGCACTTTTCCACGTCTTTTCATAGACGTCCAACCCTTCAGGAAGTAAACTTTTCATGCAGGGAAGCGACAGAACGCTTGACTTCTGATCTTTCTAAAATTTCTGATTGGGGCTGAGCAAACTTGGTATTGTTCAATGCCTCAAAAACTCAATTCCTCCATCTATCAGCTCGACACAACCTTTCAGACAACTATCCCCTCTTTTTCAATGACACTCAACTGTCCCCCTCTTCTACACTGAACATCCTCGGTCTGTCCTTTACTGATAATCTGAACTGGAAACATTTTAAACATTTTAAACAGGCTAAAAGTACTTTTGGTGACCAGTTTTACTGTTACTGCTAAAAGTTCCTTAAAAGTGATACCTTATCAGTTTTAAAACCTAAAAGACTTTTGACGGCTAGAAGTATTGAAGGGTACTCCTAAGCGCCTAAAATTACTGTAGGCGGCAGGATGACAGCCCAACACCACAACTTTTGGCAAAGGAGGGGCGTCCTACGACAGCATAGTGATGCTCAGCTGATTGAGAGAGTTCTGCTTGGCCTTGGTGTATGTGATACAACTTGGCTGTATGTGAAAAAAAAAAAAAACGTGAGGAATGGACTAGAGAGTCGCAGTTTAAGGAATAAGATTAGAAAAAAATCCATAACTTCGGTACAGGGCAGCCATCAGCCAGAACCCTTCAGACTCACGCACTACATGGCATGTTCAGATTTATTCTGTCACGATCCCTGTTATCCTGTTATCCAAGAATTCCTGTTATCCTGTTCCAAGAAAGTGGGCGGTAAACTGATCCCAGAAAGTTTTAAAGGTCTGGATTTTTAGAGGCCTAGAATACTTACCCGACCTATTTGAAATCACCAGCTATTAAACCATCTCACAAAACCCATACCTTGGCACAACACGCCGGGAATCACCTCAGTACGAGATCAATGTTGGGTAGGAAACACAATTATTCTATATAATAACAAGATGTATTAATAATGTTAACTTGCAAATAACTTGAGGTAGTACACATTAAAGGAAATTATGGAAAAAAATTCTACTTTAGACCAACACAGCATAATTCCCTCACACAGTAGTACAATAGATTCAGGCTCTTATTTCGCCTTCCTTGTTGCTCAAACACTTAAACACTTAAACACTTAAACACTTTATTATGTTTGTCTGTAGTACATATATAAGCTTAAGGTACAATTAATTGAAAGACAAACAGCCCGTTATGAAGCACAAGCTTTTTGGGCACACTTAATATCTACTTAATACTGAAATGTAAAACAACACTAAACTAAAAATCTAATTGAAGAAAATGTAAAAAAAAAAATATATATAAATAAATAAATAGCAATAACAAAAGATTTAGGGATAAATGGCTTTGCAAGAACAGGAAGGAAAGGAGAAAAATCATAATTATACATGAGAAATAGAGAAAATTGAAGTGGAATCTGATTATAAACAAGCAAATATTTGTTTTGAGAATAATTAAACAAACAGAAATAAATATGTATATATACTAGAGGATATAAACTATTTTAGTTACAGAGGATATGAACTATTTGGTTACAATACCAAGAAACAAAATAATAGATATTGATAAAAATTGATTGAAGTACAAGATGTGTCAGTATTGAGACAATAAATATTCTTTTAGTTTTCTCTTAAAGATATTTATGCTTAATGAATTTTTTATATGTGACAAGGTGCTATTCCATATTTTGGGACCTTTATACATTAGAGAGTGTTGGTAGAGAGTTAAGGTATGATGGGGAATCTGTAGAGAATGCCTGTAGCGTGTGGAGTGGTTATGAGTTAGGGTCAGGGTGTTGTTGTTGTTGGAATTTATCAATTTGAACATGTATGATGCAATAGAGAAGTTTGATAAGTCAGAGAGTTGAAGGATTTTCATAGATTTAAAGAGTGGAGGTGTGTGTTGGAGGAAGTCACTATTAGTCATGATTCTAATAATTTTCTTGTGGAGGATGTTTAGATTTTGTAGATGACATGGGTAGGTAGTGGACCAAATTGGATTACAGTAGGTTAAGTGTGGGTATATATGGGCATAATACATGATTTTCATAATTTCCACTGGAACAAAGTTTTTTATTTTCAGCAATAGAGCTATTGATCTAGATAATTTTAGGCAAAGGTTTGATATGTGATATTTAAAGGTAAGATTATTGTCAAATGTGACTCCAAGAAATTTTGTCTTAGAAACTTGCGTGATATCTTTATCTAATATGGTAAGTCTAGGTAAGGGTTGGTATTTGGTGGTGGTATTTGTAAATAACATGTAGAAAGTTTTAGCTGTGTTAATTGTTAGGCGATTTGCAAGACACCATTCAGAAAAGGCAGATAATTCTAGGTTGGCTCTGTAGATTAGGTCAGTGGGATTATCACCAATCATGTACAAGGTGGAGTCATCAGCAAACTGTATAGTGTTGAAAGCAGTGGAGGCATTGCTGATATCGTTGATATATATCAGGAAAAGAATAGGGCCTAAGATGCTACCTTGTGGCACACCAAGATGTATAGGTTTGATGGTTGATTTAGAGTTACTGTAGGATGTAAAATGAGATCGGCCAGTTAAATATGATTTGAACCAATTTTCCACACAACCGCGAATACCATAGTGACGTAATTTGTCTATTAGAATGTTTGGGTCAACTGTGTCAAAAGCTTTGCTGAAATCAATGAAAATGGATATTATAGACTTATGTTTATTCAAGGCATCGTGTAGGTCAGAGGTAAACACATTTATAGCGTCAAAAGTATTTAGTCCGGGGCGGAAACCAAATTGCCTATTATTTAAGAGTTTTTGTGAATTGAGGTAGTTCATGAGGAAGTTCTTCATAATGATTTCAAATATTTTAGAGAACACTGGTAAAATAGAGATTGGTCGGTAGTTTGAGATATTAGTTTTACTTCCCGATTTATGGATAGGGATAATTTTTGCCAGCTTGAATCTATTAGGGAAAACTCCATCTTTTATTGAATCATTGAATAATTTTGAGAGTGGCTCTGCTAGAAGATTTTTGTTCTCTTTGATTATTTTCACAGGTATTTCATCCGTAGGGCATTTTTTTATTTTTTAAGGCAGAAATAGCTTTTACTATGTCATTTCCTGTCACTATGGGAATATTCATGGAATTTAGGAAATTACCTCTGAGATAAGAAATGTGTGAGTTTTGAGCTCTAGGAAGCTGGGAGCTAAGTTGAGGTGCAATTTGTGAAAAATAGGTGTTGAATGCATTTGAAATTTCATGTGGAGTGTGCAGGACTGTGTCATTATAGTGTAGTGTGTGGGAGACCGTCTTGTTATTATTATTAATGTTTTCTATTTCGGTAATTAGTTCCCAAACTTTTTTTGTGTTAAGTCTAAAATTTGCAAACCTTTGTAGGTAATATTCAGATTTTTTGCGTTTTATTAAGTTATTTAGATAATTTCTGTAATGTTTGTAGTGGTCCATTGTAATTGACCCTAGTTTGTATAGTTTGTACAGCTGATATTTATGTTTTGTTGAATTTATTAACCCCTGTGTTAACCAAGGCTTACTCAGTCTTTTGGATGTGATAGTTTTGGTTATTTTGGGGAAGCAGGAATAGTATATTTTATATAATTTATCCAGAAATATGTCGCAGTTTGTGTTTGTGTCACTGCTAGTGAGGTAGAGATTCCAGTCTGTATTTGATAGGGTCTGTGTGAATTTCAACCGATTTACTCTATTTTGTAGCCTAAAATCAACTTTGTGGTGAATATTGCACACTTTATCAGAGACTGGAATATTGATAAACACTGGAAGGTGGTCACTGATAGGAAAGTGGAAAATTCCAGAAGAGACTGGTTCATTGAAGTTTGTCCAGACGTGATCCAATAAAGATGGGGCTGCAGTTGTATTTATGTCTGAAAATCTTGTTGGTCGAGATATATGTGGGAAGTAATTGTTTGATTGCATAGTTGTAATGAAAGAGTTAGTAGGAGGGTGTGACACATGTTCAAGAAGGTTTATATTGAAGTTACCTATGAGTATATTCCTGTTGTTTGTGAAAAAGTTATTTGAAAGAAGATTATCAATATATGCATTGAATTCATTTACTTTAGCATGTTTACTATTTGGTCTGTAAATACAAGAAACAGAGTAGGAGGTAGTAGGTAGAATAATTTTCACACTACATAGTTCAGCATTTTCATCACACATGCAAAAATCCTTAATAATTTCACTTTGTAGGTCAATATTTACATAAATTGCAACACCCCCACCTGGAGAGTATAAAGGCCTGTGAACATGATATGACTTATAGCCATCAATTTCGTGAAGGTGAACATTATTTGCATTGAGCCAGGTTTCACTTATACATAAGATATCAGGGAGTTTGGGAAGAGATTTGATAAAAGAGATTACTTGGTCATAATTTTTGTTTAGTGAGCGGGCATTTATATGGAGAATATTGATATAGGCAGCGCTACTTCTTGGTATAACATTCATGTATGAGGTAAGGTCATGATAATTACAGATATCATCTAACTCAAGAGATAAGTACATGGAATTTATTATTTCTATGCCGATGCTATCAGATTCATTGTTGTCTTCTAAGTCGTTGAAAAGTGTATTGAGGAGATTCTCACTAGTAAAGTTCATGATATAGAAAGGGGAATTTAAGAAAGGCTAGTAGAAAAGGGGGCAAGTATGGGTAGCAGAGAGGGAGGAGGGAGTGGAAGGGATTTGGAAAAGTTTAAGGGAGAGGAAAGGAAGGATATGATAAGTAGAGATAGAGAAGAATAATCAAAGAATAAGGAAATACATAATAAAAAATTAAAATAAAAATTAAATAAAAAGAAATTGGAAGGCTTACCAGGTATGTCATAAGAAGGGTGGAAGGTAGATTGCAAAATGTTTGCAGAATTTGGTGATCAAAAGGATTAAGTTGATAAAACTATAAATGTTCAAGATATTGGCAAAGTAAAGATGATAGAATAAAGCTTCATACCCAAGATATTGGCAAAGTAATAGATAAATAGGCAAAGTAGTAGATGATAAAAGAAAGTTCCATATGATGAAATCTAGAAAAAATTAAGATGAATAATAATAAGTTGGAGACATGCATAGGATATGACATATAAAATATATACACAGGAAAGGATAATGAATACATTATATATATAAATTAAATAGACATAAAGATATCTAGAATGTTTGGCAGGAAATATTGCATCATGTTGAGTTGAGAGCACATTTAAGACTGGGTCAGAACAGGATATTTATCTAGGAAAATGTTCAAAGACTGTTCAGTGGTTATCATGTGTTTTTGACTAGATGTTTTTAATTTAACAAAGATCTTTCCATCCCTTGTGTAGCACTGTTGGAAAAGCTCCTTGTTTTTTTTCCTGATACCCCAAACTGTATTAAAGATATTGCGTCGTTTTGGAGTGAGACTTTCATTAATATAGAGGCTAGGTTTAACTTTTACACAGGCATCCATTATTTCTGCCTTCTTTGATCTATTTAGCAGCTTTACAATAATTGGTCTCTCTTTGTTTTGACTTTTTGAACCTAACCTGTGAGCAACATTGATGTCAGCATGACTTAAATTGATGTGCAGATTATCTTTAACTGAATTCACTACAAGGTCAGTTGAGTTTTCATGGTTTTGTTCTCTGGGCAATGCAGGACCACTAATTATTATAGCATCTCTTCTTTCATATTGTTCTACATCATCTAGTTGATTTTCAAGTTTACTGACTGTATCCTCAAGTGAGGTCACTTTGTCCTGAAACTTTTCAATTTTTTCGTCTTTTTCCTTGGAAAGAATAGACAGAGCTTTCACTATTGTGTTCACTATCACTTTACCTTCTTCGGACAGACGAGCAATGTCACTGGAGATGAAGTCAAGGATGTTTGTTGTGGGTGCTTGTCCCATGGCTTGAGTTGGTGTCTTGACCATCTCGGCTATGGCTGTCCCCTGCTTCTGTCCAACTGGAGTAGATACTACAGCTGCTACGTCAGACCCTGCCGCACTCCTTGTTTGCACCATTTAGCTTGCGAGAATCCAAGTAGTAGACTACGTGCAGGTATAATGGAGTAAACAGGTACAGGGGCGAATCTGCGACGAGCCGGGGTTTGTTTACGTTTGGCAAATATTGTTGGAACAGTCCAGCGGCGGAGGCAGGGGACTTGTTTTGCTGGCTTATTCTTCCTTCACATCCTTCTATGTACTGGTTCTTGTATGGATCTTATGGCGGAGACATACCCGGAGCAGCCCTTAATGGTTCTTGGATAATAAGCGGGTGTAGCAAGCAGAAAAAATGTGGAAAGTGAGGAGCTCCAAGGCACACGTGTTTCCACGTGTGTTCAACCCTTAAACTGTTGGTTTAACAAAGGTTATACACATCAACATATGACATTCCCGTTACTTCACAAAAGCACTAAAACCCTTTTACTCCTTTGTAGGCCGCTGAAATTTTTTCCCCAGCTTCAGGAATTTTCCTAGACGCCGTCACTGCGTAACTAAATAAAAATTCCCGTATTTTACCTCCTCAAACTTCACAAGACATCACCACTGTCACCATAGATCTATTAAAAGTGGTATTCCTCAGGGTTCTGTCCTGTCACCCACTTTTTTCTTATTATTTATCAATGACCTTCTTAACTAAATTTCTTGTCCTATCCACTCCTACGCTGATGATACCACCCTGCACTTTTCCACGCCTTTTCATAGACGTCCAATACTTCAGGTAGTAAACATTTCACGCAGGGAAGCCACAGAACGCTTGACCTCTGATCTTTCTAAAATTTCTGATTGGCGCAGAGCAAACTTGGTATTGTTTAATGCCTCAAAAACTCAATTCCTCCATCTATCAACTCGACACAACCTTCCAGACAACTATCCCCTCTTCTTCAGTGAAACTTAACTGTCCCCCTCTTATACACTGAACATCCTCGGTCTGTCCTTTCCATATAATCTGAACTGGAAACTTCACATCTCTTCTCTTGCCAAAACAGCTTCTATGAAGTCAGACATTCTCAGTGGGCTTTATTTATTTATTTTTTTTATTAAATTTTTGTTACCTTGGCCGGTATCCCTGGTACATAAAAAAAAAGACACCAATAACACCACAACACCACCACAACCTCAACCACAAAATGGCCGCCTCTTTGCCCCGACGCTGCCTCTCAGCGTTACGTCACCGACACATTTCACCAACCAAATTTCAGCGAACAAGAGCTCTTGGTACTGCAAAAGACTCACCAACCTGATCCTGGATATCAGGGTTATACCATCACATCGTCAATACCTCCACACACTCACTCAATCACCAGAACGCCACCCAAATTTATCCCGTGAGAGCGGCCTCCTTGCGCTCTGAAATTCTGCTGTTTCAGATACGAAAGCCAGACAATATTGACTCTCGCCTCAACACATTCCACCTGAAATACATTATTTTCCCTTACATATTCATACATATAAATAAGTTAAATTATGAAAAGAATATTACTACATGATATAAAATGAGTAAATAAGCCTCATACTAGCTTATAACTAAGAATAGAGATATATTTAGAAGGAAAACGGAACACGGGGGACGCTAAGAAAAACGTGTTCCTTTTCAGGGTAAACGCGGCCAATAACATAACAATCTCTCTCTCTCTCTCTCTCTCTCTCTCTCTCTCTCTCTCTCTCTCTCTCTCTCTCTCTCTGACGGATATTATGATGAGACAAACACGTTATGTAAGCTGCCGGATTTTCCATTCTCACACGTATAAGAATTACTGCATCCAGAGATTAGGAGGCAGAATATGTAAATAAGGCATGAAATAAAACTAACTGTGAAATGCAATTCCACGCTGAAATCCATTTTAAATTGTGTTTGTGTGTGTGTGTGTGTGTGTGTGTGTGTGTGTGTATCAAACTAACTTAACCCGTCACCACACGGTTCAATTAATTAGCAATTAACTTATCTTTCTGCATTAAACTTAATAACCTCACCCATACACCCTACAGTCCCTTGCTAACAGTAAGTACAGTTTAAGAAATCCTTTTAAATTCAACCCAGCTTGACTAATCAAGTCATCTCACAACTGCTTGTTGGGAGTAAGTGGTATTTAATGAAGCTAATTGCATTTAGTCTAACTCAATCATCCCCATAGCTGCTCGCAGAGATAAGCAGAATTTTGAAGATCATTTTGCACTAAGCAGAAACTAGTATGTCATCCAGTTAGCCTGACAGAGCTTCCTCTCTCTTTCCTTGGCTTGGGCAAGTTTCTCCCTCCATCGTTGTTGACATTCCCGGGACGGGTTTGAGTCTGAACTCGACTCATGTATATAATGAGACTCATAAAATAGGTAAATACTCGTTATATATATATATATATATATATATATATATATATATATATATATATATATATATATATATATATATATATATATATATATATATATATATATATATATATATATATATAGTATAAATTAACATAAGATACTTCTATGTATTGTTTTGACATTCTAGTGGAAAAAAACATAATGGTTTGGATCTTTCTTAAGCGCCAAACATAACACATACAGCGAGTTTAGATTTTACTTTTACTCCTAGCTAAAAAGTGACTCAAGAAAATTTTCAGTTTCTTGTATACACATATACTTTTAGCTGGGAGTAATTTTAAAAGTCTTTTAGGGATTTTTATGTATACGGGAACAGGTAGCCAGCAGCCAGGTCCGGTGTCATGTCAGGTTGTCAGCTTACGCTGCATGGGGCTTCATCCGAACCGGAACATCGCTGAGCCACACCTAGGCATAGCCTCATGGCTGCAAAGGTCGACCGAAGGGGACTTACAGGTCACAAGCATTAGAAATAAAGTGAATCTATATGTGTGTGCGTACTGACTGACCAAAACACAATAATAATAATAAGAAGAAAAACGTGAAAGATGTTTATAAATGTTTATAATTCGTTTATAGATGTTTATAATTCGTGCTTATCTGCTTCAGACACGAGTAATTAAGACAAATAATTATATATTAGCATATTACTCAGCCACTGAAGAGCTGAACAGATAATAGTAACAGAGGTCGAAAGAATACTGCCAAATTATTTCTAATATATATCAATTGTTGTTTCTAATATATATCAATGACTTGGATAGTGGAATTAGTAGTGATGTTAGTAAATTTGCGGATGACACAAAGATAGGTAGATTAATTAGGTCAGAATCGGATGCCATCGCCTTGCAGGCAGATTTAGATAGAATGAATGAATGGACGGATAGATGGCAAATGCAATTTAATATCAGTAAATGCAAAGTGCTTAGCGTAGATAGAGGAAACCCACACAATAGGTACACATTAAACAACCAAACTCTGGTAGGTACAGGGTACGAGAAAGATTTAGGAGTTATAGTTAACTCTGAACTCCAACTAGGAAAACAATGCATAGAAGCCAGAAACAGGGCAAATAGGGTACTAGGATTCATTTTTAGGAGTGTTAAAAGTAAAAGGCCGGAAGTAGTATTAAAGTTATACTTGGCGCTGGTCAGACCTCATCTAGACTACGCTGTGCAGTTCTGGTCCCCACATTACAGGAAATATATAGGTCTATTAGAATCAGTACAGAGGAGAATGACTAAAAGGATACAGGGGATGAAGAGTATTCCTTACGAGGCGAGGTTGAAGCTGTTAAATTTACATTCTTTAGAGAGACGTAGGTTAAGAGGGGACCTGATAGAAGTCTTTAAGTGGTATAAGGGTTATAACAAGGGGGATATAGGCAAAATTCTTAGGATCAGCAACCAGGGTAGAACAAGAAATAACGGGTACAAGCTTGAAAAATTTAGGTTTAGGAAGGAGATAGGAAAAAAACTGGTTCTCAAATAGAGAGGTAGATGAGTGAAACGGACTCAGTAATCATGTTGTTAGTGCTAGGACACTAGAGAGCTTTAAGAGAAGATTAGACAAGTTTATGGATGGGGATAATAGATGGAAATAGGTAGGTATATTTCATACAGGGACTGCCACGTGTAAGCCTGGTCGCTTCTTGCAGCTTCCCTTTTTTCTTATGTTCTTATGTTCTTAAAGCCAATCACAGAGGCAGAATAACATGCTGCTACTTGTAGCCCAAAGCCATAGACAGCTGGAAAAGATAGCGGTGGTTATGAGCAGCACCTGCTAAGACAGAAGAGCACAGAATGACAAAGGGCAATCAGAAAGAAGAAAAAGCCCAACCTGAGACCAACAGCAGCAACAGAAGGCACGGAAAAAGTAGACTTGGTCCGATGACGAGTGTGGGTATGGTGGCAGGACAGACTGAGAGCAGAAAGCTCATCACGGTCAGCAGAGGTACTACAGCACGGTGAGTGACAAATGTTGGCCCAGCGGCAGGAGAAACCGGGAGCAGAAAGCCCAACACGGTCGGTAGAAACACTATAACAGGTAGCAATAGTAGGTACCCAGAAGAAGCCCCAAGAACAAGATGAATGCCGAAGCAGATGGCAAAGCAGGCAGGATGTGTGGCCGGAGGAGACAGTCATGGAACGATATAGCGCCAAGCAGATCTCCATTCCACCGCTGTAACCATTTTTTATTGTTAGATTATTTGCAGTAATGTACCTAGGTGTTTTTTTTTCTAAGTAAAAGAAACACGACTGTAAAAAACTGCCATGTATTAGATAAAACTGTGTCTTGACCCAGCTGTTGCACATTTTCTCTAGCTACTGGATATAAATATTCAAGTAGACTTCTGAATTTACTTAGTGAATAATATCAATACATAAACGCATCCAATATGTCACTAGCAAAATAACAACCATTACGGAATCTAACTTTTCATGCCCAGTGTTAATAATTATAAGATATGAGTTTTGATCAATATTTAAGAATTATTGTAATCTTTGTACACAATATACATACAGTGTAATTTCAGTCATCAATAAATTCTTTGTCCTTCGCACAGGAAAAGATGCATAATGTCAGCGATCTCTGCAGTGACCACTTAGTAATATATTCGCACCGCAACAGTTTACACCAACTATATTCAGTAAAAAAAGATTATTCATAATGTCAAGGTCACATTATTTCAGTTGAAGTTCAATTCACACACAGTGTCCTAGTTAATGATGCATTTGCCTTTCATGTTTGATAATGCGTTAGCCGACATCTTCATCTCTGTCTCACATTCATACACGGTCATAGTCTCCTCTTTCCATGCGGATAATGTTTGCTTGGGCCTTTTCATCCTTTCTCATTAAGTGTATCACAATAAGAACAACTGTTACTAGGTTTTCCGTTTTCTCTATTTCCATTTCTTTTTTTCTTTTTTTCTTTTTTTCTTATTTTGTTATTGTTTTCTTGTTCCATCTTCATGTAATGTAAGTTTACCACATGAGTACAGAGGTACAGGGTGTGCATGCAGGCTTCCAGACTGGTATACCCCAAGTGGCTGGCGGTCAGGTCCGAGGTCAAGTCAGGGTGTCAGGTTAAACCACCAACAGCAACAGCAGCAGCAATAACAGCAGCAATAACAACAGCAACAGCAACAATAGCAACAACAACAACATTAACAACTACTACTACTACTACTACTACTACTGCTACTTCTACTGCTACCACTACTACTACTACTACTACTACTACTACTACTACTACTACTACTACTACTGCAATACCAAGAAAAACAAAACAGTAACAACAACAGGAACACCAGCAACAGAAAATAGCAACAGCAATAGCAATAGCGGCAGCATTAGCACCAGCAGCAGCAGCAGCAGCAGCAGCAGCAGCAGCAGCAGCAACAACAACAACAACAACAACAACAACAACAACAACAACAACATCAACAACAACATCAACAATAATATCAACAGCAACAAAAACAAAAACAGTAACAGCAGCAGCAGCAGTAGCAGCAGCAACAGCCAGTAGCAGCAGCATAAGCAACAAAAAAAAAAAAAAAAAAATATATATATATATATATATATATATATATATATATATATATATATATATATATATATATATATATATATATATATATATATATATATATATATATATATATATATATATATATATATATATATATATATATATATATATATATATATATATATATATATATATATATATATATATATATATATATATATATATATATATATATATATATATATATATATATATATATATATATATATATATATATATATATATATATATATATATATATTATATTACCAAGAAATTGGTTCATGTGAACCCGCCTTGAAACTTAACTCCGTCAAATGACAGACCATTGTGGAGTTCACCCTAATTGAAGGGATTACGAACCAATCAGGAAAGAAGGAATTACTTCACATGGAGTGACACCGGTAACCATCAAAGGAGGAAGAGAGATTTAGAAGAAATTAACACGAGTATATATATATATATATATATATATATATATATATATATATATATATATATATATATATATATATATATATATATATATATATATATATATATATATATATATATATATATATATCTACCTATATGTAAAATTGATTTCGTGAACCATTTCTTTGCTTTTGAAAGTTTAGTGAATACTCTTAAATACTTCCCATATAAGCCCAAGGAATGGGAAAGCTTGATTAAGGATATCTCTTCAATAGCTCACTCATCTTTTCAAGATTTCAACACAATTAAAGGTTCTTTCCTGAAATTACCACAAGCCTTCTATGACTCTCTCATTAAATTAAAATCAGATGACTCAGTTATTATCACTAGACTTGATAAAGGTCGTGGCACAGTGGTTATGAATAAGAAAAAAATTTATCAATAAAGTTAAACATATTTTAAGTGATACGTCTAAATCTAAATTAATTAAAAACAAATCCTTCCGTAATATTACTAAATTTGAGGATAAAACTAGCAAGACTTCTGATACATCTTAAACTTAATATTATCACAGAAGATATCTTTAACCACATCTTCACAAGCGGCTCCTCCCCTGGCATCCCCTATGACCTTCCTAAAATTCATAAAGCCAGTAATCCTATTAGACCCATCCTTATTACCATTAATATTTTTGATTATAAATTAGGTAAATACTTTGTCCCCTTACTGGAACCTCTACCGTCAAATTAATTAACCTAAAAAAAAAAAATTCCTATGAGTTCGTAAAATAAATAAATAAATTAGAAGTGAGTCTATAATACTGTCATGGCTAGTTTTGATATCAAGTCGCTATTTACTAATATTTCCCTTTTATGAAACCATTCATATAATTTATAATGAACTATTTAAGGACCAGTACACTTATTCTAATTACAAAAAAAAAAAAAAAAAAAAATTATCAGCTTATCAGACTTAGAAATTAAAGACTCCCCTTTTCTGTTTAATAAGAAATTATATTTCCAAGTTCATGTATGTCCCCACTCTTGCTAATGATTTCTTATGTCACCATGAAACTAATACGTTGATGACATCTTCCTTTTATTCAAACAAAATCAACACATACCTAAATTCCTTAGCTATCTAAACTCTAAACATCCCAATATTGACACAGTAGTTGACCGCAAACAAGACTTCATTGTCGTGGTGATTGATTATCTTTCTTTTGCTCCTCAGCTGTTTAAGACTAATGCTATTAAAACTCTTTTATATCGCTGTTACAGTCTATCCTCTAAATGTTTTGCGTTTGACGATGAAATTAACTTTCCAAAGAATTTTTTTCAATAATCAATAATAATCAATAATACTATCAACAACTTTTTAGAAAGCAAATTTAATCAATCCTCTAATGACACCCAGATGACACCTAAAAAGGACATAAAATTACTTTACTATGGCAACCTTAGTTATGCTATTAGAATGGGTCTCACTACTATACGTCTTAAAACACAATATCCTGATACTAAATTAATTTTCATCACCAATAACTTTACTATTGCCTCATTTTATTCATAGACAGTATCCCTATTGCACTCATCTCCAACATCATTTATGAATTCAATTATTCGAGTTAAAAGACTCGATATATTAAAGAAACCAGGAGGAATGTAATACATAGAATTAGTGAACATAAAGGTAATTCGATACGTACACAGAAACAACTAGCTCATTCCCATTTTCAGCAATAAGAACACATTCACACGAACACGACCATCCCTTTCCAGAGAAGGATTTCAGAATACAACATAAAGCTGATGCACATACAGATTTTAAAATGCTATAGCCTATTTACATTAAACACTTAGTGTATGAATTAAATAACCAATTACCATCATCACAATTGTACCTCATATAAACTTTGCTTTGTATATATATATATATATATATATATATATATATATATATATATATATATATATATATATATATATATATATATATATATATATATATATATATATATATATATATATATATATATATATATATATATATATATATATATATATATATATATATATATATATATATATATATATATATATATATATATATATATATATATATATATATATATATATATATATATATATATATATATATATATATATATATATATATATATATATATATATATATATATATATATATATATATATATATATATATATATATATATATATATATATATATATATATATATATATACTTTTTTTCTGGGTCTTTCCATGAACTGTCTTCTTTAGTTATTAATACTGTTTCGATACACGCACAGTATGACACGAAGCGAATGGACAGTTAATGGCAATAGTTTCCATTTTCTCGATTGAGAAATGATCACATAGTAAGGTTTCACATTAAACATCTTATCATTTACTATGATGGCTTCTTATCATAAGCATGGGCACTGAAATGTACTCGTTTGGCACCATATAACTATTCACCACTCCTGTTTCCTGTTTGACTACAGCTGATCACTACTATTCTAAGATTTGATGTTGTACTTGCCCAGTTGATGATGCTTACCACTGCTGGATCAGATGTGGAGCTTGGAGTGTTGATAGCGTGGAGGACCGGTAGTGAGCTTGGTTTTCCTTGTAGCTTGGAGGATGAATATATGAACACACGCATTTGGGATGGATATATGAAATGATGAATATACATATATATAGTAATAATAATTGTTGAGATTGATGCCTTCCCCTACGAAAAATGCGCCCTCGCATTTGGATATATCAATAAAGAGAACAGTAAGATGGGAGCTATTAATAGATAATATATGACATTAGAGAGAGAGAGTATGGAACGAAAATCTTATTAATAACATACAGACATGATGACATACTATAACACATGTACAACAAATATAAATAAAGAGAAACACACACACACACACACACACACACTTTGACTACTTAACTTCCAAAGTGGAGCACATTCTGACCCTCTTCCCTTTTGCAGAGATCTCCATTCTTGGAGACTTCAATGTTCACCACCAGCTTTGGCTTTCCTCTCCCTTCACTGACCATCCTGGTGAACTAGCCTACAACTTTGCTATCCTCCATGACCTAGAGCAATTGGTGCAATACCCTGCTCGTATTCCTGACCGTCTTGGAGATACGCCCAACATTCTTGACTTTTTCCTGACCTCTAATCTTTCTGCTTATGCTGTCATCCTTTCTTCTCCGTTGGGCTCCTCCGATCACAATCTCATATCTTTATCTTGTCCTATCACTCCAATCCCTCCTCAGGATCCCCCCTAAGCGAAGGTGCCTCTGGCGTTTTGCCTCTGCTAGTTGGGGGGACCTGAGGAGGTATTTTGCTGATTTTCCTTGGAATGACTACTGCTTCCGTGTCAGAGACCCGTCTATGTGTGCTGAGCGCATAACAGAGGTGATAGTGTCTGGCGTGGAGGCGTACATTCCTCACTCTTTTTCTCGTCCTAAACCTTCTAAACCTTGGTTTAACACAGCTTGTTCTCGTGCTATACTTGATAGAGAGGTGGCCCACAAAAGGTACTTAAGCCTTCCATCACCAGAATCTCATGCACTTTATATTTCTGCCCAGAAACATGCCAAGTCTGTTCTCCAACTAGCCAAAAACTCCTTCATTAACAGAAAATGTCAAAACCTTTCAAGATGTAACTCCCCTCGTGATTTCTGGCATCTAGCCAAAAATATCTTCAATAACTTTGCTTCTTCTTCTTTCCCTCTCTATTTCAACCAGATGGCACCACTGCTATCACATCTATTTCTAAAGCTGAACTGCTCGCTCAAACCTTTACTTAAAACTCTTCCTTGGACGATTCTGGGTTTGTTCCTCCCTCTCCTCCACCCTCTGACTACTTCATGCCACCTATTAAAATTCTTCGCAATGATGTTTTCCATGCCCTCGCTGGCCTAAACCCTCGGAAGGCTTATGGATCTGATGGGGTCCCTCCTATTGTTCTCCGAAACTGTGCCTCCGTACTTGCACCTTGCCTAGTCAAACTCTTTCAGCTCTGTCTGTCAACATCTGGCTTTCCTTCTTGCTGGAAGTTTGCCTACATTCAACCTGTTCCTAAAAAGGGTGACTGTTCTAATCCCTCAAACTACCGTCCTATTGCTTTAATTTCCTGCCTTTCTAAAGTTTTTTAACCTATCACCAACAGGAAGATTCTTAAACATCTATCACTTCACAATCTTCTATCTGATCGCCAGTATGGGTTCCGTCAAGGCCGCTCTACTGGTGATCTTCTGGCTTTCCTTACTGAGTCTTGGTCATCCTCTTTTAGAGATTTTGGTGAAACTTTTGCTGTTGCCTTGGACATATCAAAAGCTTTTGATAGAGTCTGGCACAAAGCTTAGATTTTCAAACTACCCTCCTATGGTTTCTATCCCTCTCTCTGTAACTTCATCTCAAGTTTTCTTTCTGACCGTTCTATTGCTGCTGTGGTAGACGGTCACTGTTCTTCTCCTAAATATATTAAAAGTGGTGTTCCTCAGGGTTCTGTCCTGTCACCTTTTCTCTTCTGATTATTCATTAATGATGTTCTAAACCAAACTTCTTGTCCTATCCACTCCTACGCTGATGATACCACCCTGCACTTTTCCACGTCTTTTCATAGACGTCCAACCCTTCAGGAGGTAAACATATCACTCAGGGAAGCCACAGAACGCTTGACTTCTGATCTTTCTAAAATTTCTGATTGCGGTAGAGCAAACTTGGTATTGTTCACTGCCTCAAAAACTCAATTCCTCCATTTATCAACTCGACAGAACCTTCCAGACAACTATCCCCTCTTCTTCGATGACGCTCAACTGTCCCCCTCTTCTACACTGAACATCCTCGGTCTGTCCTTTACTTATAATCTGAACTGGAAACTTCACATCTCATCTCTAGCTAAAACAGCTTCTATGAAGTTAGGCATTCTGAGACACCTCCGCCAGTTTTTCTCACCCCCTAGCTGCTAACTCTGTACAAGGGCCTTATCCGTCCATGTATGGAGTATGCTTCACATGTCTGGGGGTGTTCCACTCATACTGTTCTTCTAGACAGGGTGGAATCAAAAGCTTTTCGTCTCATCAACTCTTCTTCTCTAACTGACTGTCTTCAGCCTCTCTCTCTCTCTCACCGCCGCAATGTTGCATATCTAGCTGTCTTCTACCGCTATTTTCATGCTAACTACTCTTCTGATCTTGCTAACTACATGCCTTCCCTCCTTCCGCGGCCTCGCTGCACAAGACTTTCTTCTTTGTCTCACCCCTATTCTGTCCACCTCTCTAACGCAAGAGTTAACCAGTATTCTCAATCATCCATCCCTTTCTCTGGTAAACTCTGGAACTCCCTGCCTGCTTCTGTATTTCCACCTTCCTATGACTTGAATTTCTTCAAGAGGGAGGTTTCAAGACACTTATTCATCAATTTTTGACCACTGCTTTGACCCTTTTATGGGACTGGCATTTCAGTGGGCATTTTTTTTATTAGATTTTTGTTGCCCTTGGCCAGTGTCCTTCCTACATTAAAAAAAAAAAAAAAAAAAATATATATATATATATATATATATATATATATATATATATATATATATATATATATATATATATATATATATATATATATATATATATATATATATATATATATATATATATATATATATATATATATATATATATATATATATATATATATATATATATATATATATATATATATATATATATATATATATATATATATATATATATATATATATATATATATATATATATATATATATATATATATATATATATATATATATATATATATATATATATATATATATATATATATATATATATATATATATATATATATATATATATATATATATATATTTATTTATTTATTACAACGTTCTGCTTTGCCGTTTGAACTGAGTGAGTGAGGAACAATGTTACATGTCTTGATACGAAATACTTTACAAATCTCCTGTAAGACAGAGTTATTGAATTCAGCGCCATTGTCAGATAAAATGACACGCGGAGAATTACAAGGACAAGCTAATTTGCCAATGATCGCGCGACCAACAGAAGTTGCAGTTTTGCCCTTGAGAGCAACAAGAATGGTGAAGCGAATGAAACAATCCACACAATCTAGAAGATACTGATAACCGTTCTCTGTAAGTGGAAGTATGAGCAGATCAACAGAGACTGAATCCCAAGGAGCGGAAGAGATGGGGTATGAAAGCTGTCGTGAGCGAGTGAGGTACGGTGTGAACATAAGAACATAAGAACATAAGAAATAAGGGAAGCTACAAGAAGCGACCAGGCCTACACGTGGCAGTCCCTGTATGAAATATGCCTACCTATTTCCATATATTTTCCTCATCAATAAACCCGTCTAATCTTCTCTTAAAGCTCCCTAATGTTCTAGCACTGACAACATGATTACTTAGTCCGTTTCATTCATCTACCACTCTATTTGAGAACTAATTTCTTCCTATCTCCTTCATAAACCTAAATTTTTTCAAGCTTATTTTTCAAGTCTATAGTTGGACGCTAAAGTTTTATCTCTTTTCTTAAAGATGGGTACTACATTAGCCTGCCTCCACATTACTGGTACCTCATCTGACTCAAGTGATTTCCTAAAGACAGAAACTAATGGCTCACTAATAACCTCTTTGCATTCCTTAAGTACTCTGAGATAGATTTCACCTGCTCCTGGTGTCTTGAGCTTTTTTAGCCTATCTATCTCCTGTTCCACTATCTCATCTTTCCTCATAGTAGGCCAGAAATATGATCGTTTTGCTTATGCAAGGCATCTATCACGACCTGGATGTCCTGCGTGGGGGGAATCATGAACGTGGTGAAGTATGGTACTCACTAGCGACTGAGGTATCACGAGGTGAGATAGACGCTCACTAGAATCGTCAATAGAGACATCACTTGACTTATACATGAGACCGTCTTGCATGAAAAAAAAAAACTTATCAGCATTCACTTGCAACTTAGGAAGATTACCATCGAGGTAATAAGCAACACTCGAACAGGAGTCTGGTTGTTCATGTTTCCTTATTTCATCCATGGTTGGCATGGTAGGATTGTCTGTGATGGGAGAGATAGCGGCAACATTACGTGATATTACCTGCCTTACCAGGAATATATGGAATGTAGGATTAAATTCATGAATCCTGAGGTGCAAGGGAGCAAATTGACCTATGAAGTTGTTGCCTTTGAAGGTCTCTGTGACTGCATAATGATCAGTGTGAACATGAATCTTATAGCCTAAGATGGGTTCACAGAAATGACGTACCGCCCAGATCACAAGACTTTCACGTTTTGTGATGTCATAATTTCGCTCTGCTTTGTTGAGAAGTCTGCTAGCATAAGCTAATACAAGGTATTTACCAAGTGAATCTTTCTGCATGAGAGCAGCACCGATTCCAAAGTCAGAAGCGTCATTGTATAAGACGAAATATTTCTCTAAATTTGGAAAAGCAAGGACTGGTGCTTGACACAAGGTAGTTTTGAGAAGATGAAAGACATCTTGTTCCTTTTCAGACCAGATGAATGTCATATTTTCTTGAGCAAATGAGTAAGAGGTTGAGCGATAATGTTGATTTTTTTTTTTATGAACTGGCGATAAAATCCAGCAAGACCGATGAACTGCCTGATCTGGTCGATATTAGTAGGGACAGGGTAATTTTTCACAACATTTACCTTGTCATTTAAAGTGTGAATACTATCTCCGTCGACTTTGTGACCAAGGGATTTGACTTGCTGTTTGAGAAACGAGCAATTGCTGAGTTTGAGCATGCTTTGAAGCCAGCAGCTTCAAAGCATGACAGAACGAGAGACAGCGTGTGATAACGATCCTGTAAAGACATTAATGCAATGATAACGTCTTCAAGGAAACAGAACACACTTTTACCGATGAGACCTGAGAGAACAGAATTCATCAATATCTGAAACGTTAAAGGCGAGTTACGTAGACCTTGAGCCATGCGTTTGAACATCAATTGGCCAGAGGAGGTATTAAAGCAGTATATAGCCGTGAAGTTTCCTCTAATTCAACTTGGAAGAATTCTGAGTGCAAATCTAGGGTGAAATGCCGCATTTGAATCACCGAGAGACTGAAGAAGATCACTTAACATCGGCATTGGATAACGGTCAGAAGTGGTAGATGCATTTAGTTTCCTGAAGTCTGCAATGACACGCCAGTCGCCTTGTTTCTTTGGAGCGAGTAACAAGGGAGCGTAATGAAGTGAATTGGCAAGTTCCACTATATCCTGAAGTAACATACCTCGCACCTTTTGCAGAGATATTCATTTCTGGAGACTTCAATGTTCACCACCAGCTTTGTCTTTCCTCTCCCTTCACTGACCATCCTGGTGAACTAGCTGAACTTTGCTATCCTCCACGACCTAGAGCAACTGGTGCAACACCTTACTCGTATTCCTGACCATCTTGGAGATACGCCCAACATTCTTGACCTTTTCCTAACTTCTAATCCTTCTGCTTATGCTGTCACCCTCTCTTCTCCGTTGGGCTCCTCCGAACACAATCTCATATATGTATCTTGTCCTATCGCTCCAGTCCCTCCTCAGGATCCCCCTAAGTGAAGGTGCCTCTGGCGTTTTGCCCCTGCTAGTTAGGGGAATCTGAGGATTTTCCTTGGAATGACTACTGCTTCCATGTCAGAGACCCGTCTTTGTGTACCGAGCGCATAACAGAGGTACTAGTGTTTGGTATAGAGGCATAAATTCCTTACTCTTTTTCTCAACCAAAACACTGTGCCTCTGTGCTTGCACCTTGCCTACTCAAACTCTTTCAGCTCTGTCTGTCAACATTTACCTTTCCTTCTTGTTGGAAGTTTGCCTACATTCAGCCGGTTCCTAAAAAGGGTGACAGTTCTAATCACTCAAAAAACCGTCCTACTGCTTTAATTTCCCGATTATCTAAAGTTTTGAATTTATCCTCAACAGGAAGATTCTTAAACATCTATCACTTCACAACCTTCTATCTGATCGCCAGCATGGGTTCCGTCAAAGCCGCTCTACTGGTGATCTGGCTTTCCTTACTGAGACTTCGTCATCCTCTTTTTAGAGATTTTGGTGAAACTTATTCTGTTGCCCTGGATATATCAGAAGCTTTTGATAGAGTCTGGCAAAAAGCTTTGATTTCCAAACTACCCTCCTACGCTTCTATCCTTCTCTCTGTAACTTCATCTTAAGTTTCCTTTCTGACCGTTCTATTGCTGCTGTGGTAGACGGTCAGTTCTCTTAAATCTAATAACAGTGATGTTCCTCAAGGTTCTGTCCTATCACCTACTCTTTTCTAATTATTCATCAATGACCTTGTAAACCAAACTTCTTGCCCTATCCACTCCTACGCTGATGATACCACTCTGCACTTTTCCACATCTTTTCATAGACGTCCAACCCTTCAGGAAGTAAACATTTCACGCAGCGAAGCCACAGAACGCCTGACTTCTGATCTTTCTAAAATTTCTGATTGGGGCAGAGCAAACTTTTTATTGTTTAGTGCCTCAAAACTCAATTCCTCCACTTATCAACTCATCACAACCTTCCAGACAACTATCCCCTCTTCTTCAGTGACACTCAACTGTCTCTCTCTTCTACACTGAACATCCTTGGTCTATCCTAGACTTATATTTTGAACTGAAAACTTCACATCTCATCTCAAGCTAAAACAGGTTCTATGAAATTAAGAGTTCTGAGACGTCTCCGCCAGTTTCTCTCAATCCCCACCAGCTGCTAACACTGTACAAGGGCCTTATCCGTCCATGTATGGAGTATGCTTCACATGTCTTGGAGTGAGTTTCACTCAGACCGTTCTTCTAGACAGGGTGGAATCAAAAGTTTTTCGTCTCATCAACTCTTCTCCTCTAACTGCCAGTCTTCAGCCTCTTTCATCGCCTCAATGTTGCATCTTTAGCTGTTTTCTACCCCTATTTTTTATGCTAATTGCTCTTCTTATCTTGTTAAGTGTATGCCTCCCATTCTCCATCGGCCTCGCTACACAAGACTTTCTTCTTTCTCTCACTCCTATTTTGTCCACCTCTGTAATGCAAGTGTTAACCAGTATTCGCAATCATTCATCTCTTTCTCCGGTAGACTCTGGACCTCCCTGCCTACTTCTGTATTTCCACTAACTATGACTTGAATTCCTTTAAAAAGGAGGTTTCAAGGCACTTATCCATCAATTTTTGATTACCGCTTTGGACCTTTTTCTGGGACTGGCATCCCAGTGGGTTTTTTTTTTATTGGATTTTTGTTGCCCTTGGCCAGTGTCCCTTCTACATAAAAAAAAAAAGCACCCGTGTCAAAGAAGGCTTTGTATACAGAGTGACACGTAACATCTGTGATAATACCATTGAATAATCCAGCATTTCGAATGTTAATTGAAGGAAGTGTTGAGTTAGTAGTATGTGTGGAGCATACCTTATGTTTTGTACGATGTTTAGGTACATAAAAAGGTGAGGACTTGCGGATGGACATGTTATGATGGATTGATCAGAGAAAGGCGCGAAGAGTTTTTCGATGATGTTAGTGGAGCCTGAGACTGTGCATGATAATGCCTGCAGTCTTGTAAGAAATGACTTACCTTTTGTGGAAGGAACAGAATGCTTCAGGATTGAAGGAGTGTCTTCCTGAACTATCGAGAATAACCCTACACTGCGCGAAAACATGACCGGGCAGCTTGCAACGGTTGCAGATGACATTTCTTAATCTCAATTTCGATCAAGCAGAACTGTTTCAAATGACAGATGAATGGGACGAGTCATCTGCGATCCTGATCAGAGATGATGTAATGGACTTTATGTCTTTGAGTTGCCACACATCAATATATTGAATAATTGTCTACAAATATTACTCTAGTTCTTATTAAGCAATCTGTGACATTGCTCAGTAACGATGATAAATGAAGAATGCTTTTATAGATAGGGTTGCCGTATCTGATCTATCAAAATTCCTGACGCAACTACTAACACGCGACCATAGCCTCCAGGGCACGACCTCAATGTTTTGGCAACGCTGTGATTACCGACCCGCCACCTGGATCACTACCTCCATTTCAAAGCCGTATATTTTTATTTCCCAACCTTCCTCGATTATTCCACAACACTTATAAGCTTTGGATATCTTCCATTGATCACCTCCATGCATTAGACGTCCATTCACACTCGTTATTTTGACCTGGGAAAACAAGGGTGTATGACAGGGAGAATCATCTTCCTGTCACATATTCTTATTTACCCACTTTTCTCGATTATTCTGTAGCTGTAGATATATTCCATTGATCACCTCCAAGCACTAGAAGTCTACATGAAGCTTTTGTCACCGTCATAATGACGAAAAAAAGACAATGATATTTACGATCGGCTGCAAAGAGTGGGCTTGGAGTTACAAATACGACTATCCTTAAGCTATTTATTCTTATTTTTCCATCTTCGACTATCCCACGGTAGTTATAGGCTGTGGCCATCTTCCCTTGATCACTATCAGGCATTAGAACCCCCACGTAAACCTTTTGGTATCCTTATGTTGACCACGAAAGGCAAAGAGTAAGTCTGGGATGAATAATAGGTATAGCGAAAAACACTGTGCCTCCACATGGCTGGATTTTATTTGACATTGTCACACACACACACACGCACACACACACGATTAGTATTTTGTATAAAAGCTCCCACTCTCAATTACTTTAAGTATTCGATTTGGCATGGAGGCTACGAGAGGATGACATTCCTCTGTTGCACGTAGCTTCTATCAAATGTATTTCGCATGTGAAATATCATTTTCTTTGCTCCTGATGTCACTTCCGTCCCATTCTCTCGTCATTGCTGTCCACAAATGTTCGATTGGCATCAAGCCCGGTGACCTAGGTGGCCATGGGATCCTGATGACCTCAGGATGCTGCCTGAACCTCTCTTCCACTTGTTTGGAAATGTGGATTGAAGCCTTGTCCATGGCTATATATATGGCCTATGGTACAGGAATGAGCATGACCCGGACTGATGGCAACTTGACGTCCTCCAGTATCTGGACGTATTGTTAAGTGGTGAGGCGTTCCTCGGTGACAACTCACCGGGGCTGCTGGTTGACATCCACCCCCAACAGTCATGCTGCAATTCTCCCGTTCAGTCGTGACGGCTGGTTGTTCTCTACATTATTTAGACGCAAGAGGATGACAATATAGTATCAAAATCAAGAAAAGTAATCTTTATTTATTATACCATGACATTTGTTCCACCGCGCTAGTTTACCAGCTGATGCTGCCAATATTTACATCGCGTACTGTATTAACATGACCAAATGAGTAATTACAAATCTTATATCGTAGGTATAATGTAGAGAACAACCAGCCGTCACGACTGAGCGGGAGAATTGCAGCATGACTGTTAGGGGTGGATGTCAACCAGCAGCCCCGGTGAGCTGTCACCGAGGAACGCCTCACCACTTAACAATACGTCCAGATACTGCAGGACGTCATGTTGCCATCAGTCCGGGTCATGCTCATTCCTGTACCATAGGCCATATATATAGCCATGGACAAGGCTTCAATCCACATTTCCAAACAAGTGGAAAAGTGGTTCAGGCAGCATCCTGAGGTCATCAGGATCCCATGGCCACCTAGGTCACCGGGCTTGATGCCAATCGAACATTTGTGGACAGCAATGACGAGAGAATGGGACGGAAGTGATATCAGGAGCAAAGAAAATGATATTTTACATTTGGTAGAAGCTACGTGCAACAGAGGAATGTCATCCTCTCGTAGCCTCCATGCCAAATCGAATACTTAAAGTAATTGAGAGTGGGAGCTTTTATACAAAATACTAATCGTGTGTGTGTGCGTGTGTGTGTGTGTGACAATGTCAAATAAAATCCAGCCATGTGGAGGCACAGTGTTTTTCGCTATACCTATTATTCATCCCAGACTTACTCTTTGCCTTTTGTGGTCAACATAAGGATACCAAAAGGTTTACGTGGGGTTCTAATGCCTGATAGTGATCAAGGGAAGATGGCCACAGCCTATAACTACCGTGGGATAGTCGAAGATGGAAAAATAAGAATATATAGGTTAAGGATAGTCGTATTTGTAACTCCAAGCCCACTCTTTGCAGCCGATCGTAAATATCATTGTCTTTTTTTCGTCATTATGACGGTGACAAAAGCTTCATGTAGACTTCTAGTGCTTGGAGGTGATCAATGGAATATATCTACAGCTACAGAATAATCGAGAAAAGTGGGTAAATAAGAATATGTGACAGGAAGATGATTCTCCCTGTCATACACCCTTGTTTTTCCAGGTCAAAATAACGAGTGTGAATGGACGTCTAATGCATGGAGGTGATCAATGGGAGATATCCAAAGCTTATAAGTGTTGTGGAATAATCGAGGAAGGTTGGGAAATAAAAATATACGGCTTTGAAATGGAGGTAGTGATCCATTGCGAAGAATTTTAATAGGTGGCATGAAGTAGTCAGAGGGTGGAGGAGAGGGAGGAACAAGCCCAGAATCGTCCAAGGTAAAGTTTTTAGCAAAGGTTTGAGCAAAGAGTTCAGCTTTAGAAATAGATGTGATAGCAGTGGTGCCATCTGGTTGAAATACAGGAGGGGAAGAAGAAGAAGCAAAGTTATTGGAGATATTTTTGGCTAGATGCCAGAAATCACGAGGGGATTTGGATCTTGAAAGGTTTTGACATTTTCTGTTAATGAAGGAGTTTTTGGCTGGTTGAAGGACGGACTTGGCATGATTCCGGGCAGAAATATAAAGTGCATGAGATTCTGGTGATGGAAAGGCTTAAGTACCTTTTGTGGGCCACCTCTCTATCATGTATAGCACGAGAAAAAGCTGTGTTAAACCAAGGTTTAGAAGGTTTAGGACGAGAAAAAGAGTGAGGAATGTATGCCTCCATGCCAGACACTATCACCTCTGTTATGCGCTCAGCACACAAAGACGGGTCTCTGACACGGAAGCAGTAGTCATTCCAAGGAAAATCAGCAAAATACCTCCTCAGGTCCCCCCAACTAGCAGAGGCAAAACGCCAGAGGCACCTTCGCTTAGGGGGATCCTGAGGAGGGATTGGAGTGATAGGACAAGATAAAGATATGGGATTGTGATCGGAGGAGCCTAACGGAGAAGAAAGGGTGACAGCATAAGCAGAAGGATTAGAGGTCAGGAAAAGGTCAAGAATGTTGGGCGTATCTCCAAGACGGTCAGGAATACGAGTAGGGTGTTGCACCAATTGCTCTAGGTCATGGAGGATAGCAAACTTGTAGGCTAGTTCACCAGGATGGTCAGTGAAGGGAGAGGAAAGCCAAAGCTGGTGGTGAACATTGAAGTCTCCAAGAATGGAGATCTCTGCAAAAGGGAAGAGTGTCAGAATGTGCTCCACTTTGGAAGTTAAGTAGTCAAAGAATTTCTTATAGTCAGAGGAGTTAGGTGAGAGGTATACAGCACAGATAAATTTAGTATGAGAGTGACTCTGTAGTCGTAGCCAGATGGTGGAAAACTCAGAAGATTCAAGAGCGTGGGCACGAGAGCAGTTTAAGTCATTGCGCACATAAACGCAGCATCCAGCTTTGGTTCGAAAATGAGGATAGAGAAAGTAGGAGGGAACAGAAAAGGGGCTACTGTCAGTTGTCTCAGACACCTGAGTTTCGGTAAGGAAAAGAAGATGAGGTTTAGAAGAGGAGAGGTGGTGTTCTACAGATTGAAAATTAGATCTTAGACCGCGAATGTTGCAGAAGTTAATGAAGAAAAAGTTGAGGGGGATGTCAAGACACTTAGGGTCGTTGACAGAAAGACAGTCCCACCTGGGGACATTTATGATCCCCTCCCCAGATGGGGACTCCGAGGCTGGTGTAGGAGTCGCCATGATGATTTAAAAATTTTCGAGTGAAGGGTGTGTGTGTTATTAGGTGCTTGTAAGTTTGTGTGGAGGAAGAGAGTTGTCTTTAGAGGGCAGGCTGTGACTGCCCCCTTGTGTTGTGAGATACAAAGGGAAACGTTCAGTGAGGTCACAGCTGGGTTTAATGATAAGTTCACAGCACCCCCTGAACAGTGCTTTAGACCTCACTGGGAGTAATTATCGGCAGGTCTCTACTGCCTCCTCCTTGTAAATACTAGCTGTAAATACTACTGTAACTTACTAGCATGTGATATATATTTTTGCTCCTATCAGCCTCTCTTCCCTTCCCATCTTTTCCATCTCTCCATTCCTTATCTTTTCCTGTATGGTATTATTCTTCCTTCCCTCATTCATTCACTCCTTGTCCTCTCTTCCCCTTCCTTTTCATTCCTCTCTGGTTCCTTTCTAAAATAGATGTGTGTGTGTGTGTGTGTGTGTGTGTGTGTGTGTGTGTGTGTGTGTGTGTGTGTGTGTGTGTGTGTGTGTATAGTGACCTGTCGTCTATCTTCCTTCACGCACGGCCTTGACACATACTCCTTGGTGTAAGTAAATTTTAGACTGTGAAATAAGGTATTTTCATCAATATTAGAGAATAATATTTTCACATACTCGTAAAAAAAAAAAGTAAAAGATTCGTGAATACGAATACTGAAAAAACATAGCGAATATTCGCACCTGCCAATGCAAATATTCGGCAGTGTGTATGTGTGCTAGTAGTAGATTTTTCTATTTTTATCTTCTTCTTTTTCTTTTGTTTTTCTATGTCTGAATCATAAATTCATGCACTAGTCTGTAAATCACTATTAGTTAAAAGTTGAAATAATATATTAGCAATATTTGTTGAAGATAAATCGTGTATCGAATTGATTTGTCTGCTCCTGACCACCCACATATTTCTTTGTTTGATTGATTGCCTCTCCACTCTTTTTTACCATTTTGAGTATAGATGAAGTACTTACCCACTTGATGATGGTTGGTGTGTTGGTAGCGTGGAGGACCGGTAGTAAGTTTGGTATTTCTGGTAGCTTGGAGGTCGTGGGTATAAGTTGATATAGTTGGTGTGTGCGAGTAAAAGACACGTATGATGAGAGTTCTTCTTGATTTAATAGTAGAGAATGTACACACTTGATACGAGACGAAATTGTAACGTGACGATTGATTGTTTCTCTCTCTCTGAAGTGATATGAAATGATAACTGAGCAGCGTCTCTCAAGACTGACTGTGAATGAGCGAAACTGAGTGAGAGACCAAGACTGACTGCTCATGTCTGACTCTCGGACGGGACTCGACTGTCTGATCACTACCATGTGGACTGTATTTATCTGAGCTAAGTGGATCACATTATGGTTTTGGGGGAGAAGAAATGACCAATGAGATGCCATGAAATGAGATGAAACAGCCAATGACAACAGATCTCGTAGTTTTAGCCAATGACCAGCGAGAAGGACAGAGAACGAACACAGGTATTTTCCCGAAGGACTGAAAGTGGGTGTGAAATTCCTTTGAGAGGTAGAGAAGGAGGAAAAGGTTAAAAATAGAATAGGCTGGCTGGACATGGGCACACGTGGGATGAATATATGAACACAAGCATGTGGGACGGATATATCAAATGGTACATACACATATATATAATAATAATAATTGTTGAGACTGGTACAATCTTATATTAGTATTAACCTGGTGTTGCGTGGACGCCAGTAGTGAAGTTTGCCGTGGTCATCTAAGGCGAAGGTTTTCTCGTCACAGAAAACATTACTCCAGAACGACGCGTCCTCAAGGTAGTACTGGAGGGCGAAGTCTAAGAGCTGCTCTCTGTTGGTGTCTGTGAGGAAGGGTTCGGTGGCAGGAGTTCTGTGGTGTAGCTTGCCTGCATGTAGCCTCTTTCTCATTCTCTACACTCCCACGTTGACTTCTGTCTGAATCTTGAGGGTGACAGCAGGGGTGAGCAGATTCCTCCGTGCAGTGGTGATCAGCAATTCGTATTCCTCCCTGGTGGAGCGGCGAGGAGTTCCACATCTAGGCTAGTTTTCGAGGTTTTTTCTTTCTTGGTGTCGTCGTATCCAGAGTTGAGCTGTTCTTTGGGTGATATTATGTATTCTTGCTATCTCCCGTGTGGGTATATTAGCTGCTGCTAAAGCCACGATGGTTTGTCTCTCAGCGACAGAAGTCTCCCTCCTGGGATCCATTGTGCCGATGGGGCGCGGGCGATGACGTCATCATCAAACGAGAGCATAAACTCAAAAATTACTCCGTCCTAGTTTAGGATATCGACTCTTTATGCATGTCCTATATATTGTGCATATGTTTTATTCAACAATGATCATGAAAAGATGATCTCACTTTCTGTTTGAGTAATATGTCGATATTTGGACTTCATTTGACATTTATATTTTTATTTTTTTTACGTATGAAGGAAACTGGCCAAGAGCAACAAAAATACAATAAGAAAAAAAATGCCCACTGAAATGCCAGTCCCATAAAAGGATCAAAGCAGTAGTCAAAAATTGATGAATAAGTGTCTTGAAACCTCCATCTTGAAGGAATTCAAGTCATGGGAAGGTGGAAATACAGAAGCAGGCAGGGAGTTCCAGAGTTTACCAGAGAAAGGAATGAATGATTAAGAATACTGGTTAACTCTTGCGTTAGAGAGGTGGACAGAATAGGGGTGAGAAAAAGAAGAAAGTCTTGTGCAGCGAGGCCGCGGGAGGACGAGAGGCATGCAGTTAGCAAGATCAAAAGAGCAGTTAGCATGAAAATAGCGGTAGAAGACAGCTAGAGATGCAACATTGCGGCAATGAGAGAGAGGCTGAAGACAGTCAACTAGAGTAGAGGAGTTGATGAGACGAAAAGCTTTTGATTCCATCCTGTCTAGAAGAGCGGTATGAGTGGAACCCCCAGACATGTGAAGCATACATGGATGGATAAGGCCCTTGTACAAAGTTAGCAGCTGGGGGAATGAGAAAAAAATAAACTGGCGGAGAGGCCTCAGAACACCTAACTTCATAGAAGCTGTTTTAGCTAGAGATGAGATGTGAAGATTGCAGTTCAGATTATAAGTAAAGGACGGACCGAGGATGTTCAGTATAGAAGAGGGGGACAGTTGAGCGTCAGTGAAGAAGAGGGGATAGTTGTCTGGAAGGTTGTGTCAAGTTGATAGATGGAGGAATTGAGTTTTTTGAGGCATTGAACAATGCCAAGTTTGCTCTATTCCAATCAGAAATTTTAGAAAGATCAGAAGTCAGGCGTTCTGTGGCTTCGCTGCGTGAAATGTTTACTTCCTGAAGTGTTGGACGTCTATGAAAAGACATAGAAAAGTGCAGGGTGGTATCATCAGCGTAGGAGTGGATAGGAAAAGAAGTTTGGTTTAAAGGGTCATTGATGAATAATAAGAAGAGAGTGGGTGACAAGACAGAACCTTGAGGAACACCACTGTTAATAGATTTAGAAGAAGAACAGTGATCGTCTACCACACGTTTCTATCCTTCTCTCTGTAACTTCATCTGAAGTTTCCTTTCTGACCGTTCTATTGCTGCTGTGGTAGACGGTCACTGTTCTTCTTCTAAATCTATTAACAGTGGTGTTCCTCAGGATTCTGTCCTATCACCCACTCTCTTCTTATTATTCATTAATGATCTTCTAAACCAAACTTCTTGTCCTATCCACTCCTACGCTGATGATACCACCCTGCACTTTTCCACGTCTTTTCATGACGTCCAACCCTTCAGGAGGTAAACATATCACGCAAGGAAGCCACAGAACGCTTGACTTCTGATCTTTCTAAAATTTCTGATTGGGGCAGAGCAAACTTGGTATTCTCCAATGTCTCAAAAATTCAATCCCTCCATCTATCAACTCGACACAGACAACTATCCCCTCTTCTTCAATGACGCTCAACTGTCCCCCTCTTCTACAATGAACATCCTCAGTCTGTCCTTTACTTATAATCTGAACTGGAAAATTCATATCTCATTTCTAGCTAAAACAGGTTCTATAAAGTTAGGTGTTCTGAGACGTCTTTGCCAGTTTTTCTCACCCCCCCAGCTGCTAACTCTGTACAAGGGTCTTATCAGTCCATGTATGGAGTATGCTTCACATGTCTGGGGGGTTTCCACTCATACTGCTCATCTAGACAGGGTGGAATCAAAAGCTTTTCGTCTCATCAACTCCTCTTCTCTAACTGACTGTCCTCAGCCTCTCTTTCACCGCCGTAATGTTGCATATCTAGCTGTCTTCTACCGCTATTTTCATGCTAACTGCTCTTCTGATCTTGCTAACTGCATACCTCCCTTCCTTCTGCGGCCTCGCTGCACAAGACTTTCTTCTTTCTCTCATCCCTATTCTGTCCACCTCTCTAACGCAAGAGTTAACCAGTATTCTCAATCATTCATCCCTTTCTCTGGTAAACTCTGGAACTCCCTGCCTGCTTCTGTATTTCCACCTTCCTATGACTTGAATTCCTTCAAGAGGGAGGTTTCAAGACACTTATTCATCAATTTTTGACCAATGCTTTGACCCTTTTATGGGACTGGCATTTCAGTTGGCATATTTTTTTTATTGGATTTTTGTTGCTTTTGGCCAGTGTCCTTCCTACATAAAAAAATAAATAAATAAATAAAACAGCAGCAATAGAACGGTCAGAAAGAAAACTTGAGATGAAGTTACAGAGAAAAGGATAGAAGCCGTAGGAGGATAATTTGGAAATCGAAGCTTTGTGCCAGACTCCATCAAAAGCTTTTGATATATCCAAGGCAACAACAAAAGTTTCACCAAAATCTGTAAAAGAGGATGACCAAGACTCAGTTAGGAAAACCAGAAGATCACCAGTAGAGCGGCCTTTACGGAACCCATACTGGTGATCTGATAGAAGGTTGTGAAGTGATAGATGTTTAAGAATCTTCCTATTGAGGATAGATTTAAAAACTTTAGATAGGCAGGAAATTAAAGAAATAGGACGGTAGTTTGAGGGATTAGAACGGTCACCCTTTTTAGGAACAGGCTGAATGTAGGCAAAGTTCCAGCAAGAAGGAAAGGTAGATGTTGGCAGACAGAGCTGAAAGAGTTTGACTAGGCAAGGTGCAAGCACGGAGGCAGTTTCGGAGAACAATAGGAGGGAATCCATCAGATCCATAAGCCTTCCGAGGGTTTAGGCCAGTAAGGGCATGGAAAACATAATTGCGAAGAATTTTAATAGGTAGTCAGAGGGTGGAGGAGAAGAATGAACAAGCCTCGAATCGTCCAAGATAGAGTTTGAACAAAGGTTTGAGCGGAGATTTCAGCTTTATAAATAGATGTGATAGCAGTGGTGCCATCTGGTTGAAATAAAGGAAGGAAAGAAGAAGCAAAGTTATTGGAGATATTTTTGGATAAATGCCAGAAGTCACGAGGGAAGTGACAATTTCTAGTTGGAGAACAGTCTTGGCATGGTTCCGAGGAGAAATATAAAGTGCATGAGATTCTGGTGATGAAAGGCTTAATTACCTTTTGTGGGCCACCTCTCTATCATGTATAGCACGAGAACAAGCTGTGTTAAACCAAGGTTTGGAAGGTTTAGGTCGAGAAAAAGAGTGAGGAATGCTCGCCTCCATGCCAGGTACTATCACTTCTGTTATGCGCTCAACACAGAAAGACGGGTTTCTGACACGGAAATAGTAGTCATTCAAAGGAAAAGCAGGAAAATACCTCCTCAGGTCCCCCTAACTAGCAGAGGCAAAATGCCAGAGGCACTTTCCCTTCGGGGGATCCTGAGGAGGGATTGGAGCGATAGGACAAGATACAAATATGAGATTGTGATCGGAAAAGCCCAACGGAGAAGAGAGGATGACAGTATAAGCGGAAGGATTAGAGTTCAGGAAAAGGTCAAGAATCTTTTGCGTATCTCCAAGGCGGTTAGGAATTCGAGTAGGATATTGCACCAAAGTGATGAAAGTGATGAAGTTTATATTAGAAGAATATAAGAGATCATTCCAGTTCACTTTAGCTAATTCACTTGTAAAGATATTTTGATTTGAACTGTTGAATATCCTAAAGGTGATTTTATGTTTATAGTCTTGTGTCAAATTTAGAGTTGTATTAATAAATATAGGCAAATGATCAGATACATTGAAATGGGGGATACCAGAAAAGGGTGGTGGAGTAAAGTTAGTCCAGATCTGATCTAGTAAGGATGGTTGACCAAGATCAGGGTTGTCTGGGAATATTGTTGGGCGGGATATATGAGGGAAATAGTTTAGGGCTTGCATTGCATTAAGGGAAATATTTGTAGGAAGATTAGTTGTATGGTGTAACAGATTAATACTAAAATCTCCAAGAAGAATAGTTTTACTACATCTGAATATACCACTGGTCAATATCTGATT
Source organism: Scylla paramamosain (assembly GCF_035594125.1). NCBI lineage: Eukaryota > Metazoa > Arthropoda > Malacostraca > Decapoda > Portunidae > Scylla > Scylla paramamosain. Next base: position 16,603,053 of record NC_087163.1, read on the forward strand.
GGCAATTGTGGTGAATTCATTAACTGCTATATGTTTGCTGTGGGGCCTATAGATGACTGAAAAAACATATGAAGAATTTAATATTTTGAGTCTAGTTGTCCAGATTTCTATATTATCATTTATGAAGCAGTTTTCATGTATTAGTTCAAAAGAAAAGATATCTTTTATAAAAAAATTGTTGTGCCACCATGCTCTCTGTTTGTTGTCACAAGATTGTGTAAGACATAGCCATCAAGAGAATATACATGTTTAGGTGTATACAAAGTTAGGTGTAGATGTGTTATTATCGTGGATAATATCACTATACAGTGATTTGTATACATTTTCCATAAAGTGTACAGTATGAGGACTATAAAAGTGTACAAATAAAAAAGAAATAATAATAACAATAATAAAACAGAAATATAAGAACCTTGTTCATGGCCCTCCAGTTATAACTATTATAAATTTAGCAAATAAGAAAAAAAAAAGATATCTAGGTGAAAACTAAAGGAATGAAGTGGAAAGAAACTGAGTTAAGGTTTAAGTGGTAGTGAATAATAAGGTGGAGTGGTAGGAACATGTGTACGATGTGGCAGGCAGAGAAAGGGGTAAGGTTGTGGTAGGCAGGAACAAAGGTAAGGAATGAACAGGCGGGAACAGGGATAAGGTGTGGTAGAATAGAACAAGAGTAAGATGTGATAGGTAGAAACAGAGTTTGGGTAAGTAGAAGGGAACAGGGTTAAAGTAAATAGGAAGAAAATAGGGTTAGAGTGGGTAGGAAGGAACAGGGTTAGGGAGTAACAGGTAAGGAGTAGGCAGTAACAGGGTTAGGGTGAATAAGAAGAAACGAGGTTAGAGTGAGTAGGAATGAACAGTGTTAGGGTGAATAGGCAGTAATAGGGTTAAGGTGAGTACGAAGAAATAGGGTTAGGGTGAATTGGAAAGAACAGGGTTAAGGTGAGTGGGAAGGAACTGGGTTAGAATGAGTACGAAGAAACAGGGATAAGGTGAGTAAGAGAGAACAGTGGAGGGGTGGGTAGGAAGGATCAAGGGTGGGGGTGAATAGGAAGGAACTAGGATGGGCTGGGTAGGAAGGAACAGGTTGAGGTGGGTAGGAGGGAACAAGGGCGGGATGGGTTAGAAGGAACAGGGTGGGATGGGTGTGAAAAAAATAGGGTGGGGTAGGTAGAGGGAACAGGGTGGGGTAAGTAGGAAAGAAAAGAGCAGAAGTACAGTGAGGTGGACAGGGATAGTGATAAATGATCATACATACATGTATAAGATAATATACACTTAAATTGTTAAACATTAATAGGAAATATTTCCATTGTACATGATTGTGATACGACTAGGCTAAGGTTTGCTTAAGTACTAGATACCTATCTAGAAAGTTATTCAAATTCTCATCTGTTGTTATGATATGCTTTTGGTTTGAAATTCTAACACAGATTTTTTGACATTTTAACACAGAATTTTCCATCTTGGATGTAGCATTGTTGGAATAAATCCCTGTGTTGCTTTCTAATTTTCCATATTATTTTGAAGGGTGATCGACATTTAGGTGTGAGGCTTTCGTTGATATAAAGCTTTGGTCGAACAGTTACACAGGCATTCATTATTTCTGTTTTATTTTGTCTACTATGCAGCTTAATAATAATTAGTCTAGTTATGTTCTGTGCTCGTTTAGCACCTAGACGATGAGCAACATTTATGTCTGAAGGAGTTATATTGATGTGAAGGTTGTCTTTGATAGAATTTATCATTACCTCAGCACTATTTTTATTAGGCTTTTCAGATGGCAATACTGGTCCACTGACAATTAAGGTATATCTTCTTTCATATTGGTTTACTTCATCCAATTGGTTTTCTAGCTGCATAACTCTGTTCTCAAGTATTTTGATGATATTTTGTATTTGGGATATTGTTTGATCCTTCTGATTGATCATTAGTTGTGTGGCTTTCACTATAGTACGTATTATCACTTTACCTTCCTCAGAGATAAGGGATGATTTCATTTCCGATCAGGCTTAGAATGTCATTGGGTACATGAGAGACGAGGGTGTGTTGATTGCAGACGTCTTGGCTAGTGGCGGTGTTGCTACGGGCCCCTGCACCGACACTGTTGTGTTAGCACCTGCACATGGATGATCAGTAGATATAGGTAGATTGATACATGCACAAATACGAGTATAGTTAGAAAACTGTACTGCATATCATTTATCCAGATAAATGTGCGTGCCTTGCTTCTTACTGCCCTTTATAGAAAAGCAGCCTTTTGCAAAAATTAATAAGAAAATTATTATCACCATAATTCAGGTTATTATAAATGTTCCTCTTCTATATAAATAGTATTCCTGTTATTTTTTTTACAATTTACACTATGCATAAGGCACGCTGTTTTATGTATTAGTAAGTGAAGAGATATCTTACCTGCAGAACTTGTGACTGCATCACTGAGCAGCGCCCCAAGGCAGTGTGAGTTCCTCTCAAGTGATACTGAGAGCATGGAGTCGTTCCACACACCTGGAAGATAATGGCATTTTAGAAACATAACAGATTAATGACAAAGAAAGACCAGCTGGAGAGAATAAAATTTCCAGCAAACTAATACATTAGTATTCTTGTTCCTTTTTTGGTCAATGTGAAATTACAACCTCTAACAAAGACAAAAGTGCTGAAGCAGTTTTACAAAGGAAAGAATGTTATGCAAATGTAACAAATAAGTTTGTAATTTTTTTTTTACTCTGCTGGTTTCTGTAAACTCCACATCTTTTTTCCATCTTTCAGGCCATGTAGTACACAATTTTGCACTCAGCCAGGCGGCAATGAAGTGTTGCAAGGCATCAAGAGAAAGTAACTCAACCAACAGTATGCTTGGCAACAGTGCCACGCATGCCAGAAGGCCCTGTGCCCTCAACAGTAAACAAAACTGTTCTGCCAATCCAACAGAACATTACTTTTAATATTAATTTGCTTAATCTCCTCAATGACCTCAAGAAGGTCTGTGTAACATATGCGGCCTCCTCGGTGGCCTGGAAAAGTGGCCAACATGTGTCAACACACTACTTAAGCAACAACATCAGAACGTTCAGTCTTAACTTGTCTAGTTACAGCTATCTAAATAATGTCTGTCTATCGTTTAAGGCCAGGGAATAAACCCTCCAGCATTTGATAACAATCACAATTGACTAAAGATGAGATGAGAAAAGTCCTCAGACGTGACAGCGTTCCCCATATTTACACTGCCATTTATTTTAAGTTGGACAGCATTACCTCGATCACCAGACTTTCTCACGAACCTTCTGGCGTCAGTTGGGAATACATGGAGCTGCCTGCAGAGTACTCTTTTTTTTCGCCACAGATACAACAGCCGCACTTACTTGTACAAGGAGCCATTTTTAAATCCAGATGACGCTCGCTTCTCTCCCGCCAAGGCCCCAGTCAACTGTTGGTGACCGGCGCGGCATCTATTGTTATCTAAACTCACTATAATAGTCGATTCCTCCAACCATATATATATATATATATATATATATATATATATATATATATATATATATATATATATATATATATATATATATATATATATATATATATATATATATATATATATATATATATAATGCTATTTTCAACAAGAGGGTTTCGGGTATCTCAATAATGTAATAGTTAATCAGCGCTGCCACCAATTCATACTCAATAAAGTTAATAACAACTTCTGTCATTGGGCATTCTTGAATCTGTTGGTGGGTAGAATAGTCAGGAGGGCTATCAGGGATTTTTGGCAAAAATGGAAAAACTGACTGCTATTTATGGCATTTTTTGGGCCATAAAAAGTGGCAAACCATCGGGGAAAACGAGATTTCTGGCAAAAAAAAAAAAAAAAAAGCCATTTACGGCACCATGCATAGAACCATGCTTAGGGGCCCTACCAGGTAAGATGCCTGGCAACGCTGGCCATATCTTCCTAACCCTTCTACTTGAGCTGCGAATGATATAGTCTTTTGTTTGGCCTTTCATTACCTTTTGTAGGCTGCTGTCTCATCATATCGGTAAAGATTTGCATCTTTTTGTATATTTTTTTTTGCGAATAATATCACAGCCACTGATCTTATACAAATCAGGTATCACAGCCCACAGGAGCATCAGTCAGCTTCTCCACGTTAATGTAAACACAAGGGTGGCGCAGCAGCTTGGAGGCTTCCCAATGGCGGGAGTCAGCTGCCTCTTTTATGTTTTGATTGGTACCAGTAGCCAATCAAAATTCTCAATGATGAATTTACCGCCAAAATCATGTGATTTTTTTTTTTTGGGATGCTGGCTTTTGGTTAATTATTATCTAACTCATTTAAATTAAGCATACAAATTTCACCAAATTTTCACTGAAAAAATAAAGACATTTGCAGAAATTTCCCTGAAAACATGCTTCCTTATTAAAAAAAAAAAATATTCCAAATTTGTACATATTTCCTAATCTGGGGACAAATTCCCAAAATGTGAGAGCACACCCCACCCCAATGCACACACATTGCCTCCCACCCACGGGTTGTAATTGGTAAAAATAAAACACTTTATTCTGAACGTTCTGGTGATTAAGCTATGGGGACTCGGTGAATACGGACAACGCTATTGTCATATATATATATATATATATATATATATATATATATATATATATATATATATATATATATATATATATATATATATATATATATATATATATATATATATATATATATATATATATATATATATATATATATATATATATATATATATATATATATGCATATATATATATATATATATATATATATATATATATATATAGAGAGAGAGAGAGAGAGAGAGAGAGAGAGAGAGAGAGAGAGAGAGAGAGAGAGAGAGAGAGAGAGAGAGAGAGAGAGAGAGAGAGAGAGAGAGAGAGAGAGAGAGAGAGAGAGAGAGAGAGAGAGAGAGAGAGAGAGAGAGAGAGAGAGAGAGAGAGAGAGAGAGAGAGAGAAATATATATATATATATATATATATATATATATATATATATATATATATATATATATATATATATATATATATATATATATATATATATATATATATATATATATATATATATATATATATATATATATATATATATATATATATATATATATATATATATATATATATATATATATATATATATATATATATCTTTTTTATGTAAGAAGGATACTGGCCAAGGGCAACAAAAATCAATAAAAAAATGCCCACTGAAATGCCAGTCCCGTAAAAAGGTCAAGACAGTGGTCAAAAAATTGGTGGATAAGTGTCTTGAAACCTCCCTCTTGAAGGAATTCAAGTCATAGGAAGGTGGAAATACAGAAGCAGGCAGGGAGTTCCAGAGTTTACCAGAGAAAGGGATGAATGATTGAGAATACTGGTTAACTCTTGCGTTAGAGAGGTGGACAGAATAGGAGTGAAAGAAAGAAGAAAGTCTTGTGCAGCGAGACCGCGGAAGGAGGGGAGGCATGCAGTTAGCAATATCAGAAGAGCAGTTAGCATGAAAATAGCGGTAGAAGACAGCTATATATGAAACACTGCGGCGGTGAGAGAGAGGCTGAAGACAGTCAGTTAGAGGAGAGGAGTTGATGAGACAAAAAGATTTTGATTCCACCCTGTCTAGAAGAGCAGTATGAGTGGAACCCCCCCAGACATGTGAAGCATACTCCATACATGGACGGATAAGGCCCTTGTACAGAGTTAGCAGCTGGGGGGGTGAGAAAAACTGGCGGAGACGTCTCAGAACACCTAACTTCATAGAAGCTGTTTTAGCTAGATATGAGATGTGAAGTTTCCAGTTCAGATTATAAGTAAAGGACAGACCGAGGATGTTCAGTGTAAAAGAGGGGGACAGTTGAGTGTCATTGAAGAAGAGGGGATAGTTGTCTGGAAGGTTGTGTCGAGTTGATAGATGGAGGAATTGAGTTTTTGAGGCATTGAACAATACCAAGTTTCCTCTGCCCCAATCAGAAATTTTAGAAAGATCAGAAGTCAGGCGCTCTGTGGCTTCCCTGCGTGATATGTTTACCTCCTGAAGGGTTGGACGTCTATGAAAAAACGTGGAAAAGTTCAGGGTGGTATCATCAGCGTAGGAGTTAATAGGAAAAGAAGTTTGGTTTAGAACATCATTAATGAATAATAAGAAGAGAGTTGGTGACAGGACAGAACCCTGAGGAACACCATTGTTAATAGATTTAGGAGAAGAACAGTGACCGTCTACCAGAGCAGCAATAGAACGGTCAGAAAGGAAACTTGAGATGAAGTTAAAGAGAGAAGGATAGAAACCGTAGGAGGGTAGTTTGGAAATCAAAGCTTTGTGCCAGACTCTATCAAAAGCTTTTGATATGTCCAAGGCAACAACAAAAGTTTCACCAAAATCTCTAAAAGAGGATGACCAAGATTCAGTAAGGAAAGCCAGAAGATCACCGGTAGAGCGGCCTTGACGGAACCTATACTGGCGATCAGATAGAAGGTTGTGAAGTGATAGATGTTTAAGAATCTTCCTGTTCAGGATAGACTCAAAAACTTTAGAAAGGCTGGAAATTAAAGCAATAGGACGGTAGTTTGAGGGATTAGAACGGTCACCCTTTTTAAGGAACAGGCTGAATGTAGGCAAAGTTCCAGCAAGAAGGAAAGGTAGATGTTGACAGACAGAGCTGAAAGAGTTTGACTAGGCAAGGTGCAGGCACGGAGGCACAGTTTCGGAGAACAATAGGAGGGACCCCATCAGGTCCATAAGCCTTCCGAGGTTTTAGGCCAGCGAGGGCATGGAAAACATCATTGCGAAGAATTTTAATACGTGGCATGAAGTAGTCAGAGGGTGGAGGAGAGGGAGGAACAAGCCCAGAATCGTCCAAGGTAGAGTTTTCAGCAAAGGTTTGAGCAAAGAGTTCAGCTTTAGAAATAGATGTGATAGCAGTGGTGCCATCTGGTTGAAGTAGAGGAGGGAAAGAAAAAGAAGCAAAGTTATTGGAGATATTTTTGGCTAGATGCCAGAAATCACGAGGGGAGTTAGATCTTGAAAGGTTTTGACATTTTCTGTTAATGAAGGAGTTTTTGGCTAGTTGGAGAACAGATTTGGCATGGTTCCGGGAAGAAATATAAAGTGCATGAGATTCTGGTGATGGAAGGCTTAAGTACCTTTTGTGGGCCACCTATCATGTATAACACGAGAACAAGCTGTGTTAAACCAAGGTTTAGAAGGTTTTGGACGAGAAAAAGAGTGAGGAATGTACGCCTCCATGCCAGACACTATCACCTCTGTTATGCACTCAGCACACAAAGACGGGTTTCTGACACGGAAGCAGTAGTCATTCCAAAGAAAATCAGCAAAATACCTCCTCAGGTCCCCCCAACTGGCAGAGGCAAAACGCCAGAGGCACCTTCGCTTAGGGGGATCCTGAGGAGGGATTGGAGTGATAGGACAAGATAAAGATATGAGATTGTGATCGGAGCAGCCCAACAGAGAAGAAAGGGTGACAGCATAAGCAGAAGGATTAGAGGTCAGGAAAAGGTCAAGAATGTTGGGCGTATCTCCAAGATGGCCAGGAATGCGAGTAGGGTGTTGCACCAATTGCTCTAGGTCATGGAGGATAGCAAAGCTGTAGGCTAGTTCACCAGGATGGTCAGTGAAGGGAGAGGAAAGCCAAAGCTGGTGGTGAACATTGAAATCTCCAAGAATGGAGATCTCTGCAAAAGGGAAGAGTGTCAGAATGTGCTCCACTTTGGAAGTTAAGTAGTCAAAGAATTTCTTATAGTCAGAGGAGTTAAGAGAGAGGTATACAGTACAGATAAATTTAGTATGAGAGTGACTCTGTAGTTGTAGCCAGATGGTGGAAAACTCAGAAGATTCAAGAGCGTGGGCACGAGAGCAGGTTAAGTCATTGCGCACATAAACGCAGCATCCAGCTTTGGATCGAAAATGAGGATAGAGAAAGTAGGAGGAAACAGAAAACGGGCTACTGTCGGTTGCCTCAGACACCTGAGTTTCAGTGAGGAAAAGAAAATGAGGTTTAGAAGAGGAGAGGTGGTGTTCTACAGATTGAAAATTAGATCTTAGACCTCGAATGTTGCAGAAGTTAATGAAGAAAAAGTTGAGGGGGGTGTCAAGACACTTAGGGTCAGAAATATAAAGTGCATGAGATTGTGGTGATGGAAGGCTTAAGTACCTTTTGTGGGCCACCTCTCTCTCATGTATAGCACGAAAATCAAGTTTTAGAAGGTTTAGGACGAGAAAAAGAGTGAGGAATGTACGCCTCCATGACAGACCCTATCACCTCTGTTATGCTATGAGCACACAAAGACGGGTCTTGGAAGCAGTAGTCATTCCAAGGAAAATTGGCAAAATACCTCCTCAGGTCCCCCCAACTAGCAGAATCAAAACGCCAGAGGTACCTTCGCTTAGGGGGATCCTGAGGAGGGATTAGAGCGATAGGACAAGATAAAAGAAAGATATGAGATTGTGATCGGAGGAGCCCAACGGAGAAGAAAGGGTGACAGCATAAGCAAAAGGATTAGAGGTCAGGAAAAGGTCAAGAATTTTGGGCGTATCTCCAAGACGGTCAGGAATACAAGTAGGGTGTTGCTCCAATTGCTCTAGGTCATGGAGATTAGCAAAGTTGTAGGCTAGTTCACCAGGATGGTCAGTGAAGGGAGAGGAAAGCCAAAACTAGTGGTGAACATTGAAGTCTCCAAGAATGGAGATCTCTGCAAAAGGGAAGAGGGTCAGAATGTGCTCCACTTTGGAAGTTAAATAGTCAAAGAATTTTTTATAGTCAGAGAAGTTAGATGAGAGTTATACAGCACAGATAAATTTAGTATGAGAGTGACTTTGTAGTCGTAGCCAGATGGTGGAAAAATCGGAAGATTCAAGAGCGTGGCCACGAGAGCAGGTTAAGTCATTGCGCACAGAAACGCAGCATACAGCTTTGGATCGTAAACGAGGATAGAGAAAGTAGGAGGGAACAGAAAAGGGACTACTCAGTTGCCTCAGACACCTGATTTTCAGTGAGAAAAAGAAGACGCGCCTCGCCCGGTCCGTGCCACCAGACACCACAACAAAATAACGCCCCTGAAGGCGCCGCGCACGGACCGGTACAGACTCAGTGCGATTCCCACCATGGTGCGAGCCATCAATCAATAGTATTTCCCTCCTAGATAAGACTTACCTTTACGGATTAATGTTAAGTTTTTCCCCATCCCCTATGTACATTTTCAGTTTGCCAACTGCCTAAATAATAAACCGTTTATTATCATTATTATTATCATTATTTAAATGTTTAAGAGTCCAAGTTTTGTACTTTAATCCATTCGCAGAAGTTTCATGTCTCCGGAGGACACCTTTAATCCAAAGCGACAGTGGCTCTCTCCTTCACCAGCGCACTTTTCTCCTCTTGTAGGGTTGACATAAAGAAAGCAGCGTAAACAGTTTTCCTTCCTAAACGAGACTGCTGGGAACCAACACACTCCCAAACCAGCAAATGACTCACCTGGAAGAACACAAGAAGACATTCCCTTTCTTCTTACTGCCTGTCTCCAACTGTGAGAATATTTCGGCAGAAGAGACTCATATATGCTTCTCAAAGGCTTGCTGGTTTTTGAAGTGAAACACTCCCTCTCCGCCACCTTGCCTCCCGCCGCCACTCTTGATGGGCGAGCCGCCACCTACCATGATTTTCCTAGGACACTAGGACTTCCGTGCCGTCGATACTCGGCGATGGCGTAGGCGAGAATTACAGCAGTGGCGGCATGGGTGGTGGGCGGCTTTAGTATGTAGTTACAGTGGAAAAAACAAAAGGACGACGTGCTTTAGGCTCGCCCGTTTGTGTGTGTGTGTGTGTGTGTGTGTGTGTGTGTGTGTATGTGTGTGTGTGTGTGTGTGTGTGTCAAGTTAGGTAGGCACTCAAAGCAGCCACTTCCAGTCAAGGACACAAAAAAAAAATTGCTAATGAAAAAGTGTGTGCGTGCAGGAAAAGAGGGAAGACATGGAAAGAGAAGAAAAATACACTTTTAACATGCTTTCTATTCTGCGAGAATGATCAGGACGGAAGAAAAATAATAATAATAAAAATGTGAATAAGGAAAGGAAAAGCTGATTATGTTCAGTCTTCCAGCGAGGATAAATCTAGGTTATGGAGACACGCGGCGCCAATGGGATCAGACACTCACGTCCCTGCCAGACATGAGATGCTTGGCCAGCGCGGAGAGGAGGGGAGTATCCGAGTACGTTTCCTCCTGCCGTCCTACTTAAGCTGGTGGGAGGAAAATGCTAGGAAAAGTTACTTTGATATAGTTGGATTTAAGGGTTAAGTTAAAGCGCGTATGTGAGGACCAGGTGCTGCATCTCAGATGAGGGACAACTTGATTCATTTGATGGATTTACTAGCATTCTTGTAGCTAGTGATGTTATTCCTCTTTCTTGTCTTTCACTGTTGTTATATGTTGATGGGGGTTGTGATGGACATAGTAGTAGTAGTAGTAGTAGTAGTATTTTTTTTTTATATTATGATTGATGTTAATGCTGGTTTCCTGCTATTGCTTAATGGTGCTTTGTGATTACATTCCTCATTTTTTTATATTTCGTGTTTTTGCTTTTTTTTTTTTTTTCGTGTCATCGTAATCTTAATAATGAAGATGACAAAGCTTTTACTTCACCCCTTTCCACCGGAAGACGACGGGGCTGAGTGTGTGTGCGTGTGTGTGTGTGTGTGTGTGTGCTGTGTCTTGCTTGTCTGGGGTACCCCGTGAGATTGCTGGCCTCGTAAATAGATTGTTGTTGCTGTTGCTGTTGCTGTTGTTGCTGTTGCTGTTGCTGTTGTTGTTGTTGTTGTTGTTGTTGTTGTTGCTGTTGCTGTTGTTGTTGTTGTTGTTGTTGTTGTTGTTGTTGTTGTTGTTGTTTTAGTAAATAATAATAATAATAATGATAATATTAATAATAATGATAATAATAATAATAATAATAATGATAATAATAATGATAATAATAATAATAATAATAATAATAATAATAATAATAATAATAATAGTGATAATAATGATAACAATAACAACATTATCATCTCAAATCATAGTATTATCCTCAGCATATTATTATTATTATTTTCATTATTATTATTATTATTATTATTATTATTATTATTATTATTATTATTATTATTATTATTATTATTATTATTATCATTATTACTATTACTATCATTATCATCATGATCATCATCATCTTTATTGTTGTTTTCGTTGTTGTTGTTGTTGTTGTTGTTGTTGTTGTTGTTGTTCTTGCCATTGTTTTTATCAATAATAATAATAATAGTTATAATAATGATAATAATAATAATAATGATAATAATAATAATAATAATAATAATAATAATAACAATAATAATAATAATAAAAATAATAATAATAATAGTAACAATGATAATAAAAATAATATTAACATCACCATCATCTCAAATCATACTATTATCCTCAGCCTCTTCCACAATATCGCGATTCCTCGTGGAAATCATGTGTGTGGACCTTAATGAAGGAGAATTGGGTGCTATTTTTCTTTTGCCTTCTTACGGAGTGATGGGATAGCGTGGTTGCCCCATTAAGGGTTATTTTATTCATGACGCGGTGAGGAAGAGTTATGTGGAGATGAGAAGAGACGCGGTGTGGGTTAAATACTTACGGTAAAGTTTATGCATATTTTGTCAGTAGTGTGTGGATAAGCTTTTGTAGGCTCGTGGTTGCATACACACACACACACACACACACACACACACCAAAGTCTTTCATCTCAAATACTGTGGCTTAAAGACTTTAGACAAAAATGAGAGCCTTCTGAATCTCTTTCCCTTCGACCGATAATGAATCTCCCTCAAGCCCTTTTCATCTCTGTTCTCTGCCTCATCCCCGTTGCTCGCAGGAGGCTCAGGGTGTCAGGGGACTGTTGTGTATGCTACTTGTGGAGACTGAAAGTTATAATGAGTGACTTAGTTTTGCAGGTGCAAGACAATTTTCCTGGTTTATTTCATCGTTTTGGCGCCCGAGCCTCGCATATACTCGTACCAGGGAAGTCACTGAGACGAGGAACGGGAAAAGGACGAAGATGGGCGATGGATAAAGCCAGAGCGGAGAAGTTATAAGCGTATGTTGAATAGAGAAGCGACAAAGGCGTTATTGTGATGTGGGGATGAAGAAGGGGGAAGGACTAGGGTGATGAATGGTGACCGTGACTGTCCTGGAGGAAGTAATGGTTGCGTGTCCATGGGTACGAGCAGGGGAGGGGGAAGTTGGATAAGTTGGTGATAGAAATGTAGATGGGAGGGAGGAGCGAAAATAAAGGACGTATATTGTCACTCCTTACGAAACAGGACTCAAGCACTTGAATTTAAATTACTTAGAGAGACGTAAATTAAGAGCATATCGGAAAGAGATTTATAATGGACAAAAGGATCAGTATTCAGGATAGGAAAATAAATAACGGGTTCAAGCTTGATTAAATTAGATAGAGAAAGAAAAAAAAACACACACGATAATAATGTTAGTACCAAACCACAGGGGAGCGTAAAATTAATCAACATATTTATATATAGGGATGATAGGTGAAATAACCAAACGTATTGTTTACAGGGACTGTCAAGCGTAGGTGTGATTGATTCTTGTTTTCCTTATTTTCTTATATTCTAATGTTCATTCATATATATATATATATATATATATATATATATATATATATATATATATATATATATATATATATATATATATATATATATATATATATATATATATATATATATATATATATACAGAGTTAGCAACTGAGGGGGGTGAGAAAAACTGGCGGAGACGTCTTAGAACACCTACCTTCATAGAAACTGTTTTAGCTAGAGATGAGATGTGAAGTTTCCAGCTCAGATTATAAATAAAGGACAGACCGAGGATGTTCATTGTAGAAGAGGGGGACAGTTGAGTGTCATTGAAGAAAAGGGATATTTGTCTGGAAGGTTGTGTCGAGTTGATAGATGGAGGAATTGAGTTTTTGAGGCATTGAACAATACCAAGTTTGCTCTGCCCCAATCAGAAATTTTAGAAAGATCAGAAGTCAAGCGTTCTGTGGCTTCCCTGCGTGAAATGTTTACTTCCTGAAGGGTTGGACGTCTATGGAAAGACGTGGAAAAGTGCAGGGTGGTATCATCAGCGTAGGAGTGGATAGGACAAGAAGTTTGATTTAGAAGATCATTAATGAATAATAAGAAGAGAGTGGGTGACAGAAAAGAGCCCTGAGGAACACCACTGTTAATAGATTTAGGAGAAGAACAGTGACCGTCTACCACAGCAGCAATAGAACATTCAGAAGGGAAACTTGAGATGAAGTTACAGAGAGAAGGATAGAAGCCGTAGTAGGGTAGTTTGGAAATTAAAGCTTTGTGCCAGACTCTATCAAAAGCTTTTGATATGTCCAAGGCAACAGCAAAAGTTTCACCAAAATCTCTAAAAGAGGATGACCAAGACTCTGTAAAGAAAGCCAGAAGATCACCAGTAGAGCGGTTTTGACGGAACCCATACTGGCGATCAGATGGAAGGTTGTGAAGTGATAGATGTTTAAGAGGATAGATTAAAACACTTTAGATAGGCAGGAAATTAAATCAATAGGAGGGTAGTTTGAAGGATTAGAACGGTCACCCTTTTTAGGAACAGGCTGAATGTAGGCAAACTTCCATCAAGAAGGAAAGGTAGATGTTGAGAGACAGAGCTGAAAGAGTTTGACTAGGCAAGGTGCAAGCACGGAGGCACCGTTTCGGAGAATTATAGAAGAGACCCCATCAGGTCCACAAGCCATCCGAGGGTTTAGGCCAGCAAGGGCATGGAAAACATCATTGCGAAGAATTTTAATAAGTAGCATGAAGTAGTCAGAGGGTGGAGGAGAGGGAGGAGCAGGCCCAGAATCGTCCAAGGTAGTGTTTTTAGCTAAGCTTTGAGAGAACAGTTCAGCTTTAGAAATAGATGTGATAGCAGTGGTGCCATCTGGTTGAAATAAAGGAGGGAAAGAAGAAGAAGCAAAGTTATTGGAGATATTTTTGGTTAGATGCCAAAAGTCACGAGGGGAGTTAGATCTTGAAAGGTTCTGACACTTTCTATTAATGAAGGAGTTTTTGGCTAGTTAGAGAACAGACTTGGCATTGTTCCGGACAGAAATATAAAGTGCATGAGATTCTGGTGATGGAAGGCTTAAGTACCTTTTGTGGGCCACCTATCATGTATAACACGAGAACAAGTTGTGTTAAACCAAGGTTTGGAAGGTTTAGGTCGAGAAAAAGAGTATGGAATGTACGCCTCCATGCCAGACATTATCACCTCTGTTATGCGATCAGCACACAAAGACGGGTCTCTGACACGGAAGCAGTAGTCATTCCAAGGAAGATCAGCATAATACCTCCTCAGGTCCCCTCTAACTAGCAGAGGCAAAACACCAGAGGCACTTTCGCTTAGGCGGATCCTGAGGAGGGAGTGGGGCGATAGGACAAGATACAGAGATGGGATTGTGATCGGAGGAACCCAACGGAGAAAAAAGGGTGATAGCATAAGCAGAAGGATTAGAAGTCAGGAAAAGGTCAAGAATGTTGGGCGTATCTCCAAGACGGTCAGGAATACGAGTAGGGTGTTGCACCAATTGCTCTAAATCATGGAGGGTAGGAAAGTAGAAGGCTAGTTCACCTGGATGGTCAGTGAAGCGAGAAGAAAGCCAAAGCTGGTGGTGAACACTGAAGTCTCCAAGAATGGAGATCTCTGCAAAAGGGAATAGGGTCAAAATGTTCTCCACTTTGGAAGTTAAGTAGACAAAGAATTTCTTATAGTCAGATGAGTTAGGTGAGAGGTATACAGCACATATAAAATTAGTTTGAGAGTGACTCTGTAGTCGTAGCCAGATTGTGGAAAACTCGAAAGATTCAAGAGCGTGGGCACGAGAGCAGGTTAAGTCATTGCGCACATCCAGCTTTGGATCGAAAATGAGGATAGAGAAAATAGGAGGGAACAGAAAAGGAGCTACTGTCAGTTGCCTCAGACACCTGAATTTCAGTGTTAAAAGAAGATGAGGTTTAGAAGAGGAGAGGTGGTGTTCTACAGATTGAAAATTAGATCTAAGACCGCGAATGTTGCAGAAGTTAATGAAGAAAAAGTTGAAGGGGGGGTGTCACGACACTTAGGGTCGTCGACAGAAAGGTAGTCCGACTTGGGGACATTTATGGTCCCCTCCCCAGTTGGTGACTCCGAGGCTGGTGTAGGAATCGCCATGATGATTTTAAATTTTTTGAGTGAAAGGTGTGTGTGTTATTAAGTGCTTGTAGTTTTGTGTGGAGGAAGAGAGTTGTCTTTAGAGGGCAGGCTGTGACTGCCCCCATGTGCTGTGAGACACAAAGGGAAACTTTCAGTGAGGTCACAGCTGGGTTTAATGATAAGTTCACAGCACCCCCTGAACAGTGCTTTAGAACTCACTGGGAGTAATTATCGTTTCGGCAGGTATCTACTGTCTCCTCCCTAATATATATATATATATATATATATATATATATATATATATATATATATATATATATATATATATATATATATATATATATATATATATATATATATATATATATATATATTGATGCATATTTTCAATATTTAAAGTGTTGGACATAATGTTGATTGATTGATTGATTTATTGATTGATGATATCACACGCATTTATACTGTCCACTACTTACCCTACATTCCTAACTCCTTTAAAATTACAGCTCAAGAAAGGCGTCAGAATTATAACTAACAGCACCTACCTTGAACACACTGACCCTCTTTTCAAACAGACCAAACTTTTAAAACTTAATGATATAACAAATCTTGCTATAGCCACACACATGTATAACAATAAACATTATATTCACAGCATTCTTCCATCACATGATTATAGTACGCGCCACCGTGATCATCTTACTTTACCAATACACCGCCTTTCTAAGTTTCAGCATTCAACTAATTATCTAGGACCTGTTATATGGAATACTATTCCTCGCAAAATTCAAGAAGCATCATCTCTCAATGCATTTAAAACAATGCTAAAAAAACATATCTTGTCTAGCTACTAATTTATGTTCTGCTAAATCATATGTACCAAGTGTTGTTCTAATTTTACTATTGATGATTTGTAAAATATACATTGTGTCAGATAGTTGTGATTGTTATTATTATTATTATTATTATTATTATTATTATTATTATTATTATTATTATTATTATTATTATTATTATTACTACTACTATTATTATCATTATCATTTTTATTGTTGTTATTGATTATATTAGTTATTATTTGTTATGATCATCATTATTATCTATACTATTGCTATTATTATCAATAATATTAATATTATTATTGTTATTATTATTATTATTATTATTATTATTATTATTATTATTATTATTATTATTATTATTATTATTATTATTATTATTATTATCACTATTATTATTACTATTATTATTATTGTTATCATTTCTATTTTCATTATGATTATTACCATTAATATTATTAGTATTACAATTATTATTATTAATATTATCATTATTGTTATTATCATTAATATTATTATTATTATTATTATTATTATTATTATTATTATTATTATTATTATTATTATTATTATTTTAATTATTATTATTATTATTATTATTTTAATTATTTTAATTATTTAAATTCACTTCGGAAAAAACATTTCGTTCGTTGTAGCTAACGTTTTAGTTACTATTATTATAAAAATAGTTCTTATTCCACCAGTCAGTATAATCTATTTATACTCTGATAAGTACTTGCCTGAAAAGTTCTACTTTATATAGGCTAGCTTGGTTTAACTGTAAAGATTTGATATACACATATATACCAGTATGTAAAATGACTTGGCTATAAATAAGTGTTTCAAATGTTTCAAATGTTTCAAATGTTCTTTGAAATATAAGATCCGATCCTATATAAGTCATAAGAATCTTCATGATCCTCTTTTTGTTATAGAAGCCGGACTTCATATATCTTCATTAAACAGAGATTAAGGAAAAAGGCACCACTATTGCAAAAGATGAATTTCCACAAACTATTCAGCCTTTAGTAAATAAAGCAAGTTCATTCATTCAAGTCATAGCTTTTCAACTTCTTTTTTCCTCTGAGCCTCACAAGAATGTCACTCGAAAAGCAGAGAAATGATACGGCGCGACAGCCACATGCACGTGACTCACTCAGCCAACCAAATCTCTAACCAGACCTAATCGCCACCTCAACATCCTTACTTGCCTCGCCTAAGCTAATACAGAGTACAACACAACTCACAATACTAAAGCGGATTAACAGCACAAAATAAACAAACGAGAGACTTCTAAAAGAAAACACGTAAAGACTGTCTTGTTCCGTCTAGCGCCGCCCTGTCACACTCACCTGGAAAAACAAGTCATGTCAGGAAGCTGAATTTCGCTCACGTATTCAACCGGAGTGAAAAAAAGTCGCGGCTCTCCAGAATACGACGAGTGAGGGAAAGCCTCTTGCTGCCCTCGGAAGTGTTAAATGAGGGGCAGGAACTGGGAGGATGGAAGACAGATTCAGGGCAGGCATGGAGATAAGAAAGAAAAGACGGAGTGTTGCAGGAATAGGAAAGGTGACAGGAAAATGCCAAGGGTGATAGAAATGGAAACAAATAGACAGGAAGAGAGAGAGAGAGAGAGAGAGAGAGAGAGAGAGAGAGAGAGAGAGAGAGAGAGAGAGAGAGAGAGAGAGAGAGAGAGAGAGAGAAAGGAGAGAGAGAGAGAGAGTAAAGTATGTAAAATGAAAAAAAAGAGGTACAGCGGTAAAATCCGAAAAGTATACTATGCAATTTGTATAGAAAAGAATACACGTGAAGAAAAAGATTTAATTTCATACGATTCATAGAAATGATAGCATGAAAAAAAAATAAAATAAATAGGGCGAAGAAGAGATGTAATGACAAGACGGATAGAATGAACGAAAAAGGAGCAAAGAGATAAGACAGACAAACAGAAAGGCCAACGTCCTGCACGCCCCTGACTTCCAGATAGGCCGAGAGCGGCGGTGCGTCAAAATGTTTATGACACAAGGGAACAATTTAGTGCCAAAGACAGGGACGAGAGGAGGGCGACACAGAGGGAACAGTAGACTTGAGAGAGAGACTGAATGAAAGGACTGAAGAACAAGAGTTGATGAGGTAATGAAGACGACACGAGGGCAAGTAATAAAGAGCAGGAAAATGGTAAGCGAAGAAAGAAAGAGAATGCGAATACAAGATGCGAGGAAATAAGGATATTAATGACAATGATGAGAGATGAAGAGGTTGCGAGGAGAGAATGAAAATGTGACAAAGTCATTAAGAGGACGAGGAAAGAAGGATGAGGAGCGAGGCAAATGTTACACAGGAAGTGAGCGATGAAAGATATTGAGGAAGGTAGCAATGATTTTTGAGGATTGGATCAGAAGGAAGGAGGTAGTAAAAAGTAACAAAATAATAAAATAAAAGAAATAAAGATAAATGTCACACAAGTCCATCTTCCCGATGGAAAAGAATGAGACAAATAACTCTTGATAACGCTCCGCATTTATCAGTTCCATCCCATGTACTCTTTCCCATCAATTATTCTCCTCTGTCATCATCTTTCCTTTTGACATAAATATCTTTTTAACGGATTTTTCCCTTGTTCCAATCAAACATCAGTGTCCAGTTTACCTCGCGTTCATTTATTTTTGGTGGAGAGTGTACAAGGATTAGTCATTTGATGTAATAACTTGGCTTCGTGTCAAGCGCTTAGATTGACAGTGTGTGTGAGTGAAAATAATAGATGTTGATAAATCTTAAAATGAAACCGACTAAATATTCACTGCATGTATGGGAACCATGGGATTATAGTCCGTCTGTCCCACACCTTATCATAAAAGAGAGAGAGAGAGAGAGAGAGAGAGAGAGAGAGAGAGAGAGAGAGAGAGAGAGAGAGAGAGAGAGAGAGGTATTGATTGTTGAGCAAAGAGTGTGACAGCCTGTAAGGGGACACAAGAAGGGGAAAACAGGAATGGAGAAGCCAAGTTTTATGCATTAAATTTCCCTTTACAAAAAAAAAAAAAAAAAAAAAAAAATATATATATATATATATATATATATATATATATATATATATATATATATATATATATATATATATATATATATATATATATATATATATATATATATATATATATATATATATATATATATATATATATATATATATAAATATATATATATATATATATATATATATATATATATATATATATATATATATATATATATATATATATATATATATATATATATATATATATATATATATATATATATATATATATATATATATATATATATATATATATATATATATATATATATATATATATATATATATGCTGTCTGAGTCATAGAACGGAGAAGTCGATGTTCCTCCATCAGGCTCTTAACCTCACTCTAACGATGCAGTCCTACTAAGTAACGGTTGAATTGCCAAACACTGGCCAACAACCTACACAATAGCACCACCACCAACAGAAGCCTCCTCCAGGGCCTCAGCCTCCACCGGAGATGCCTTTCGCTAGGCCTCGCCCCCCACAACAGAAACCTCTACACCCTCTCACACAAGAGACATGACTCAGACCGTCTGTGCATAAGGAAGCTGTTATAGTCATAGTTATAGCTGTCGCTATGAACTATTTCTACATTATTGATGTAAGGATCTAAGACTTCAAATTTGTTGTCATTTCCTTCCCGGACAATAAAAACTTATGTAACAATTTGGATTTCCTCGGGGGCGCTTGAAACATCACGGTATCTCCTACTTTTAAGGTGATAGGAGCTATATGCTTGTATTGTTGATCAACATCTCAGTCCTTGAGGCTAGTAACTTTTTCCTATTCTTTTCATGTATGTCAGTGAAAACTCTCAAATGTTTTAAATTGTGGTCGTCTATATTATAGATAGGCTTTTAAGAACAACAAATCTTATCAACACCATAGAGTATATAATGTTGGGTTTTCGCAGTTGATTCACATACCGAATCATTTATGCAAGTTGCGACTTGCAGAATCCATTCTTCTTAATCGTCGTGTAAACTAGTAACGACATTTCGGAGAGCTCAGGAATCTTCCGATTTGCCTTCTCCACTAGTCCGTTCGAACCTGGGTGATAATCTACGGTAAATGCCTGTTTGATAGTTCATTTTCCTTTTGCTATTGTTATCATTATTACCATTATTTATCATTTATGTATTTAAATTGTATGTACGACGCCTCTCGTTCCCTTTCTGTTTTTTCGATCACTCCTTAGGTGGCGTCACGCGCGCCTCATAGTCAGCGGCCGGCCTCTGGACCATTCAGGTTAACTCTTTACTTGGCGGTCTTGTTATTATACTAGGAGATATTTTACTCAACGTTTGCGGTTATCCCTGGATTTGGACATTAGTACATGTGCTAACGCACCACCACAAGCAATCACAGGAGCTGTCTTAGTTTTGACGAGCGCCAAAACTACAAAATGGGAGAAATGATCTACACAAACCAAGAGATATTAGGAGCCTTGATGACTCCTTGGAAGCTGTAGGAGGTCAATTGCAATTACATCCCATGGTTGTTCAGGTGGTGGATATTCTAGCATGGGCGTCAAGCCGAGCCTAGCTGCTTAGCGCAGCTGACGCAACGGGTAACATAATCCAATACCTCTACTCTCATTCGAGGCCAATAATATGCACGACGGACTGTAGCCAGGGTCTTTTCACGACCTGGATGTCCAGCAGTAGGCTGATTGTGCGCAAGCTGTAGAATTATCGGGATAAAAACCTTCATGCCCTTGAGGCCCTCGTCTGTGTTAGACATTGTTTAATAACAAAAAGAATTCCGAGAAAGGCACATGTAAATGAGATGATTTTAAAGGATGATTACTTATTCCCATGTCTCATGTTTGCGTTGTCCAGCACCTAGTTCCTGAAGGGAAAAATTTTGAATTGGTGATGTTTGAGAAACAACACCCACTGGAATATATTTTTGAGATAGAGCATCTGCCACCACATTCGCATGTCCCGGGAAATACTTAAACTGAGGGGAATATTCTTGGATCGTCAAATACAAACGTGCAAGCCTTCCTCTGAGACTTCTCCCCTTGAAAAGTGACGGTAACGTCCCACTATTAGATCTCGAACGTGAGTAAGGGTCCAGATAACGGCTGCATTAGGCTTTCAATTTCCACCGATATTGGGCCTCCGTGCTTGCACCTTGATGGTCAAACTCTTCCAACTCTATGAATATCTACCATTCATTCCTGCTGGAAGTTTGCCTACATTCAGCCTGTTCCTAAAAAGGGTGACCGCTCTATCCCCTCAAACTACCCCGTATTGCTTTGATTTTCTGCCTCTCTAACGCTTTTGAATCTATCCTGGACAAGACGACTCTTAAATATCTATTACTTCACAACTTTATATCCCCCAGTATGGCCACTCGACTGGTGATGATCTTCTGGCTTTCCTTGCTGAATTTTGACCATTCTTTTTAGACCAGGGAATCCCCATCCTAAATTATGTTATCTCTAAAATTTCTGATTGGAACAGAGGAAACTTGGTATTCTTCACTGCCTTAAAAACTCAATTCCTCCATCTATCATCTCTAAACAACCTTCCAGATAACTATCTCCTCCTCTTCAGTGACACCCAACTGTCTCCCTCTTCTCGTCCTTGGTCTGTCCTTTACTTATAATCTAAACTAGAGATTTCGCATCTCATCTCTATCTAAAACAGCTTCCATGATGTTCTGAGTCAGTTTTTTTTCTCACCGCCCTCCATCCCCCATCCATCTGCTAACTCTGTACAGGGACCTTATCTGTCTATGTATGGAGTATGTTCTTCATGTATGGGGTTCCAGTCATACCGCACTTTCAGACAGGGTGGAATCAATAGCATTTCATCTCATCAGCTCCTCTCCTCTGTCTTCAACCTCCTTCTCATAGTTGCAGTGTTGTATCTCTTACTGTCTTCTACCGCTATTTTCACGCTAACTGCTCTTCTGGTCTTGCTAACTACACATACACACACACACACACACACACACACACACACACACACATATATATATATATATATATATATATATATATATATATATATATATATATATATATATATATATATATATATATATACCTTTCCCACTTTCTTGTCACAGCTCTCTCTCTTTCTCTATTGTGAATTTCGTTTATATGCGATTGGTTTCCTTTAAGATATATTTCTCTTACACTATGATGTTATGTTTTTATTCTTTAGTTACGACTTTTTTCCACACCACCATCGAGGTAAAAGTCAAGGCACGTTGGTGGCTTTCGCTGTTCGGGCAACAGTTCTTGAGGGATCAAGTAATGACCCATTATTAGCCATTTTCTTCCCCAAAAATACTTTTTTACTGAATAAGTAAGCTCTTTTTTCTCGGCTGTGGAGGTGACGAGAGGGCGGGAAAGGTAGCTTCCTTCCTGGCTGGCGGGGTGAGAGGAAGTGACAATGGATTAACACGTCACTATGACCGTGTGACCTCACTTGATCACCCATGGAGACGTGACAACGCCTAGAGGAAACGTTGCCAAGTACTGTGGTGTTTGGAAAAAAAACAATGCAAGTGTCATAAAAAAAAATAAAAAAAACATATATTACACTAACTTGCCTTTCTTAGAACATCACAGTGTATGTATACTACAACACCATTTAATTTTGAAGTAGGAAATACTTGACATGAGGTGTGTCTTGGTATGAGTGTGGCAGAGCCGCAGGCCGGGGAGTTCCCAGAAAGGACAACGCCTAAACACTCAATTCAAAATGGTCAGACCATAGTGTGACTCTCCGAAGACTCTCGGAAGACTGATTCCTCTAGCTACGCGTACGGTTTTACTTATGTGAGAGAAACGGATCAAGATAAAACTTCTGAGATGAAGAAATGACCAATGAGATGCTTGGAAATGGGATGAAAAAACTAAAGGTAGTGGTCGTTATTCTGACCAATGCCCTGCAAGGAAGACAAAGAAAGTTAATGCAAGTGTTTTCACTAAGGATTGACATGAATGTAGGAAGGAAGGAAGGGAGATGTGGTATTCCCTTGAGAGGGAGAGACGAAGGAGAAAGGTTAAAAATAGATAAAATTGGCTGGCCATGTGGGCATACGTAGTATGAAATATATGAATGATGAAATACACCGCATGTGGAATGAAATATGTGAATGATATATATATATATATATATATATATATATATATATATATATATATATATATATATATATATATATATATATATATATATATATATATATATATATATATATATATATATATATATATATATATATATATATATATATATATATATATATATATATATATATATATATATAGACACCTGCCGAAACGATAATTACTCCCAGTGAGGTCTAAGGCAGTGTTCAGAGGGTGCTGTGAACTTATCATTAAACCTAGCTGTGACCTCACTGAAGGTTTCCCTTTGTGTCTCACAACACAAGGGGGCAGTCACAGCCTGCCCTCTAAAGACAAATCTCTTCCTCCATGCAAAACTACAAGCACCTAATAACACACACACCCTCCACTCAAAAAAATTTAAAATCATCATAGCGACTCCTACACCAACCTCGGAGTCCCCATCTGGGGAGGGGACCATAAATGTCCCCAGGTCGGACTGCCTTTCTGTCGACGACCCTAAGTGTCTTGACACCCCCCTCAACTTTTTCTTCATTAACTTCTGCAACATCCGCGGTCTAAGATCTAATTTTCAATCTATAGAACACCACCTCTCCTCTTCTAAACCTCATCTTCTTTTTCTCACTGAAACTCAGGTGTCTGAGGCAACTGACAGTAGCCCCTTTTCTGTTCCCTCCTACTTTCTCTATCCTCATTTTCGATCCAAAGCTGGATGCTGCGTTTATGTGTGCAATGACTTAACCTGCTCTCGTATCCACGCTCTTGAATCTTCCGAGTTTTCCACCATCAGGCTACGACTAGAGATTCACTCTCATACTAAATTTATCTGTGCTGTATACCTTTCATCTAACTCCTCTGACTATAAGAAACTCTTTAACTACTTAACTTCCAAAGTGGAGCACATTCTGACCCTCTTCCCTTCTGCAGAGATCTCCATTCTTGGAGACTTCAATGTTCACCACCAGCTTTGGCTTTCCTCTCCCTTCACTGACCATCCTGGTGAACTAGCCTAGAACTTTGCTATCCTGCATGACCTAGAGCAATTGGTGCAACACCCTACTCATACTCCTGACCGTCTTGGAGATACGCCCAACATTCTTGACCTTTTCCTGACCTCTAATCCTGCTTATGCTGTCACCCTTTCTTCTCCGTTGGGCTCCTCCGATCACAATTTCATATCTTTATCTTGTCCTATCGCTTCAATCCCTCCTCAGGATCCAACTAAGCGAAGGTGCCTCTGGCGTTTTGCCTCTGCTAGTTGGGGGGACCTGAGGAGGTATTTTGCTGATTTTCCTTGGAATGACTACTGCTTCCGTGTCAGAGACCCGTCTTTGTGTGCTGAGCGCATAACAGAGGTGATAGTGTCTGGCATGGAGGCGTACATTCCTCACTCTTTTTCTCGTCCTAAACCTTCTAAACCTTGGTTTAACACAGCTTTTTCTCGTGCTATACATGATAGAGAGGTGGCCCACAAAAGGTACTTAAGCCTTTCATCACCAAATTCTCATGCACTTTATATTTCTGCCCGGAACCATGCCAAGTCTGTTCTCCAACTAGCCAAAAACTCATTCATTAACAGAAAATGTCAAAACCTTTCAAGACTTCTGGCATCTAGCCAAAAAATATCTCCAATAACTTTGCTTCTTCTTCTTACCCTTTTCTATTTCAACCAGATGGCACCACTGCTATCACATCTATTTCTAAAGCTGAACTTTTCTATCAAACCTTTGATAAAAACACTACCTTGGACGATTCTGGGCTTGTTCCTCCCTCTCCTCCACCCTCTGACTACTTCATGCCACGTATTAAACTTCTTCGCAATGATGTTTTCCATGCCCTTGCTGGCCTAAACCCTCGGAAGGCTTATAGACCGGATGGGGTCCCTCCTATTGTTCTCCGAAACTGTGCCTCCGTGCTTGCACCTTGCCTAGTCAAACTCTTTTCAGCTCTGTCTGTCAACATCTACCTTTCCTTCTTGCTGGAAGTTTGCCTACATTCAACCTGTTCCTAAAAAGGGTGACCGTTCTAATCCCTCAAACTACCGTCCTATTGCTTTAATTTCCTGCCTATCTAAAGTTTTTTAATCTATCCTCAACAGGAAGATTCTTAAACATCTATCACTTCACAACCTTCTATCGGATAGCCAGTATGGGTTCCGTCAAGGCCGCTCTACTGGTGATCTTCTGGCTTTCCTTACTGAGTCTTGGTCATCCTCTTTTAGAGATTTTAGTGAAACTTTTGCTGTTGCCTTGGACATATGAAAACCTTTTGATAGAGTCTGGCACAAAGCTTTGATTTCCAAACTACCCTCCTACGGTTTCTATCCTTCTGTCTGTAACTTCATCTCAAGTTTCCTTTCTGACCGTTCTATTGCTGCTGTGGTAGACGGTCACTGTTCTTTTCCTGAATCTACTTACAGTGGTGTTCCTCAGAGTTGTTCTGTCCTGTCACCCACTTTCTTCTTATTATTCATTAATGATCTAAACCAAACTTCTTGTCTTATCCACTCCTACGCTGATGATGCCACCCTGCACTTTTCCGCGTCTTTTCATAGACGTCCAACCCTTCAGGAGGTAAATATTTCACGCAGGGATGCCATAGAACGCTTGACTTCTGATCTTTCTAAAATTTCTGATTGGGGCAGAGCAAACTTGGTATTGTTCAATGACTCAAAAACTCAATTCCTCTATCCATCAACGCGACACAACCTTACAGGCAACTATCCACTCTTCTTCAATGACACTAAACTGTCCCCCTCTTCTACACTGAACATCCTCGGTCTGTCCTTTACTTATAATCTGAATCGGAAACTTCACATTTCATCTCTAGCTAAAATAGCTTCTATGAAGTTAGGCGTTCTGACCATGTGCCACAGCAGCAATAGAACAGTCAGAAAGGAAATTTTAAATGAAGCTACAAAGAGAAGGATAAAAGCTGTAGGAGGGTAGTTTGGAAATCAAAGCTTTGTGCCAGACTCTATCAAAAGCTTTTGATATGTCCAAGGCAACAGCAAAAGTTTCACCAAAATCTCTAAAAGAGGATGACCAAGACTCTGTAAGGAAAGCCAGAAGATCACCAGCAGAGCGTCCATGATGGAACCCGTACTGGCGATCAGAAGTGAAGTGATAAATGTTTAAGAATCTTCCTATTGAGGATAGATTAAAAAAAAACTTTAGATAGGCAGGAAATTAAAGCAATATGATGGTAGTTTGAGGGATTAGAACGGTCACCCTTTTTAAAAACAGGTTGAATGTATGCAAACTTCCAGCAAGAAGGAAAGGTAGATGTTGACAGACAGAGTTGAAAGAGTTTGACTAGGCAAGGTGTAAGGACGGAGGCACAGTTTCAGAGAACAATAGGAGGGACCCCATCAGATCCATAAGCTTTTTGAGGGTATAGGCCAGCAAGGGCATGGAAAACATCATTGCGAAGAATTTTGATAGGTGGCATGAAATAGTGAGAGGGTGGAGGAGAGGGAGGAACAAGCAAAGGTTTGAGCGAAGAGTTCGTCTTTAGAAATAGATGTGATAGCAGTGGTGCCATCTGGTTGAAATAAAGGAGGAAAAGAAGAAGCAAAGTTACTGGAGATTTTTTTTTTTTTTTTTGGCTAGATGCTAAAAGTCACGAGGGGAGTTAGATTTTGAAAGTTGTTGACACTTTCTGTTAATGAAGGAGTTTTTGGCTAGTTGGAGAACAGACTTGGCATGCTTCCGGGCAGAAATATAAAGTGCATGAGATTCTGGTGATGGAAGGCTTAAGTACCTTTTGTGGGCCACCTCTCTATCATGTATAGCACGAGAACAAACTATGTTAAACCAAGGTTTAGAAGGTTTAGGACGAGGAAAAGAGTGAGGAATGTACGTCTCTATGCCAGACACTATCACCTCTGTTATGCGCTCAGCACACAAAGACAGGTCTCTGACATGGAAGCAGTAGTCATTCCAAGGAAAATCAGCAAAATACCTCCTCAGGTCCCCCCAACTGGCAGAGGCAAATCGCCAGAGGCACCTTCGCTTAGGGGGATCCTGAGGAGGGATTGGAGCGATAGGACAAGATACAGATATGAGATTGTGATCGGAGGAGCCCAACGGAGAAGAAAGGATGACAGCATAAGCAGAAAGATTAGAGGTCTGGAAAAGGTTAAGAATGTTGGGCGTATCTCTAAAATGGTCAGGGTGTTGCACCAGTTGCTCTAGGTCGTGGAGGATAGCAAAGTTGAAGGCTAGTTCACCAGGATGGTCAGTGAAGGGAAAGGAAAGCCATAGCTGGTGGTGAACATTGTAGTCTCCAAGAATGGAGATCTCCGCAAAAGGGAAGAGGGTCAGAATGTACTCCACTTTGGAAGTTAAATAGTCAAAAAATTTCTTATAGTCAGAGGAGTTAGGTGAGAGGTATACAGCTTTTTAGAAGGCAGGCTGTGACTGCCCCCATTGTGTTGTGAGACACAAAGGGAAACGTTCAGTTAGGTCACAGCTGGGTTTAATGATAAGTTCACAGCACCCCCTGAACATTGCTTTAGACCTCACTGGGAGTAATTATTGTTTCGGCAGGTGTCTACTATATATATATATATATATATATATATATATATATATATATATATATATATATATATATATATATATATATATATATATATATATATATATATATATATATATATATATATATATATATATATATATATATATATATATATATTTTTTTTTTTTTTATAGGAAGGATACTGGCCAAGGGCAACAAAAATCTAATAAAAAAAATGCCCACTGAAATGCCAGTCCCTTAAAAGGGTCAAAGCAGTGGTCAAAAATTGGTGGATAAGTGTCTTGAAACCTCCCTCTTGAAGGAATTCAAGTCATAGGAAGGTGGAAATACAGAAGCAGGCAAGGAGTTCCAGAGTTTACCAGAGAAAGGGATGAATGATTGAGAATACTGGTTAACTCTTGCGTTAGAGAGGTGGACAGAATAGGGGTGAGAGAAAGAAGAAAGTCTTGTGCAGCGAGGTCGCGGAAGGAGAGGAGGCATGCAGTTAGCAAGATCAGAAGAGCAGTTCGCATGAAAATAGCGGTAGAAGACAGCTAGATATGCAACATTGCGGCGGTGAGAGAGGGGCTGAAGACAGTCAGTTAGAGGAGAGGAGTTGATGAGACGAAAAGCTTTTGATTCCACCCTGTCTAGAAGAGCAGTATGAGTGGAACTCCCCCAGACATGTGAAGCATACTCCATACATGGACGGATAAGGCCCTTGTACAGAATTAGCAGCTGGGGGGGTGATAAAAACTGGCGGAGACGTCTCAGAACACCTAACTTCATAGAAGCTGTTTTAGCTAGAGAAGAGATGTGAAGTTTCTAGTTCAGATTATAAGTAAAGGACAGACCGAGGATGTTCAGTGTAGAAGAGGGGGACAGTTGAGTGTCATTGAAGAAGAGGGGATAGTTGTCTGGAAGATTGTGTCGAGTTGATAGATGGAGGAATTAAGTTTTTGAGGCATTGAACAATACCAAGTTTGCTCTGCGCCAATCAGAAATTTTAGAAAGATCAGAAGTCAGGCGTTCTGTGGCTTCCCTGCGTGATATGTTTACCTCCTGAAGGGTTGGACGTCTATGAAAAGACGTGGAAAAGTGCAGGGTGGTATCATCAGCATAGGAGTGGATAGGACAAGAAGTTTGGTTTAGAAGATCATTAATGAATAATAAGAAGAGAGTGGGTGACAGGACAGAACCCTGAGGAACACCACTGTTAATAGATTTAGGAGAAGAACAGTGACCGTCTACCACAGCAGCAATAGAACGCTCAGAAAGGAAACTTGAGATGAAGTTACAGAGAGAAGGATAGAAACCGTAGGAGGGTAGTTTTGAAATCAAAGCTTTGTGCCAGACTCTATCAAAGGCTTTTGATATGTCCAAGGCAACAGCAAAAGTTTCACCAAAGTCTCTAAAAGAGGATGACCAAGACTCAGTAAGGAAAGCCAGAAGATTACCAGTAGAGCGGCCTTGACGGAACCCATACTGGCGATCAGATAGAAGGTTGTGAAGTGATAGATGTTTAAGAATCTTCCTGTTGAGGATAGATTCAAAAACTTTAGATAAGCAGGAAATTAAAGCAATAGGACGGTAGTTTGAGGGATTAGAGCGGTCACCCTTTTTAGGAACAGGTTGAATGTAGGCAAACTTCCAGCAAGAAGGAAAGGTAGATGTTGACAGACAGAGCTGAAAGAGTTTGACTAGGGAAGGTGCAAGCAGGGAGGCACAGTTTCGGAGAACAATAGGAGGGACCCCATCAGTTCCATAAGCCTTCCGAGGGTTTAGGCCAGCGAGGGCATGGAAAACATCATTACGAAGAATTTTAATACGTGGCATGAAGTAGTCAGAGGGTGGAGGAGAGGGAGGAACAAGCCCAGAATCGTCCAAGGTAGTGTTTTTAGCAAAGGTTTGAGCAAAGAGTTCAGCTTTAGAAATAGATGTGATAGCAGTGGTGCCATCTGGTTGAAGTAGAGGAGGGAAAGAAGAAGAAGCAAAGTTATTGGAGATATTTTTGGCTAGATGCCAGAAATCACGAGGGGAGTTAGATCTTGAAAGGTTTTGACATTTTCTGTTAATGAAGGAGTTTTTGGATAGTTGGAGAACAGACTTGGCATGGTTCCGGGCAGAAATATAAAGTGCATGAGATTCTGGTGAAGGAAGGCTTAAGTACCTTTTGTGGGCCACCTCTCTATCATGTATAGCACGAGAACAAGCTGTGTTAAACAAAGGTTTAGAAGGTTTAGGACGAGAAAAAGAGTGAGGAATGTACGCCTCCATGCCAGACACTATCACCTCTGTTATGTGCTCAGCACACAAAGACGGGTCTCTGACACGGAAGCAGTAGTCATTCCAAGGAAAATCAGCAAAAATACCTCCTCAGGTCCCCCCAACTAGCAGAGGCAAAACGCCAGAGGCACTTTCGCTTAGGGGGATCCTGAGGAGGGATTGGAGTGATAGGACAAGATAAAGATATGAGATTGTGATCGGAGGAGCCCAACGGAGAAGAAAGGGTGACAGCATAAGCAGAAGGATTAGAGGTCAGGAAAAGATCAAGAATGTTGGGCGTATCTCCAACACGGTCAGGAATACGAGTAGGGTGTTGCACCAATTGCTCTAGGTCATGGAGGATAGCAAAGTTCTAGGCTAGTTCACCAGGATGGTCAGTGAAGGGAGAGGAAAGCCAAAGCTGGTGGTGAACATTGAAGTCTCCAAGAATGGAGATCTCTGCAAAAGGGAAGAGGGTCAGAATGTGCTCCACTTTGGAAGTTAAGTAGTCAAAGAATTTCTTATAGTCAGAGGAGTTAGGAGAGAGGTATACAGCACAGATAAATTTAGTATGAGAATGACTCTGTAGTCGTAGCCAGATGGTGGAAAACTCGGAAGATTCAAGAGCGTGGGCACGAGAGCAGGTTAAGTCATTGCGCACATAAACGCAGCATCCAGCTTTGGATCGAAAATGAGGATAGAGAAAGTAGGAGGGAACAGAAAAGCGGCTACTGTCAGTTACCTCAGACACCTGAGTTTCAGTGAGGAAAAGAAGATGAGGTTTAGAAGAGGAGAGGTGGTGTTCTACAGATTGAAAATTAGATCTTAGACCGCGAATGTTGCAGAAGTTAATGAAGAAAAAGTTGAGGGGGGTGTCAAGAAACTTAGGGTCGTAGACGGAAAGGCAGTCCGACCTGGGGACATATGGTCCCCTCCCCAGATGGGGACTCCGAGGCTGGTGTAGGAGTCGCCATGATTTTATTTTTTTTTGAGTGAAGGGTGTGTGTGTTATTAGGTGCTTGTAGTTTTGTGTGGAGGAAGAGAGTTGTCTTTAGAGGGCAGGCTGTGACTACCCCCTTGTGTTGTGAGACACAAAGGGAAACGTTCAGTGAGGTCACAGCTGGGTTTAATGATAAGTTCACAGCACCCCCTGAACAGTGCTTTAGACCTCACTGGGAGTAATTATCGTTTCGGCAGGTGTCTACTGCCTCCTCCTCATATATATATATATATATATATATATATATATATATATATATATATATATATATATATATATATATATATATATATATATATATATATATATATACACACACACACACACACACAAACACATACACACACACACCCACACACACAGATGTTTATGCATATATGTACGTATATTATGCCTTTGTTGACAAAACAAAGT